>NW_025999894.1:6070618-6097165 GCF_001458135.2 Marmota marmota marmota | reverse complement strand
CCCCCCCCCCCACAGATAATCTGAGGGACGCTGGAATTTAGAAAAAGCTCCCTGGAGCCTTTTGGATTAGGCGTCCCCAGGTACGTGCCCTGGGCGGATACTGTGTGCTGTTTGAGCTTGGGGAGTGATAGCCAGGGTGTTGCTGGGTATGCCGACGTCTCCTCACACCTCGCAGACATGTGGTGCCTGTGTTCCACCACACGTAAGCGTGCCCACCCATCATGCAGCTCCGTGCTCAGCTTCCCGGGTACAACCGGCTCTGTGGGGAGCCGGGACCCAAAATGTCACTTTACTCCCCACACCACCACCGAGCGCCAAGCTCTTAGGAGAGGTGGGGTGAGACCAATTAAAGCCCCTCTGATCTGATTTCACGTGCAGCCTGCTTCCTTCTGAGATGGGGATGGGGAGGAGCCCTGCTGTGGGGCAGGACCACCTCTCCCAGGTGCGGGACACCTGACCTGCCCTGCTTCCTGCCTCCCCTGGCCCTTCCTTCTGTGAGGGTGGCTAGCGGGCTCCGGGAAACACACGTTTCCAGGAAGGGCCCTGCAAACAAGGGAAGCTGCCGGATGTCCTTGACTCACTGGCTCCTTCTTCTTGGCTCCTTGGTTGGTTGTCATTTCCGGTCACTCCCAGGCCCTGGCTCCTTTCTTGTCCGTTCTCTGAGCTGTTGGAATCCTCAGGCAGTGAGTAAGGGAAGCCTTCTCTTTGGCTCACCTCCTTCCCCTGGTTCAAGGCAGGTGGTTCTGGGATGAGGATGGAAGTGAGTTCAGGAGTGGAGGGAATGGGGTTTCCAGGCTGGGAAGATTTTAACCGGAAATTATATGCAAACCTGTGTGCCTCCGGTGGGTGTTCATGCAGCCTTAGCCTCATCAGATCTCCAAGGCCTGGGGTCCCAGCAGAGCACACAGTCCCCCACCACACCCACATTATTGCTTATGCCAGAGTGGAAAAGGCCCAGAGTTCAGAATCAGGCAGATCTAGGCTCTTCTCTCATCTCTGTTCTTACCAACTGTGTGACTTGGGTGAATCATTGAACTCTCTAAGCCTTCCTGTTCTTATCTGCAAGGTCGGGGGGGACAATGATCATAATGCCTGGGATTGTTGGAAAGAATAGATGAGAAGGCTTCCTAATGCTCAGGACGGTGTATTTCACCTGAGTACCAAAAAGCAGTTTGATCAAAATAAGGCATCCACCCTGTGCTGGTTGCTAAGACAAGGCTGGGTAAATGCTACTCCTTTCTCGTATTCCTCCATGACCTGTGGCCCTGGGTGGTTATTACGCGCTGCAGGGACTGTCCCCCTGAGGCTGGGGGACAGCATTTACAACAGCATTTCCAGAGTAGGTTCCTCAGCTCAGCACCTTGGTATCTGCCAGGACCCACTCAGCCTGTGGATCCGAAGATCTCCTCATTACAAGGCACTCTTTGGACCAGACTGGGCTCCCTCTTTTATATTTGCCAACGACGAAAGGGTGAATTAGCCAAGCCATAGTATGCTTTCCCACAACCCAGCCTGGCTGAGTTATTGACATCGATTTCCTATCAACTGAGAGAATTGTAATTTCTGAAGATGGTGGAGACTATCTGTAGGAATCCATTGGTGAGCATGCCCATTAAGGGCACTAGCCCAAGGACAGCACTGGGGACAGGCGTACTGCGGGGAGCCAGGTGGGCAGAACATCCGTTCACCCTGCATGAGGCCCTGGGTTTGAGACTCAGCACCCCCTTCAAAAGAAAAAGGAATAGAAGGCTAGTTATTCATATAACTTTAGCTTTTCCGGGAACTACACTTTACAAACTAAAGAAAGGTGGATTTAAAAAAAAAAATAACCCAGTACATCTAAAATAATGTCACTTCCATGCAATCATAAACTATTAATACACAAATTATTAAATACTAGTGATTTTAATTAACATTACTTAATCAATAATTGATTTAATAAGTTAATATTGTTTTTATATGAAGACTTCCAAATTCAGCATGTATTTTACATGGAAAACACATTTCAATTTATTTAACTGAAGACCTAACTCAGAGCCTTGTGCATGCTAGCAAATGCTCTGTCACTGAGCTACATTCCCAATCCCCCTCCCTTTTTCTCTTTTGTGGTATTGAGGATTGAACCTAGGGGCATTAATCCATTGAGCTATGTCCCAGATCCCCCGCCCACTTTTTTTTTTTTTTTTTTAAATTTTGAGACAGGATCTCTGCAAGTCACCCAACCTGGCCTTGAACTTGTGATTCTCCCGCCTCAGCCTTAGGAATCCATGAAAAGACACAGACCAGAATACACTTTTAAGAAATGTTTACCTCATTACTAATCAAAGAAATGCGAATTACATACCATAGTTGTGTGCCACTGTGCCCAGCTCTTTTGCAATTTAAAGTATTTCTAAACTCCATCTGGAAGACTACCTAGATTAAAAAAGCAAAAAAAAAAAAAAGTTCAAGTAGGGATAATACCCTACCAAATGCTCAAAAGATATTGTCCATAGTGACATTCTAGACCTGGTTTAGAAATAAACAGAGCAACGAACAGAACACACCTGGAAATAGGCCCAAAGCTGGAGGTGTCATCAGGAGTTGCACACGTGGTAAGGTAGCATCTGTTGCTTTGATTACATTTTAAAACAGTCAATTTTATAAGGGAACAGGAACTCAAATTATTATGGGTCCTTTAAAATTTTATAAGTCACAGACATCTCTGGTTTGGGATATTCTCTTCCTAGTATTTCCCCCCTCAGTGGTTTTTTAAAAAATTATTGTATTTCCTGGTATTTAGAAAAGGTGAAAATATTCATAAACTCAAGGATAGGAAAGATCTTTAACGTCTCCATGATGTTAAAGCCGGAATCCCTACAGCAGATTTGACCATGTACATAAGTAGTAAGCACTATGTAGAAGACGACTGTGAAATTACCAAAATAGAAACAGGCGTATGATAAGTTTGCAAAAAATATCTGTAAACTATGGTGAAGATGTAAGCTTTAATATTTAAAGAGGTCATATAAATCCTTTGGAATATGTGAAGTTCCCACCTCACAGTAGAATAGGCTTCAACTAGCTATCCACAGAGAGAAGATACAGATGACCAGAAGACACTTAAAAAAAAAATGCACACCTTCATGAATAATCAAAGAAATGCAAATTACAGGTTTGGAAGGAAGAGTAGTTTTTTTTGTTACTGTTTTTTTTTTTTTTTTTGGAGTTTTGCTACTTTCAATTCAATGAAAGAAAATGGAGTCCGTCATCCTGTGTTGTTAGGACTAGAACTTGGCCAAACCTTCTGAAAAACACTAAACAACAGTAATTTTTGTCCAAGATCCTCTGGAAATAAAGACTGGGCATGTTCAACTGAAAGGGTGGTTACAAAATCTCACCAGGCTGAAGCACCCTCAGCCTTACCAAGTGAACTGGAGGTAAAGATGAGAGTGTAAGGATGAGAATGTAATGTGTAGTGTGATTTGTTAACATGCAAATACTTTCACTCCAACGTGAACAATGGTTGGCTTTGTCTCACCGTCTACAATGGGAAGTGCCACTTGTATAATAAGAGGGAAAATGTCAAACTCAGCACTATCCCTTGGAAGTGCGGCGGAGGCTCTGTGCGAAATTTACATATTAATGGCTGCATTTTGTTCTTGATTTTTTGCCTTTCTGGAGTTGGAGCCCAGGGTCTCTCCCATCTAAGCCTGGGCTCTTCCACTCCCCTAGCCCTGATAGCTACATTTGAGAAAGCACAAACCAACAGCGGAAATTAACATTTTATTTACCTGAACCTATTCAGAATATTATTTGAGCATGTGATCAATATGAACTCATGAATGAGGTATCTTGTATTCTTGTTCTCATACTGACTCCGAAGCCTAGTGGGTACGGTACACGGTACCACGTGTCACTCTGGACTGGCCACATTTCCAGTGCCCAGTAGCCATGTGCAACTGGTGGCCGCCATGTTGTATGGCCCAGGTGTGAATTATTGAATAACTCAGTGGCGGCAGAAAATGGAAGTCACAGAGAAGTTCTGGCTTGGACTCTTGCTTTCTTCTGTGCCCTGTTTACTCTTGAGCCTGCTCTGACGGATGCACCCCCCTCCCCTGTGGCCTGCTGTTCCCTGTGCCCCCAGCAGGGATGCCTAGGGAATGTGCATGGCCTCGCAGCTCTGGAAGCCATGTAGTGACTTCTGGGACTTGTTCACTTTCTCTTCCAGGAAGGGTCACACCAAAGCAGAGGATGTTTATCTTTAGGAAACGGGGTGTGCCCCAGTGTGGCCCGGCAGTGGCTGGTCCAGATCGACTGGCTGGCAGAGAAGGCAGAGCTGGTGCCCAGCCTGCAGGTTCCGAGAGCGGGGTTTGGTCAGGGCTCCAGTCCTCCTCCCCCTCCTCGGGAGCTGGAACTACCCAGGAGCTCAGGTGAAGCTTGCAGCAGGGCCTGGGCGGTTCCATTCCTAAGCAAAATGGGGGTGTTCTGGCTTCTGCTTCCCGTGATCCCCTCCACCTCTCCCCTCCCAGGGAGTCAGAGCACTGGGAGGATCCTGTTGGAGGAGGTTTCCATGCTGCCATCCTTGGGGACGGACTCTAACGGGGGAGTCATGAAGTAAGCCTTGGTTCTCATGGTGTGCGATACCCGCCCCACCCAACTTCTCAGCTGTGGACATCTGCAGAGGCCAGGCAGTAGCACCTCCTGCATAAACCGTGTGCCCTAAGTCGGCCAGAAGTGGGCTCACATCACCTCGCAGAAGCTGTGGGGGTAGTGAGGGATGTGCCCGCCTGAGCCATCGCTTCCCTTTCTGCTAAATTGGGGCAATCACGGCTCACTCCTTACAAGGTTGCTTTGAGGCTCAGAAGCACCCATTTCTTTTGTCCCCAGACAACGCCTGGCACTCTGCACCCCCCCAGTAAAGGAGCACTGTTGACATCCTGCTTTCTCTGCACATGGCCAGAGGCCGGGTGCCGGTTGCCCTTGCGTGACCCCCCAGGGCCCCCTTCTTGTTTTCTCCGCCTCTTTTCGGTGATGGGTGCAGCTGAGCTGGCTAGAGGACTGGCAGAAGCCAAGCCTCACCTGCTCGGGATATCTCTGACCGAATCCCACTGTTCTGTGGGAGGCTGGCCTCCAGCTTGGAGCTTCAGTGTCCCTGGACAGAGGCCAGTCTCCGGTGGGGTGGGAGGGATAGCTGTCACCTCCTGCTCAGCCGAGGAGGCTCAGGATCAGGAAGCAGCTGCTGGGGAACAAGTTCTCCTTTTGAGGGAGTCTTAACTCTCCCTGTTCCCCTGACACCAGATTGCTATTGATGACCCACTTTCTCCTCCCAGGCAACGTAAACAAGGACCGAATAAACAGGTCCAACTTGGGTGGCTGGGGGTGGGCGGGGAGGAAGAAGACGGACATCAGTGGCCATTGGGGAGGAGAAGGAGAGCAAATGAATGGCCAGGGAAGCCTGTTCACGTCCCCAGCAGCTGAGAACTGGAACTGGAGAGCCACAAGTGGCCTTGAAATTGAAACCTTTTTGAGACAGGGTCTTGCTAAGTCGCTAGCACTCGCCATGCTCCTGCCTGGGTCTCCCAAGTCACTGGGATGACAGGCATGCGTCCCTGCCCCCAGAAGTTGAATCGATAGCATGTGTGGATGTGTCCCTCTGGACACAGCTCCATTGCTGAATCCTACTTATCGGAGAGAACTTGGCCATAGTCCTGGGGTCACTGGGACTCTGAGCAGTCCTGGGACTAGGGTGCTGTTCCCCAGGACTAGGGTGCTGGTAGACGGAAGGCCTTCCACTCCCCTTTGCTAGCTCTTACTTTGGGCAAGATGGCACCAGGCGTGGAAGGTCTGGTGCCTGGCTGTGAGCCAGTGCAGGTATTGTCTCGCAGCAAGAGACTTGAGCTCTTGTGTCAGCTGGGTCCCTTGCCAGCTCTGGCTGGGGCAACTCACCTCCTTGCTCCACAGCCTCCTCAAAGCCACTGGGTTGGATAATCTCTGGCCCAGTGAGAGCTGCATTAACCCCCTCCACCCTACCACCTGTGAGGCTGCGTGAGGAAGTCACTGGGATCTGGACAGGACGCAGCAGAATGTTGACAGCTGCCCTTTGATCTGCAGGGAGGGTTGGCGACAGGACCCACCCAGGATTCCAAAATTCCAAAATGCTCAAGTCCTGAACTTGAAATGGTGTGACATTTGCATATCACCTACGCACATCCACCTATGTGCTTCAGTTCACCTCCGGGTTCCTTGTGACACTATAGAACATGAACACTGTGTCACCGTTGGTCCGTGTCCAGGAGAGATTCATTTTTCTTTTGACCGGGTTTGACGGGAGGTTCATCCAGTCCACAGATGTGGGGTCCACAGATATAGGATGCCAACCATATATTAATTAAAAAACAGGAAAACTAAAACGTACCAATGTACAAACTGACAACAGACACCTATGTGATCTTTAAAGACTGCTCACACGCGCACGTGCCCGTGAGTCAGATGTTTTTTATGTGACTCGCTCACGCTTTTATACTACATCCCTATTTTAGTGCATGGAGCCCTGGAGTGGGCAGTAAGCCCTGGCTTGAATTCATGACCTAGGCCAAGTCCCTCGATTTGGTCTCTCCGTCTCTGGAAGGATGACCTCACCACCCCCAGGTATAATCACGGAGCTGTTTCAGGTTCCCATCCTGGGCTGCTAGTTTTTGCTTTGTAACTGTGGCTGTTCAGGCTCTAAACATTTTCAGTGCAAGGACCTTAAACTCCTTGCACACGTTTTCAAGTAAGAAGGCCTTTCCGAGGTGTGCGTGGGGCTAACGATCCCAGTGGTTCTGAAGTCAGCTGGGTCCCCTGCGGTCCCCGCCAAAGCCATTTAGCAACGCGCTTCAAAGCACCAACGTCTCTGCCACTCAGCCACCCTCAGGCCCCCTAGCTCCCCTCAGCCCCCCTCAGCCTTACGCACTGTTTGAGTAAAACACTCTTCTGCCTTCGCCAGGCCTTCTTGTCTTTGTCGGCTCCTTGTCTTTGCCGGCTCCGGGCCTGCGAGTGTTCCAGAAAGTGCCTGATCTTTCTGGGGTGACAAGGCAGAGCCACTAGCCTTTACAGACAGGTGAGTCCCAGGACACACTGAGCCGCCTTGGGTAGCAGAATGCCTCCCGTTTTGGCAAAGTTGAGTTCTGCCCCCACCCGGCTGGTGAGACCCAACCCTGGGCCGAGTCCCTGCTTCCAACACCTGCCGTGAACGCGTCCCCGGCCTCCGCCTTAGCCAACCCATGTCCTGAACCCTCTCCTCTTTTCCCTAAACTCCCACAACAGCCCGACCGCATTCCTGCCTCTCTTCCCCTGTAAAACCAATGGCAGGAGCTTCCAGGTACAAGCGACCAGGGAATGACCCGTTTTCTTCAGGCACCCAGAATGGCATCCAGGCTCCTCACCTGGTCTGACATGGAAGGCCGTGTGTGGCCTGACCCGGGCCCAGGTGGTCTTTCATACTAGCCCTTAAGCACTGCAGTCAGCTCCCACCTCAGGGCCTTTGCATGTGCTGCCCTTCCCCTAGACGTTCTTGACACGGCCGGCTCCTCATTGCTCAGTTCTTAGCCTGTGATGCCTTCCTCAGAGGACCTCCCCTCGCCTCCTCCTCACTCACAGCACCCCATTTCCCCGGCCACAAGGGTTTGCTTTATTTACAGCTTTGAACCTCAGTCCCACCCACCCGCACCTCTCTACACACAGGAATAGAGCAGTGTCATCTCTGCTGCTTTATCTCCAGAACCTCATCGACTACCATCGTCCCTCGGAATCCAGGGGCATGGGTTCCAGGACCCCCTCAGATGCCAAAATCCAAGGATGCTCAAGACTCTTCTGCAAAGTGTCCTAGTGTTTGCAGAGAAGCTGGCCATATCCTTGCACAGGGCCTCCCAGATCCTTCCATCAGCCCTGGGTTACTTAGGACACCTAACACCGTCAGCATATCGTGCACGTAGTTGTTACACAGTGTTGCTCAGAGGAAGACCACAAGGAGTAGGAAGCCCTCAGTACAGACAAGTTTTTTTCCCACCGAATATTTTCAGCCAGTGGTTGGTTCAGTCTGTGGATTGGAACCCCCCGGGCATGGAGGTCAGTGCATGTGGACGTGTGGCTGTTGGAGACCTGCAATAAGTAGGGCGACGAATGAATGGGGAGGGAACGTGAGCCTCTTGCAGCCGGTGCGCGTCACGACTGAAGTCAGGCCGTGCCAAGGCCCTTTGCCCTACTGTCCAGCCACGTCACTCGGAGCTGGTATTGGACGGATGGTTGGAACCCCGGGGGCGGCTGCCCTCAGTGTGGGCGTTGGAGCATGTGAACTCCGGGTCCTGGGTTAGCCGGGGGTCAGCGGCAGAGTGGGAGGGCGGCCTGCCTGTCCCGGGAGAGCTGAGGGCTGGATCCCGCCCCAGGCTGCTGTGCCAGGGCAGGGTCGCATTTGGAGTGGGATGCGTTGGTTCATCCTGTACCCTCTGTCTGAGGAGGGCCTGCTGGGTCGGCTGATCTGGGAGGGTGGCCAGAGGTCCAGGCAAGTGTTGCCACCCACGGCCGAGCAGAGGGTGTGGCCAGCGAGGCCCAGCCAGGAAGAGCTGCTACTCTGGGGAAGGTTCTGTGGTCAGGGGCACAGAGGGTGGAGGAATCGGCCCTCAGCGCCCAGGACGGCTGCTCTGCTCTCCTTACCCCGCAGGGGTGTGGGATGTGGCTTCAGGGTGGAGCGCGTGTGCCCCACAGGGCTGGGCTCTGGGGAGTGGCCACCGGTGTCACTGGGCAGCCTATTTTAGCTGCTTCCCCGCGGCTGAGTCACAGTGCTTAGCAACACCCCTCCCGAAGCCGCAGCTCCAGAGGCCGATCCTCTTCCAGGTGGCCCCTCAAGGCCCCGCTCCAGGACCTGCCCAGGCTCGGCTGGAGCAAAGGCTGTCAGACCCTTCCTGCCATCTCCTCACCCCCAGGGCCTCTGTTAGTGGACAGTGAAACCAAGGACGCGAAACTGCCCTGTAGCCAGCTGCTGCTGGCCCTGAAGCCGCTGCCAAGCCCGTCACCCTGAGCAGAAGCTCTGGAACACCAGAGCCCCAACCCCAGGCTGTGGCTCCATCGAGGCCCCAGGTCTCGGGACCCTCCCGATGGATGTCCAGGATGGTTTGTCACAGGCCACGGCCTGCTATCCATGCCCTAGGAGTGGGACCTCAGTGGGAAGGAGGGATGTTGGGCAGACCTGTCCGTCTCAGTCTCTGGTGTGGGGCTGAAGGGGGTCCTGGGGCTCCGTGGCTGGCCCAGGTTGGAGGGGCATGAATGTGGCAGGCCACACGCCGTTCCCCTGTGACCCTGTCCTGTAGCCCTACCTGCAGGGCTGAGCTGGGAGGGGTGGCTGATGGGAAGGGGGGTTCCCCTGGCCTGTGGCTGCAGCAGCCTGGATACTTGCTCCCTCTGGGTGGCCACAGAGGTCACCAGGGGTACTCTCTGCATTGCTCACTTCAGATGGGAAACCACAGTGCTTGCCGGTCCCCCGGGCCTGGGAATTTTTGCTGTCACAGTGAAACCCTGACGCAACCCTGGAGTTCACAGCACGGACTCCCACCCCATTCTGACCCTGACACCCCCTCCTGCCCCTTCCGTTGTTTACCTCGTAAATAATATCAATATCCATCTGTTTTCTTTTGTTTTGTTTTGCTACTGGGATTGAGCCCAGGAGCACTCTACCACTGAGCTGCATCCTGGCCCTTTTTAACTTTTTTTTTTTTTTTTTTTTAATTTTGAGACAGGGTCTCCTTAAGTTGCCCAGGTGGACTTAGGATCTGCCTGCCTCAGTCTCCCCACTTTCTGGAACTATAGGCCTGGGCCACCGTGCAGTGACATTTCTCAGGAGCAGTTCTGACCCCCCAGGGACACAGGGCTATGTCTGAAGACTGGGTTGTCAAGGCAGGGGGAATGGATGCTGTTGGCATCTGGTGGGCAGAGGCCATTATTCCTGGGAGCGTCCCAGCCTGCAGAGAACTGCCCCAAACCCAAACAAAAACTGTCCATTCCAAAGCCTGGGCAGTGTTGGAGCTAGCTCTGGGATTATGCAAGAACTTTCCCGAGGCAGCAGCCGGCTCCTCCCTTCTCTGGGTCCCCTGGCCAGCCCTGGGGGGAGCACTCGATTGGTGGCCATCACTGAGAATGGCCTGGGGTGGGCAGAGGAGCACGGGAGCTGGGGCCTCAGCCTGGTCCCCTGGCTGCCGCCTGGGGCGTAAACCCAGATGACTCACCAGGCTTCAGTGAACTGTTCTCTCATGCATGGATGAAAGAGCTGCCCTGGGTGTCCCTTCCAGCAATTAGAGATGCCAGCATTCTGTGAGCCGGACTGGGAGCTGGCAGGTGGAAGCCCTGGTGTCAGAAGCCGAAAGGATCCGCAGAGGTCGCATTAAAGCCACTTATATTTCCTTCTGTGTCCAGCATGACCCATGCAGACCCTACCTTCCCTTTCTCTTTTGAGCCAAAAGGTTTTCCTCAAAGTTTGGCCCATGACTGGCCCAGGGGTTCACCTGTGGTGTGGACAAGTTGGTGAGCCATGGCCCATGGGCCAAATCCATTCTGCCATCTGGTTTTGTAAATAAATGTGGGTTTTGCTTTGGATTTTTACCTTTGGTATAAAGGATGCAGTCTGGGAACAATCATGAAAGAGATGCCCAGGGCAAGGTATTGGGGGCCTGGCACACTCTAACGTCCCAGCACTCCATGTCACCAACATTGCCGTTCTGGTAAATAAAATTTTGTTGGGACACGTGTGTCTGGTGGTTTGCATATTGGCTATCTCCCCCACCACACACACTGGGGATTGAACCCAGGGGCACTAGAGACCAGTTCTCACTCAGTTGCTTGGGGTCTCACCAAGTTGCTGAGGCTGGCTTTGAACTTGCGATCCTCCTGCCTCCACCTCCTGAGCCACTCAGATTACAGACGTGAGCCACCGCACCTGGCTTATGGCTGTTTTGTCCTCTAAGACAGAATTCAGTAGCCGTGGCAAAGACTATATCAGCTACAGAGATGAAAACATTTGCTCTCTGGTCCTGAACAGAGTGTTTGCTGAGCCCTGATCAGGCTGTTCAATGTCTGTCTAGAGGTGGAGGCAGGACAGGGAGGAGCCAGAGGACAGGGAGGATGCCGGTTGGGGTTCAGGCACGTTAACTTGCTGAGTGTCTGATGGGAGGAGGGAGAGCTGGCCCATCAGAGGGTCGTCTCAAGGCTCCCAGGAGAGCCCTCTCTGGCTCTGTGGCGTGTCCCTGAGAACTCGGTGCTAGCTGGAGCGTGAGCCGTATCTAGGGCATGGTGAGGGGCACTCTGCTGGTAGGGGAGGCCATCAGACTGGGCTGCAGGGACTTAGGTGGAATGAGAGTGTGGGGGGAGGGTGTTAGAAGGCACAGAGGTCAGGGTGGGAGCCCCGGAGCTGTGCCGTGGGCTGAAGTGAAGACAGAAGGTGAGAAACTGGGGGTCCTGGGAGGGCGGGAGGGAGGTGTCTGACTTTCAAAGGACAATTGAAGACCAAATAGGTGGCACCCAGGACTAGACAGAAAGCAGGACACAGAGCCTAGAGGACAGGTCTCAGTTCAGGCAGGGGCGGGGAGGACTGGCCCTGGCTAAGGCCTTGGGGAGCCTCGCCTGAGCCTGGGGTGTTGGGGCCCAGAGGGTGAGCTGCTGCCACAGGACAGCCCTCAGTGCAGAAGCTGGAGGACTGGCCTTGAGGGAGGGGTGGGCGGTCCCTGGATCCAGGGGATCGCCTGGATGCGAGATCCCGGGGGACAATTTTGTTTTAGCCAAGTGAAGGAAGGACAGAGGGACCAGGAAGGAGGAGGGACCACCCAGGCCCTGCCCCCTGTTCTGAGCTGTGCAGAGTGAAGGGTGGGCCTGGAACCTGTGTCAGCAGGGCTGGGAGGGACACGCACTTGGAGGCCTCGACGGCCTCCCTCACCTTGCTGTGTTAGGGCTCTGCACCTGTCTCCCCCACCCTACCCAGGGGTAATGCCTCTGGGGAGAAGAGGGCTGGTTTGGCCTTGACTCTGAACTGGAGCTTGGCCTTTGCCGTGAGCCGTGTGGGTGGCGCACAAGGCTCTCCTGGGCCCCCTCTGTTGTTTGGATTTCTAGCTATCATCACCCAAGGGTCTGCAGGTTCTACAGGGACTAGATCATTTGGGGTCTAGTCCCTGTCTCCCTCTGTCCCTAATAACTACAGAAAGTGGGAGAGGTTCTCCTAATCTTGAGCTCCCTGGATGATCCTGAGCAAAGACCGCGGGGCCCCTCGCTGGAGATGCCTGGGCAGGATTTTCATTTATAGGGTACCCAGCAAGGACTAGGAGGCCAGGGAGCTGGTTCTGTGGGTGCTGGACACCCCACCCCAATTCTGATTCAGAAAGACAGCCAGGCCACCCACGCGTATGGAGGTACCAGGCAGCGTCTCTGTCTCCTTGGGCCTGACTTAACCACTCCCTTCTCTCTGAGGACTGTGACTCAAGCTGAGGTGTCCACCAACTTCATAGGGATGGGGGTAGACAGCAGGAAGAACTTTCAGCATGTCTCCAGACTGCCTTCCTGGGAATCCCTGGGCACCTTGACGCCCTTGACCCCAGCACTGTTTGTTCTAGTAGCAGCCTGGTTTGGTGAGGGGCGGAGATGGGGAGGCATTGTCCTTTAACAGATTATTTGTTTCTCAGGTTTCAGGAAAAATGTGTCTCTGGCTTACTGAACTCTAACCAGATTTGCAAAATCGCTCCTCTGCCCTGGGAGACTATGGATGGAGAAACGGGCAGCATTTTGAAATGGCTGGCTGGGTTGTGGAGCATCGTCTGATTTTTTTGCAGGGGAGCTGGCTTTAAGTGACAGCCCCGTGGCAGATGGGCTTTGGTGCTGGTGGCCAGCTGTGCTAACCCCTGCCTTCTGTCTGCTTTCAGCCCTATGATCTCCGCGTCCTCCCCTGCTCCACCTGCCGGACTTGGACTTCAGCCCTGACCTCCGGAGGGTGCGCCTCCTTCCCACCGGCAAGATGCCCATCCTCAAGCAACTGGTGTCCAGCTCCATGCACTCCAAGCGCCGCTCCCGCCTGGACCTCACGGCTGAGATGATCAGCGCTCCGCTGGGTGACTTCCGTCACACCATGCACGTGGGCCGGGCTGGGGACGCCTTTGGGGACACGTCCTTCCTCAACAGCAAGAAAGGTGAGCCCGACGGAGAGTCGCTGGACGAACAGGCCTCCACGTCATCTTCCAAACGCAGCCTCCTGTCCCGGAAGTTCCGGGGCAGCAAGCGGTCTCAGTCGGTGACCCGGGGGGACCGGGAGCAGAGAGACATGCTGGGCTCCCTGCGCGAGTCGGCACTCTTTGTCAAGAACGCCATGTCCCTGCCCCAGCTCAACGAGAAGGATGCCGCGGAGAAGGGCTCCAGCAAGCTGCCCAAGAGCCTGTCGTCCAGCCCCGTGAAGAAGCTGGGTGCTGCAGAGGGCAGCGGGGAGGAGGCGGGCGCGGGGGACCTGGGTCCCCGGCGGAACGGGGCAGTGGCTGCCTACCCCCCTGACCCCCTGCTCGACGAGCAGGCCTTCGGGGACCTGACGGATCTGCCCGTGGTGCCCAAGGCCAGCTACGGGCTGAAGCACGCCGAGTCCATCCTGTCCTTCCACATCGACCTGGGGCCCTCCATGCTGGGCGACGTGCTCAGCATCATGGACAAAGAGGAGTGGGACCCGGAGGAGAACGGGGGTGGCTACCGTGAAGAAGGAGGCCTCAGGGGCATCGCTGAGGGTCCCCCGGTGGCCGAGGCGGCCCCTCCCCTGGTGAGGCAGGGCGGCAAGGGCGGCCCAGACTTGCCCCCACTGCCCTCCCACGCTCTGGAGGACGAGGGGTGGGCGGCGGCTGCCCCCAGCCCCAGCTCAGCCTGCAGCATGGGCAGCCACACCACAAGGGACAGCAGCTCCCTCTCCAGCTGCACGTCGAGCGTCCTGGAGGAGCGCAGCCCGGCCATCAGGGGCCCAGACAGGGCCCGGGTCACCCTCCCCAGGCAGCCCGACAAGGAGCTGTCCTTCATGGACGAGGAGGAGGAGGAGGAGGACGAGATCCGAGTGTGAGCCTGTGGGCTTGCTCCTGGGAGCTCTGGGGCTGTGTTTCTCTCTGCCCCCTCCCCACTATGACCTTTGACCTTACCATGCGGGTCGGGGGGCAACCAAGAGCCTCCCGTGAGGCCGTAGACCCTGGACCTCGTGGATGAGGGGCACTGGCCAAGCCCCCGAGGACTGGGGGCGGAGGAGGCCCGGGGCCCACCGGAGGGGCTTGCCTGGCTTTGTGACCAGACCCCGCAGCTGCAGAGGCCCGCTGTGTTCTTGTAGCAGGAGTCATTTTTCCTCTCCACCTCCCTTTCCTCCAGCCTGGCCTCAAATGGATGCCAGATGTCAACCTGAGTTCCTGCCACGCGCAGCCACGCAGGTCAGCCAGAGGCAGCCTCTGCTCCAGGGCCAAGGACACTGGGCGCCCCTTTCTCTCAATGGGGCCAGGGAACCTCGTGCAGCAGGAGGAAGGGGGTGCTCACAAGTCCCTCCCCCCTCCCCTGACTCCTGCCCCGGAAGCCTGGAGCCCCTGGGAGCAGGCTGGAGCAGGACAGCCAGCTGGACACTGAGCACAGCCCCTTCCTGGGAGCTGGGGCGGGGGCAGGGGGCGCAGAAGGAGAGCCCCCAGGATGACACTAGGAATAGGGCTGGGGCAGAGCCCTGTGGTTGTATTTGTCCTTTATTATTATTATGTTCAGATCCCATAGAGAGCAATATCAGGAACTGTCCCTAGGCTGCCACCGGAAGGAAAATGCAATCTTTTTTAGAAAACCTTTTTACTCCTTCTCCTGGAAATTCAGGGGCCAGTCAGCACACTCAATGTCTGGGGCCGGTCCTGTGGCAAAGAACCCAGCCCAACTCTAGGGATGGGGGTAGGTGTGGCTTTTGTTCCTGCCCACCCCCCCCCCTTGCTCCTTGTAGGAAAGTTCTGGAAAATGATTGTTAAAAAAAAAATAAATAACACATCATTAGGGGGGAGCTGTGTCCTAGGCAGCTGCCCGGCCCCCTCCAGGGTTCTTCCCCTTCCTGCCTCAGGCTCCTCCCCCACTGCTGGGGCCAGGAGGTTGCCAGATTTAGCAAAAACAAAACACAAACCAGAAGGCTGAGTTGATTTGAATTTCAGGTAAACAAAGACTTGGTTTTGAGTACTAGTGTCCCCCTGTACCATCTGGAACATTCTTACACTAAACAGTTGTGCGCTGCCTTTCTGAAGCTCAGATTCTCAGTCTGCCTCCCTAAGTCTTCCCCAGAAGCCTGAGTAGGAGCCCCAGAGGGGACAGCTGGTTATTTTTCTGTCCTGGGAACAGGCTGACCCACTGCCTGGTCTCTGGCCCGCAGGAGCGGGGAAGAGCGCTAACTACAACAGGGGGCCTGGGCCAGTCTGGCAGATGCAACCGCGTCCCTGGGCTGGCCGGACCCCGACTCTGAGACACTAACCTGGTGTGACCCAGCGCCCCAGGGTGCTCCTGTTTCCGTAGCTTAGCTCCGGAGATGGGCGGGATGGCAGTGGGTAGGCTGCCCACCGCAGTCCTTAAACCCCATCCAGTCAGCTCCAGACTTTAAACTGAATTTTCTTTTTCATGATATTGTTAAAGCAGCAAGAAAACATTAAAAAAAAAAAAAAAGCCCTCCAGCATGCCTGTGTGTTTGTCTCTGCTCTTTGGGGGGCTTACTTCAGGATGGGGGGACTGTCAGGAGTTCTGGGGCTACCTGTGCAGCTTCCCTCAGACCCTGGGGGCCATCCCCTCCCCTCTGGCACTGCAAACACGGGAGCCCCTTGGAAGGACAGGCCTCCTGAGCCCCCTGCCTGGCAGCCCTCCGGGCTCCGGAACCCTGGTACTGTTGGCCAGTTGGGAGCCTTGGTCACTGAGCCTCTGTGCACCTCCTTGTCCCACTCTTTCGAAGCTGGTGCGGACGCTGTAACAGGAGCTGTTTGTTGGAGTGAGGGGCCGTGTTCTCCTGGGTCTCCTCGGACCCTGCGCCTCCCACTTAACTCCCCTCCCCCTTCCTTCTGGAGAGCCCCACCCCCACCCCCCTGGGTGGCATGCTCTCCCTTCAGTCCTGCTGCTCCGGGAGGTAGAATCTGTCCTGTCACCATTTCCCAGGTGAAGAAATGTGCTTTGACAGGCCACACGGCTGCATCTCCAAAGTCACCGATTAAGCAGAGTTGGAATCAGAACATCATTGATCCACAGCCCCTGCCCCTCACCACCCCGCCAAAGCTTCGCGGCCTTGGGTGCCCACTGCCCCCAGGCTGCCTCACCCCCTTGCTCTCCTCGGCCAGGGCTGCTCTGAGGAGGGAACATGGCCTGGGCAGGCCCTGCTTCTGTCCTGAAACGCAGGAACCCCCAGGACCCCAGGGTGGCTGAGTTCTGGCAGAAGCCCTGCCCTTCTCCCCGGGGCACCTCCTCCTCTCCCAGGGAAGCAGTCAGAGGCATAATTAAGTGTCGCCCAGGTCCCTCCACCCAGACAGTCTCATTAGAGCTGATGAAGGATGTGGCCAGGCGGAGTTATGAGCCAGACGGTGCGGGGTGCAGTGGCCCCCAGGGAAGGAGAGTGACAGGGAGCAGGGCTGGGGCACACAAGGACAGCCCAGCCCAGGTGACAGGGCTGCGACCTGGCTCAGACGTGGTGTTGGAGGGAGGCACTTCAGATGAGGCCCAGGAAGGTGCAGCGGAGGGCCTTGAGTGGGGCTGTCCCTCCGGACAGTGTAAATCCAGGGGAAAAGCCACCTCACCCACAGGGACTGGCCCAGGATTTTTTAAGTTGGTGAATTATAATTACACCAGTGGGAGAATCCAGGGTTCTCAAGGGTCTGGGAGAAGCCAGCCAGCCCCAGCCCAGTATCTGTATTGACCACGATGGGAAGCCACCACCAGGGACCCGCGGGGAGACCCGGAGGCTGCTCACATAGAGCTCCACCTGTGGTTTTGCCCAGTTCCACCAGGTGGCCTGGGGCCAGTTACTTTCCCTCTCTGAGCGGCTTCAGTTCCTCCACCTTCAGAATTAGGTGCTGTCCAGTGGTCTTCAGTTTTCTGTTTGCTTGTATCAGGGATTGAACCCAGGGGCGCTTAACCACAGAGCCACCTCCCTAGCCCTTTTTCATTTTGAGACAGGGTCTTGCTCGGTTGCAGAGGCCAACCTTGAACTTGGAATCTTCCTGCTTCATCCTGAGTTGCTGGGATGACAGGTGGGTGCTGCCGCCCCTGGCTGTTCCCGGTTTATGACAGGAGCTTTCCCTGCAGTGAGGTCAGGTGTTGAACTCTGTAGACCAAGCCAGTGTTCCCTGGGTGGGTGGGCTTGGGGTCCTCCCTCTTCCCTCCCCATGCCCTTGGTCCTGAGACACACCAGAGATAGCAGACACAGAGCGTGTCTCAGCTTAAAGGTGTTCGTGGGGGCCCTCCTTCCTGGACAACTCGTAGCAGGGACCAGCAGCTAGTTCTGGGTGACAATGTAGTGATTTTAATTCAGCTCTCAGCCAACATTTCCCCAAACCTGAGGGGACCCAAAGCCGCTGGCCCACTGAGGAAGCTGCCTGCCCCTCCCAGGCCCACCTCCTCCATCCCCACCCCCTGCTCCTATGGGGCACCTCCTGTTTGGTTCTGTGAGCATGAGGGCGGCTGTATGTGTTCACAGTCGTGACTGCCGCGTGCAAGGTGCTGGTCTCCGCACAGGCCCCATTTAAAGCTCCGAACAACTCAGTGAGGTCCACACTCTTCCTGTCAGCCCTGATTTACAGGTGGGGCCGCTCAAGGAGAAGGAACTGGGGCACCCCAGGGGCTAGTCAATGGAGTGACCAGGCGCAGCCCAGGCCTGGGCTCCAGTGCCCTTCCTCAGGATCACTAGTCCTCCCAGCCTGACGACCTCCCCTCTGGGACCTGGAGTGACCAGGTGGGGCCAGTGCCTGGTGGGGCCGCGCAGGACAGAGGCCCAGCACTCGGGGGAGCACCCACCTCCCTCCCGGCTGCTGGCCCTGCCCTTGCCAAGTTCACTTCCGTCTCTGTCACGCAGGACCAGAGCTACCATCGAGGCTGTCCCACATGGTGTTCACCTTTGACCCTATTGTCACCCTACCCAAGCCACCCCTCCTCTCCACCAAGGCTGCGACACATTCCCAGAGGAATGCAGGATGGCAGATATCTGAGGAATTCTTCATCTCCTGCCCCTGGTTTAGAGATGGGAAGAACCTGGGCCCCAGGGCAGGGCCGTCCAAGGTGGAGATGGCTGGCATCTTTGGCTCTGGCCTGGCAGGGGAGGGCTGGCTGAGGGGATGGACCCATGGGCCCACGGCGGGGCGGCTGGGAGATGCCAGGACTCGGGGCAAGACGGAGCTGCCGGTCTCAGGTGTTTGCCACACTCCCAGCCCCTCCTTGGCTGCCCCTGAGCCTGGACTCTTGCAGGACAGCCTTTCCACCTGTGGGCAGGCCCCCTCCCTGGCACACCCCTCACCTGAGCTGTTAACCTGGGCACAATTCACTCCTGGGCCCTGAGGCCCCATAAGAGATGCAGGAAAGAAAGTTAGGAATAAAAATGGAAGGCTTCCCTCCCCCTTCCCCTTTGCAGTCTTCTGCAGGCCCGTGGCTTCCGGCCAACCGCCAGATGGGAGTCGGGAGAGAAGGTTTCGGAGGAGGGAGCAGCGTTCCCAGGCAGATGGATGTCAGTGGTTTGGCCTTGGACCTGTTGCCCCCACCCCGAGGCGAGGTTTGTTCTTCCAAAGGGAGACGCCCAAGAGTGGCCTCAGGAGCCCAGGGTGGCCGCCTTCCCAGCAGGAATCCAACCCCAGTGACACTTGGCTTGTTGAAAAATATCTACCAAGGCCACAGGGATTTTATTTTCCTTCTGTGCCCTGTTTTGTTCCAGAAAGTTCTGGAGGCGGTCTACAGAGATAATCAACTACAATAGGACAAAAATAGATGAGAGCAAGAACAAGGCAGGAACCATCGGTGCAACCCACCAGGGGAGGGCCGCCGCAGTTCTCAGAGGCAGGCTGCACAAGGGGCTCTGAGCTTCCTGTTGGTCAAAGCAAAGAGGGAAACTAGCCGGCTTCAAGACTCACAAGGTCATGATGAACCCAGAAGCAGATCGGTGATTCCTAACACTAAGGTCTAAAAGCAATCCGTGGGGCCTTGGAAGGGCCAAGGTCACATTCCAGGCCATGGTCTCAGCAGTGGTCTCATAATACATAGCAGCAGGCTGAATGTTTACATTGTCAACATCTTAACCATCCCCCTGGAGGTGGGGACTTCTGGAGGTCATTGAGGTCATGACTATGGAGCCCTTGTGAATAGAATTAGTATCCTTGGAAAAGAGGCGCCACTCCATGCCATGCCACGCCTGTAACCCCAGTGACTCTGGAGGCTGAAGCAGGAGGATTGAAAATTCAGGCCAGGGTAGAAAACTTAGTGAGACCCCATCTCAAAATAAAAAATAAAAGTGGACTGGGGATGTAGCTCAGGGGTGTAGTGGTAGAGGCTGGCCTTAAACTAGGGATCCTCTTGCTTCAGCCTCCCCACTTGCTGGGATTAGAGGTGTACGCCATCATGCCAGGCCAAGTCACATTTTTTTATTCAAAGCATGAAAAATATTTGTGGAGTCCCGTGAGGGAAAGGATATATCCTTACCTTATAAATTACCTGCATGACTGAGAAAATCAGCACCTTTTTCTCACTAATAGAGGGCCACTGTGTGGGTACACTTGAGGAGTGGCTGCGTAGGGAAAGCTTTCTTTCTTCTTTTTTGGGGGGTGGGTACAGGGATTGAGCCCAGAGGTGCTTTACCCCTGAGCCACATCCCCAACCCTCTTTATTTTAAGACAAGTTCTCCCTAAGTTGCGTAGGACCTCACTAAATTGCTTGAACTTACAATCCTCCTGCCTCAGCCTCCTGAGTCCCTGGGATTACAAGCATGTGCCACGGAACCCGGCTGCATAGGGCAAGCTTTCTAATTCCACATCCTAAAATCAAAGGAAGGAAGTCATTGAAGTGCTTTTTATGTGGTGCTGGGGATTGAACCCGGGGTCTTGTGCATGCAAGGCAAGCACTCTACCAACTGAGCTACATCCCAGCCCGGAAGGAAGGCATTGAGAAGGCAGCTGCCCAAGGCCTGCCCTCTGTCCTCTCCTGGCTGACCAGAAAGACCGCCCTGAGCAATAGCACTTCCTCCCCTTCCCTTTTTCTCCCTCCTCCTCGCCTGCCCCCTTCTATACTGAGAATTGAGCCCCAGTCCTGCACATGCTAACCAAGTCTCTACCACTGAACCACATCCACCCCACCCCACATATTCCACCCCACATACTTTTTTATTGATTTGTTTATTTGTTATTTATTTACAGTGGGGACACCCCCAGCGACACCCCCCAGTCCTTTCCTTTCTTTTTTCTTTTAACTTTTTCCTGGTGGTGCTGGGGATGGAACCCTGGGCCTTGTGCGTGCAAGGCAAGCACTCTACCAACTGAGCTATATCCCCAGCCCCTTTCCTTACTTTTTGAGACAGGGTCTTGCTAAATTCCCCTGAGAGCTAGCCTTGAACTTGTAATCCTCCTGCCTCAGCCTCCAGAGTGGCTGGGATTAGTGTTTCTTACAACCAGGGTTCCTCCCTGGCTCTCAGGCAAATGAGAACTGACTGCAGAGAGTTGGAGGTTGTATTTTCTGAAAACAAAAAAATATCTGTAGTGCTGGATCATTTATTTGTCAAATAAGTGTCAAACACCTACCATATGCCAAGCACTCTGGAAGGTGCTGGGGTTATAGCAATAGATAAGAGAGATATAATCCCAGGTTGGCATTATGGCTTTGGTGGGCTCCTTACACCATGAAAATTGTTAAAATGCTACATTACTTTGGTTACATATATTCTCTTGGGATTCCTCCTCACCCCACGCACAGGGACACTGAGCCACATCCCCAGCTTTTTTTTTTTTTTTTCCAAGACAGGGTCTTGCTAAGTTGCTTAGGCTGACCTCAAACTTGAGATCCTCCTGCCTCAGCCTCTGGAGTTGCTGGGCTCACAGCATGTGCCAACATGCCCGGCTCTTGGTTTTAAAAGAAATTAGGACGTGCTGATGGGACCCTAACTGTGCTGAAGGCCCTGGCCCTGTGCTGCTCAGCCTGGTGGAGAAGCACCCAGCTGGGCCCAACCTTAACGGCTTGGGGCGCAGGGTGAGAACAGACACCACAAGCCAAAGATGAGCCAAAGCTTGGCCTCAGCTGCTGAAGGCTCTGGAGAAAAGGCACCCTAGGTGCTGGGGCAGAGGAGAATCCGGGTCTCACCTCAGATAAGGTGATGGCCCAAGGAAGAGGCGTTAAAACCCGACCAAAAGGGTGTCCACAGCTTGGTCTCACCTCCTCCAGAAGCACCCCCTCCTTGCCTATGTTGGAACCCAGTGGTCCTGCAGTGACCCTACAAATGCATTGCTCAGGACAAGCTCTTGGGAAGTCAAGGACACACCTGCTTTTCACTTTAGCATCTGGGTGTCATGAAAATTCCTAGAGAGGAAGACTGAGGGGGCAGTGATTTGGGGGAATTGGAATTTGGTCTCAGAGGTAGGGAAGCTGTATTAGTCAGCTTCCTGTCACTATTAACAAATACCTGAGGTAATCAACTTAAGAAGAGCAAAGGTTTGTTTTAGCTCACAGTAGTGGAGGCTTCCCTCCATGGCTATGGCCCCATTGATTTTGAGTCTGTGGTGAAGCAGCAGACCACAGAGGGAGCAATGGCCAGGAACTGAGAGAGAAGGAGAGAGACAGACAGCAAGAGGAAGGGGAGGGGCCTGGGTCCCATTCTTCCCTTCAAGGACATCCCCCAGTGACCTAAATCCTACCACTAGGCCCCTCCTTTTAAGGGCTCCTCTACCTCCCAACAGCATCACTCTGGTGACAAAGTCTTTAACACATGCGCCTTTGGGGGACATTACATTAAATACAGGAGGAGCCATTTCAAGTTGTTCAGCTGTTAGGACCTGAACTTTTGTGTCAAAGCCGGAACCTTCAATGGGATGGTGGTAAGAGGTGGGGCCTTTGGAGGTGATTAAGTTTAGATGAGGTCACGAGGACGGGGACTGCAGGCTGGGGAGAGGCCTCCCCGGGAACGAGCCTGCCAGCCCTTGATGTCAGACTGCCCAGAATTCTGAGAAATCCATGTCTGCTCTTCAGATGACTGTTCTGTTACAGCGGCCCCGGCTGACGACGGTGCTGGAGGAAACGCAGCCGGATGTGGAGCTGTTGACCAAGAGATGGAACCCAAGGCCCAGCTAGGAACTGAGGGCCGGACAGGCGTGAGAGGCCCTGGCTGGAGGGGAGGTCAGGACGGGCGGGCTCAGGGTCCACCGCGTCTCCCTCCGGCACCTAGGTCCAGGGTCAGGGTGGTTTATCCAGGTTGGGAGAAGGGGGCCACCCTCTGCCACTGGCTCCTGCCACCCACATCCCTGGGCTTTGTGAACTAAATGGGCACAATTGACTCCCTGTCAACAGTCAGGCCTCGGGCGTTTTTCCATCTGGGCTCTGTCTGCCTTGTGACCCGAGAATTATCCACAGATGCAGGCTGGAGGGCAGTCCGGGGATGAAAATGGAGTTTTTCTTCCAGACCTCATTGACCCAAAGGCAGATCCAACGTGTGACCTTGGACTCACTGTCCACCGAGCCAGGCTCACCAGGCCAGGCCTGGGAGGACAATTCTGTCACTGTCCTGGTCACAGCCAGAGAGTGGATCCCTGTTTATAGGACACCCTCCTCCAGGATGAGGTTATCCACCCACAGGGGGAACGTGAGCCCAGCTGCTGGGTTAGGACTTCGTTCATGATCATGGTCTGCTTGACCTTCTAGGTTTTCTTTCCTTCTCTGTTATTATTTATTTATTTAGGTACTGAGGATTTGGGTGCTTTACCACTAGACACATCCCTGGCCATTTTAGTTGCTCAGGGCCTGGGAAATTTGCTAAGACTGGTTTGGAACTTGCTGTCCTCCTGCCTCAGCCTCCTGAGTCGCTAGGACGACAGGTGTACACCTCGGCACCTGGAGACCTTCTACATTTTTGTTTGGTTTTTGTGTGTGTGTGTGTTTTAGAAAGGACAGAACGGTCTCTCAGGGGCCAGGGGAGGGGGAACATCTTCTTTCCCTGGCTACTTCATGGCAGCTGCTAGAATCTGGCTAAGGGGCTGCTGGATGCCTTTCTTTTGAGGGTTCTCTGGAGAGCAACCCCAGGACTCTGCAGGCCTAGGGCTCTCTCTCAGATGCAAATTTACCAACATCACAAAGTAGGTCTCTTCCTGACTCCCCAAGGCCTGAAGCTGCAGCCCTTCCCATCTGGAGATCCAGCCTAAACCATAGCCTTGGCTTCCTAAATGCAAGCAAGTGCAATCCGGGCTCAGCCCTTGAAGTCGCTCTTCCTGTCCCTGGCTTTGTCCCGTCTCCTCCAAAGCCTTCCCTGGATGCCCACGTGGGAGCTAAGTGGTCCTGTGACAGCTCCTCCAGTGCCTCTGTCCCCGAATGGCCCCACTGAACCACCAGTGCCTTGTTGGTCAAGTGCCCACTGCCTGGTCTCCTCACTGCTGCTAGGACAAATGACCACGACTGCAGTGGCACCACATGACACAGGGTATGGCAGTTCTTGAAGTCAGAAGGTCCACGTGACTCTCTGAGCTAAAATCAAGTTGTGGGCAAGGCCACCTCTGTCTTTGGGGGAGGCCCTCCCAGCTTCTGGAAATCTCCTGCACGTCTTGGCTCGGGGTGTCTTCAAATCCAGCTGAGGAGAGCCTTCACCTCTCTCTAGGGGCTGGGGTGTAGCGCAGAGGGGGAGTGCTTGCCTCGCAGGTGCCAGGCCTGGGGGCCATCCACAAACACAAAACAACTGACCTCTCTCTGCCCCGCCCCCTCCTCTCCCTCCGGCCTCCCTACCGCCCTCTTGAAGGCCCCCAGTGATGATGTTGGGCTACCAAGATAATCCAGGATACGCTGTCCATGGCAAGTCCTTAAGTGAGTTGCCTCTGTGAAGTCCCCTTTGCCACATGTGGTGACATATTCACAGCTTCTGGGGTTGGGATTCTGCTGACCACACTCTCCTAGGCAATTTGACGGTCTTGCTCATTCTGGATCTTTGGAGTGAGTAGAAGTTGAAAGGTCTTCTTAAGTGCGGGAGTGAGTGAGTGAGTGATGGATGGGGAGCTCCCCACAGGGTCAGTGGGCCAGAAGCCAGCCAGCTCAGGAGAGCCTGAAGGAGGGGCTGTGGCCACATAGGAAGAGATCAGAGTGTAACCTGAGCTGGCCCCGTCTGTCACGGCTGCCAACGCAGGTTTGGGGACACTTAGGCCTGCTGCCTTCCCAAACTGTGGTCATAGGGCTCCTTCTCTGCAAAGCAGGGGGCGGGGGGCCGTGGGTGAAGCTGGGGCCTGGGGAGTTTTCCATCTGAGTCCAAGGAGCTTTGACCAGTTTGCTCAGCCTGGAGAGACCCTGGACACAGAATGGAGGAGGGGAGGGTGATCTTAAAACCACACTGAGGACTGGGGATGTGGCTCAAGCGGTAGCGCGCTCGCCTGGCATGCTTGTGGCCTGGGTTCGATCCTCAGCACCACATACAGACAAAGATGTTGTGTCTGCCGAAAACTAAACATAAAATATTAAAATTTTCTCTCTCTCTCCGCCCCCCTCACTCTCTCTTAAAAAAAAAAAAAAAAAANGTCCGGAGGGACAGCCCCACTCAAGGCCCTCCGCTGCACCTTCCTGGGCCTCATCTGAAGTGCCTCCCTCCAACACCACGTCTGAGCCAGGTATGGTGGTGCACACTGGTCATCCCAGTGGTTCTGGAGGCTGAGGCAGGAGGATCTCTAGTTTGAGGCCAGCCTCTGAAACTTAGTGAGGCCCTCAGCATAATTAGCAAGACCCTGTTTTAAGATAAAAAAATAAAAAGGGCTGGGGGTAGGGGCTCAGTGGTAAAGCACCCCTGGATTTAATCCCCAGAACACCCTCCTAAAACAAACAAACAAACAAAGCCCACACTGAGAAGTACAGGAAGAAAGCTGTGAGGTCTCCCTTTCAGGCCAGGGCAGAATCCCTGAGCCTTAAATGTCCCATCTCCTTGATTCTTAGTCCAAAATGTGCAGTCTCACTCAGAGGCCGGCAGAAGCTGGATCACTGCCCTGGGCCCCAGGGATCTTGCCTCACCTGCCCAGGGGAGCAGGGCCTTTCCCCAGGCTACAGCGTGGGAGCTGAGAGGGGCGTGGCTTGGGGTCACCCAGACCTGAGCTCGGGTCTTTGGAAGCTGGGTACAGGTCCCAGATCTGACTGACTCAGACACTCAGGCCCCTGGGCCACCCTGCCCTGTACTTCAAGTGGCTATTGTGAGCTCAACAGCTGTCCCTGCCAAGTGGCATCTTTGGGGCACAAAGAATAGTGGAGAGAGCAGGGCACACTGGGCCATTGTTCCTGAGTGGAGCAGCAGCAGCTGTGGTCACCGGAGGCTCCTGCTGACCTCCATCTCTAGGTCTCTCCAGCTGCCAGACCCTCCTGGCTGAAGCTCGCTGCAGCCCCTCCAACTGCAACTGGACAGGGGACCCCAGCCTCCACAGCACCTCTCATCAGGGACCCTCAGGAATAATGACCTTGAAGAAGCGTGGTGCCTTGGACCTGGGAGGGGGGCACCTGGGTCCTGGAGCATCAGGCACATGCGTCCTCTTATCTGGGCCTGGGCAGGGGAGGACAGCAGACAAGTCCCAGATCTCAAGGACAACTCTGATAACACCACTGTCCTGGGCCAGGCCCCCAGGGGTGCCTATCCTCAGACCCCCCAAGTGGGTGGCACCTATTGGTTCCTTTTTACTGATGTGGAATCTGGGCCTCAAGAGGCCATCAAATGCCTGGCCCAAGGTTACAGGCTGGTGGCTGAGCCCAGATGAGCTGTGACTGCCCCCTGCCAGTCTGCACCTCCCCAGCACTTGGGGTGTTTGCGTGGGGATCAAGGCAGGTGCACAGGATCAAGGGGAGGAGGGTGAGGCCCATGTGCCCCCCAAGGCACCAGCTGTGATGGATTCAAGGCCAGGGGTGGGGGTGTGGGGCACACTGACCCGCCAGGCCCTGTAACTAGAGAATTCCACAGCTCCTGGCCCCAGCCCCCTGCTTTCCAGGGCGGTGCATTCATAAAGGGAAAGGAACAGCGTGCTGATGATTCAGGGAATTTGCAGCCAGCGCTAAATGAGAGACTCATAATGACAGTGATTAAAAATTAATGCCAGTGTTTGTGCAGTGATTTGGGTGTCCACTCTGCACCCATGAATTAATTAATAAATGACAATGTAAGCACTCAGCCTAAGCTGCAGGGCACAGAAGCTGGATGGGGGAGCTCCAGAGGGGACATCCCCAGGCCTGGGCACCTGGCCCCTCCTCAAGGGCATCACTGGGAATCCTCTGGCCTGAGGATCACTTCCTGTTTGTGCACAGTGGGGTGCTCAGCCATCTCAGTAGCTGTGAAATAGTCTAAGGGGACAGGGCAGTACCCCCCCCCCC
>NW_025999894.1:6014127-6070613 GCF_001458135.2 Marmota marmota marmota | reverse complement strand
CCCCCCCCCCCGCCCATCTCAGTGATATATCTCTGTCACCCAAGTCCTCCAGTGTCTATTTGTTCAACTGTGGATGGGGTGAGGTCTCCTGAAATTAAATTTCCAAGTAGGAAGTTGTGTTAATTTCCTGTGGCTGCTGTAACAAACGACCCCAAACTGGATAGCTTAAAACAACAAAATTTTAGGCTGGGTGCAGTGGGGTACGCCTCTAGCCCCAGCTAATTGGGAGGCTGAGAGGCAGGAGGATGGCAAGTTTGAGGCCAGACTTGATAACTTAGCAAGACTCTGTCTGAGAAAAATAGAATAATAATAAAAAGGGCCGAGAAGCTAGCTCAGTGGTAAACCACCGCTGGGTTCAATCCCCCGGACCTCAAAGGAAACCAAGCCCAGAGATGTATTTCTCTCACACTCTGGAGGCCAAAACTCCCAAATCAAGGTGCCACGAGAAAAGGACAACAGGTGCCGCAGGGCTGGCTCCCTCTGAAGGAGCCTCCGACCCTGTTCCTGTCTCTCCAGCACGTGGGGTGGCGCCAGGAAAGCCTTGGCTCTCTGGGGCGGGTGGACGGCCCCAGTCTCCCCTGTCTTCACGCAGCCCAATCAGTGTCTCTTCAGTACTGGTGTCTCAAGTGTCCCTCTCTCTCTCACATGTCGCCCGTTACCCAGTTTAGAGCTCGACCTCTTCCAGGATGATCTCATTTGGAGATGCTTAACTCAATGGCACCTGCGAGGACCCTCTAGACAAGATCCCCTTCACAGGAACCAGGGGCTACTTAGGATTGAGATGTTTGGGGGGGCAAACAGTTCAATTCACTACAGAAGGGATTTGATTGATTGACTGATTGTGCTGGGGACTGAACTCAGGGGTGGTTTACGACTGAGCTACATCCACAGACCTTCTTGTTTGTGTATTTTTTCTTTAATTTTGAGATCGGATCTAAGTTGCCAAGGCTGGCCTCAAACTTGTGATCCTTCTGCCTCAGCCTCCTTAGTAGCTGGGATTGTAAGCGTGTGCTACTGCACCCAGCCAGAAGGCAAACTCCATGAACACAAACTACCCTCATTCTTGTGCCCAGTTAAAGAAGAATCACTGGGAGAGTGAACCCAGCTATGTGGGATCCACCCCGTGCCTTCTGCTGGCCAGGACATGGGGTGCAGGGAGCCCAGGTGAAGGAGGAAAGCTGGGGGCTCTGGTTCCTGCTCATCTCCAACTAAGACCGACCGCTTTCAGGCCAGGGTATCAGAAATCACCTCGAACCATATCTCCAGGGCTCAGATGTTAATTTCTTTTTTTACTCTTTATTTTAATTTGTATTATATTTTATTTGTTATAGGTTTTATGATCTAATCTTTTCATTTTTATTGGTGCTTTATAATTATACATAATAGTGGGATTCACTGTTATGTGTTCACACGTGTACACACACAGAATATAATTTGGTCAGTATTATTCCATAGTATCTCCCCTGCTTTTTTTTTTTTTAATATTAGTTGTTGTTGGACCTTTATTTATTTAGGTGTGGTGCTGAGAATCGAACCCAGGGCCTCACATGTGCTACGTAAGTGCTCCACCACTGAGCCACGACCAGCCCCCAGTCCTTTTTATTTTGAGACATGGTCTAACCAAGTTTTCCAGGATGGCCTCAAATATGCAATCCTCCTGCCTCAGCTTCCCAAGTAGCTGAGATGACAGGCGTGCCATACTGCCTGGCCTTTTTTTTAAGCCATGCCCCAAGCTGCCTGGCCGCCAGCCTTTCCCTTGGTCTGTTGGGTGTGTTCTCAGAGCTCTGTGCCCCCTTCTTGTCAGAGCCTCGGTGGGCTGGATGGAGCCTCCACACCAACCTCCCAGACCCGCTGAGGCCCTGACTGCCGCCCCTTCCTCCCTCTGCTGAGACCGCTTTCCACCCCGTTGTCTGATTGTGTGGCTCCTTGTTGTGTCCACGCTGGATGGAGCCACCTGAGGCTGGACACACCTCCCTCCAGGACAGAGATGTGCAGGGATGCGGGTGGAAGGCCTCGTCAGGAGACCTGGATTCGAGCTGTCATTCCGTGTGCCCTTGGCCTCCCCTGAACTGCCTGTCCTGCCAGGCTGCTGCGAGCCTCTCGTGGAGGCTCATGTTGACAGGTAAATGTCCTCTCAGGTCCCATCAACGCACAGAATGAGGCCAAGAAAAGCGAAGGCTTCCATCCTGGGCCCTCTCATCCCTACCCTCAACCTCTCACCCGCTGTCGTCCAGGGTGGCCCCAGCGCATGGAAACCCTGGGATCACATCCCGCCCCTCCCAGNCCCTGGGCTCCTGAGGCCACTCTTGGGCGTCTCCCTTTGGAAGAACAAACCTCGCCTCGGGGTGGGGGTGTAATAATAATAATAAAACAACATTTGCATAGGGATTTCGTTTACAAAGCACTTTCTCAGGGGTGGGAGGCCCTGTGGGGGCCGAGGAATCCTGGCGGGGAGGCGGCCCTGGCTTTGGGTTGGTTCCACCCTCCAGCCCAGCCTGCAGAGTGCGGGGTAAACAAAGCCCTATTCATCCAACTGTTTCCGATCCCCTGGCCTACGTTCCTTTCTCCCTCTCCCATGGAGAATTCACTTAGGGCTTGTCACTCAGGATAGAAAAGGGGCATCAGGAGTCCCAGAGGGAGGGGTGACTGGCACCCTGTGGGGCCTGTGCCCTCTGGCTCCACGCTCTGAATCAGAACACCTCCGCTGCGGTTGGCTTGGGCAACTCTCTGCTGCCCACGTTTGTGTCTTCATGTGCACGGTGTCAGCCCAGGTTTGTGGTGTCTGCAAATGCTGTGTGCATTGGATGACATGCAGAGATAAGCAGGTGCGGGTCTTTGCTAATCCCTTCCCACCTGAGTGGGAAGTGAGACTAAGGGACACAGTATAGGGCCCTGGGGCCACTGCACCTGCAGGGGTGGGAGGGCTGAGGCAGCCGGGTCCCCCTCCTGTACCACCCGGCTAGAGATCACTGGCAGTTAGCTGCCAACCGGCATCCTTGGAGTGGGGGGCGCACCAGGCCCTGGCCCCTTAAGGGCTGATGAGCTATATAGGGTCCACCTGTAGGGCCCTCGCAACCTGCAGCAGGCCCAGCAGGAGACAGAAGATGGAGGAGGTCATAGCCGGGTTGGAGCGCCTCACCTTCACCTTCGAGCAGGATGTGGAGCTGCAGAGAGGCACTGGGCTCCTGCCTTTCCAGGGCATGGACAGTGAGTGAGGGCAGCCCCTCTCTGCAGGACTCTGCTCAGCTCCCTCACGGCGGGGCCCCTTAGCTCTGACTCTGGGTAACCCGTTTTCCAGATTGAGAGAGGCAGAGAGGTGACTCCACAGGAGGGCCCTGGCCTCCCAGTCTTTCAGGCTGGTCTGAGGCCCCTCCATCTCCTGTTTCAGAGCTGGGGGTTTAAGTTGAGGCTTGGAGGCTGGTCTGGAGGCTTCCAAAGGGCTAGAACTTGAGGGCTCACAGGCTCGAGCCTAGGGGCCGTTTAGGTGGCCCTCGGTGGCGGAGAGGGTGAAGGTCCCCACGCCCACAGCTGCAGGTAAGCTGTCTTCTCCTTTCCCTTCCCCCCAGAGTCGGCCTCAGCCATGTGCGTCTTCTTCGCTAAAGGGGTCTGTGGGAAAGGTGAGCTGGGGCAGGTCTGGGTTGGGCAGGAGCGGGGGCGAGCGGGGCCACACTGGGCTTGGTGGGGGCTCTGCCTGGTGGGGTAGGAAGTCCACTGTGCCCCATGGGGTGGAGAAACTGGGAGAGGGCAGAATTTGGTCTTTTTTTTTTTTTGGTGCTGGGGATTGAACCCAGGGCCTTGTGCACACTACCAATTGCGCTACATTCCCAGGCCCAGAATTTGGTCTTATAGTAGGCCAGCCACAAGTGCGTGGGTAAACCAAGCAGCCTGCGGGCTCCTGCATTTGTGTCAGGGTGTCCAGGGCTACCTGGAAGGGCTCTCCCTTCTTCCTGCCTGTGTGGGTGTTCCTGGGCTTCTGCCTGGGTGTCCAGGAGGCTCAGGCCTCCTTGTTCTCTCCTTCTAGCAAGGACAGTGCCATCCTCTCCCTCCAAGTCAGTGTAGAAACTGGTCAAGTGCCCCAACTACACCTGATGACTTCTGGTAGCTCTGGCCACCATCTTTGAAACGCTACAAAAATCAGCCACCACTTCTGTCCCACCCAGCCTGTGGATCAAGCCATGCCCACTTCCTTAGCCCCTCCCCCAAACGCAGCCTTCTGGGGAGGCCTGACTTGCCCACGGGGGCTCCTGACTCCTCTTCTGGTTCATGGGCCACTCTGAAGCTCTTCCCATAGAAACAAGCAGTTGCCCCCAAATCTTGCCTCCATTTTAAGGGTTCCCTGGCTTCCTGGAGTCTGCCTATTGATCTAGGCCAAGAAATTCTTCATGAATTGGACCTGTTTAGGGGATCCCTGTGATTCTGTCCTAGGAAGCTGGGAAGCTGGAGGGGCCCTGGCAGGGAGGCCCCAAAGCCATATTTGCTCACCTGCCTTGTTTGTGGCCCTGGACAGTGTGGGTTGAGAAGGGAAATGGGCTCACTGGTCACCCAGGCCTCTGTGGGTCCACCAAGGACTGAGTGACCAGTGGCTGGCAGTGACACCCTCTCTCCAAGAAATAAAGTGATTACTGTGGACTGTCAGACCAAGTATGTCAATGGCCAGGGGTGGAGGAAAGGGGACTTGAAGAGAACACCTTTCCTGTCCCCAAGATTCCTTCAGAGTTGGCCATGCATGAGGCTGGCCCTTCTTAGAGGGTTAGGAACCAGGGTGTCTTTCTGCCTGGGAGATGCCACCTTGGGAGGAAGATGAGGAAATAGATGTAACATTTCCAAAGTTGGCTCTTAAATGGCCACATTTTTCCAGAATCAGGAAGCTGAATGCGTTTTTCAGAGACGTGAGTTCAGTAGGCCCTCAATGAGGACTTGCTATGTGCCAGGGCGGGCTGGGTGTGGGCCTCCAGGGCTATTCTCTGGTAGAAGGAGAGGGGTTCATGTTGGGGTGTGAGGGAGGCAGCTGTCCCAGGCCTGGGGCTTCCCGAGGTTTGCCGCAGGAAGTGTGCCAGGCAGAGGCGTGAAGTGGGAACTGCGCTGTTCTAGTCCCTCCCAGGGTCCAGGTGGGATGCAGGAGGGCAGCTAGGGACAAGCCCCGCACCCCTTAGGGAATGCCTCGGAGGCTGAGGCGGGCCAGCTGTGGGCAGGTGGGAGCCTCGAAGTGGCACACTGGTGTCTGCAGGGAAGCTCTGCCCCTTCCGGCATGAGCAGGGTGAGAAGATGGTGGTGTGCAAGCACTGGCTGCGCGGCCTCTGCAAGAAGGGCGACCACTGCAGGTTCCTGCACCAGTACGACGTCACCAGGATGCCCAGGTGCTACTTCTACTCCAAGTTCGGTAATGCCTTGGCCTGGCTCAGCCCCCCACCCTGGAGGGTGATGGGGGTGGGGTGAGTGGGAAGGAAGTAGGTTGGGGGGCAGGGCACCCACAGGGGCCCGGTGTGTCCCAGGAGACCAGCCAGGGCTGTCTGAGCCCCAGGTGCGTCTGCTTCCCCACAGCCTCAGACAACTGCAGCCTGCCACCTGCCCTTGCCTGCCCTCACCTGTCCCCACCCAAGGGGACAGCGGCATTATTTCCCTCCCCAGTCCTGCCTGGCTAATGCACACCCAGGCTGACTGGGAGTAAGTCTCTAGGGAGCCATCCCCGACCAGGACTCCCCAAGCAGAGGCACAGTCACGGTGCTTACCACACCCACAGGCACCGCACCGTCGCCCTCTCTCAACCAGCTTGTGACTTCCAGCTCTTACTTTAGAAGAGAAACAAAACAAAACAAAAAACCTTTGTGTTACTTCCATAAATGGAAAACTAGCATGACGTGTAAGGAAATAAAAGGCAACCGTAAACATAAAGCCTGAGGTTCGGAAGTCTGGGCCCTGAAATTATCTTGCGTGGTCAGGCCTGCTCCAGCATCTCACCTTCCTCCTGGCCTCAGTCCTTCTTTGGTCATCGAAGGGCTCTTTAGGGGGAAACCGCAGCCCCCTCCATCAGCCTGCTTCAGAGCCTGCCCTTCCCAGCAGCACCGTAGCTCAGTACTTTCCTGAGCAGGAAGATCATCCTTTAGGATGATCTAATTCAGTGGGTTTCAAACTGTGTTCCAAAGAGAGCGGCCAGCAGAGAGAGCTGTGTTGCGCACCCCTCGTTTAGGAGGCTCAGGGCCAGCTTCAGGCCACTTATGTGCGTAGCCATTCCCTGCAGGCTGATGGTAAGGCTCCTCCCAGGCCAGTATTCCACTCCCAGAAGGTGAGGGCCACCCAGTTCCCAAGGACTGCCTGCATATCATTCTGGAAAGACAGGAATTTATCTGGGAGTCTGGGTGCCCCTGGTCATTGCCTAAGGCTTTATCATTTTAAAATGTCACTTATGCATTCTCTCAATAATCCACGGTAGATTTCACTTGGGGATTAGACACTGTACTGTGCATGGAAACAGGAATAGGACCCAGTCCCTTTCTGCCCATCAATAACTAATTATAGGGAAGAGACATTTAAACTCATGACTGCTGTAAGTAATCTAGGGTTTTGTTCTTAGAGTAAATGAATATCTCTAATATTGTATCAGAGTAATTATCATTATTCTTGGGTATAAAGATTTTTAAAAATACTGCTAAGGGAGCGTGAGGGTCTAGGATATCCCAGGTCTTCCCAAACTCCTGGGACAAGTGACCCAGGTGGATTCTGAGAAGTCAAATGGAGACTGCGCTGCCGCTGCCACCTGCTGGCCATGCTCAGGATGCAGCATCATGAAAGACCACAGCATCCCCCAAACCCTTTTGTTTCCTTCTAGCAAATGTTGGCCAGACTTGGGGGTGAGGTCACTCCATGTCCTTAGCAGGTTGAAGCCCAGGATCAGCACTCTACCTGGTGATGTGCACTGACCATGGGCAAATAAGCCCCTCCTCACTGTGAAGAACCTGGGTGAAAATAGACATGCTTTGGCCCTCTGTGAGCACTGGTGTCCACCTTTGTGAAATGAGAGAGCCGGAGTCTAAAACTCTCCAGATTCAGGGGCACTCTCGTTTCTAGGTGAAATCTTGCTTCGCCCACTGTGTAAAACGGATCTCTTTGGAGCCGTCTGAAAATTGGAATAGACACTGTGAATGAAGTTCCCTTCAGCTCTGAAAAGCACTGGGTTGCAGTGTCCCCCCACCCCGCAGTGGTACATTGGGAGCATTTGCACATACATACTTGGAAGGAGGTGAGAATGGGTTGAATCTTCCTCCACAGATCTTCCTTCCTGAGCAAAGCCTCAGAGGGCTTTTACAGTGACTCCTGGACTTTTACAGTGCCTCAGGGCTGGTGGCTTTGAGGAGACAAATTAAAGGAGAGACCTGGTCCAATCTGCCCACAGGCTTGGTGGAAGCAGCACTCGGCTCTGGCTCTTGGCATTTCCACCCCAAGGAGCTGCCCCTGGCTCTGGAGGCAGCATAGGTTCCTTGGTGAAGGTGAAGAGAGGGCAATTTCTCCACCCAAAGTTCTTCTCGGGTCTCCTGCCACTTACCCCGCATCAACTCTTTCTCCCTCCCCGCTATTTCCTAAGTGCCTTCGGTCCCGGGCTCCTCTGGACCCCGGCCCTGCTCATCCCTCTGGATGTGTGTATTCACACCCATCCTGCTAAGCAGACCTTGTAGGATCCACTCTTCTTAGACTGCAGGAAGGATTAGGATTAGAAATATCTTGTCTTCAAACAGCTGCTGCTGACCAGTATATAAAGGCCAGCAGGCTTATGTGAGGGCCAAGGTCAGTGTGGCTGGCGAGGTGGGAGACCACGAGGACGAGCCTGCTTGTCCACCAGGAGTGCTGGAATTTTCAGGTGACTGCCACAACAAGGAGTGCACCTTCCTCCACGTGAAGCCAGCTTCCAAGTCCCAGGACTGCCCTTGGTATGACCAAGGCTTCTGCAGGGATGGTGAGGCCTTGAGGGACAGGGACACGGGATGGGGTCTGGGTTGGGCTCTCCACAGGGCAGGGGCCCGACCGCCCATGAGACAGCACTGCTGAAATCTCAGCAGAAGGCCCCCCAGTAGCTATCCCCCAGCTTGTGCTCCAGGGGAGGGACCCGCTGTGAAGTGCAGCCACAGGCTTCTTGGGGAAGGCTGACTGGGGTTCAATCCTACCTGCAGCACATTATTGGCTGCGAGACTTTGTACAAAGCAGTTTAGCCATGGAAAGCCTGGCACAGAAAGACTCTGTGTGTTCTTCTCACACCACTGGTCCACATCCCAGCCCTCAGCTGAAAAGTATGACCCACATCCATGTAATCCTAGAAGTCACAGCAACACTTCCCACCCTACCTATTTCAGGACTTGCCAGCTGACACCTGCCCCAACCCACACTGTGGTTCCTGTGCCCCATCTCAGGATGGCTGGAACTGAGTGCTTCGGGGCAGAACAGAAAGAACCAAATTTATGCATCCTGATCAAGTGGAGGAGTCTAGAACTGCACATACCCTTGCCTGGGAGCTGTTTTGTGTGTCTCTCCCCTCTGGCTAAAGCAGATCTTTCTGGCTGGTTTCTCTTTGCCCAGCAGGTCCCCGGTGTAAATACCGCCATGTCCCCCGGATAATGTGTCTCAACTATTTCATTGGCTTCTGCCCTGAAGGACCCAAGTGCCAATTTACCCAGTACGTAAGATCTCTTGATTTCCAACCACCCCCCAGAGTGCAGGCCTGGCTTTCTGGGTCTAGACCCTCGGTTCCTCCGCTGGCTGGCACCGGAAGATTAGACGCCTGGCAAGTGTCTACCTGCTGGGTTTTCTTGGCATTGCCACCCAACCCTGGAGGTCTCAGTGGCTGATGCGCTCTTGCACACCTTGCTAATGTGTGCTCTTGGCTGGGGACCGAAGTAGACCACGCTACACTGTTCTAGGAATGAGTACAACATTTATTGCCCATTCCCCCAGGCTCTGCAGTTCTCTCCCTTGCTCCCTGGCCAGGGTGAGGGACCCTTCCCTAGGGAGCCCTGAGATAGAATCTGCAGCAGGCTGGTGCAGGGAATGTGATGAGATGAGAGCAGATGGGAGGTTAGAGCAAGACTGTCATCTCTCCCTCTGTCCACTTCCTCCAGCCCCAAGATGAACCTCGAATTCAACCCGAGTTACACGAAGGTGAGCGTGGGCAGGCGGGGTGCCTGTGTCTCCCCCTCACTCTGCTCCCCAGTGCTGCCCTGTTTCAAGGGACCCTCACGCCCTCCTGTGATCGACGGGACCCAATCCTGTGGAAGGCACGTGTGGTCATGTATGAGGGGCACCTTCATGGGGTGGCTTCTCCCAGAACCTGCCGACCTCTAGATCCCCTGTGTTGGGTACACCACAGCCTGGGCTTTCCTCTTCCTTAGCTGGATAACTCAAGGGGGCTTTTTGTTACAGAAAATGGGGCCTGGCTCAGGACTTGGGGCCCAGAGTCAGTTTTCTGAATCAAGGCCATCCCTGATTCAGGAACGTGCCTGGTGTCTAGGGACACAGTCTCCATATTGATTCCAAGCGAGGGCACACACCCTGTCAAGGGTCGGCCAGCTCCAGCCTGTGGCCCCTGCCAGCCAGCTGCTGCTGCTTGTTCCACAGCTGGGAGTGTTTTTAAAGAAGGTTGGGGAAAAAACAAAAGAATATTTTGTGATGTGTGAAAATGATCATTTAGTGCCTGTGAGCGCTTCCACACTCACACACCGTCTCCTAGGGTTTGACTCTGGGGGTCCCCAGCAAAGAGGAGGAAGTCTCATTTCTGCATGAGGCAGTGTGGGAGGCGGGGCTGGCAGTTACTTGAACCAGGGGAGGTGGGGACAGAATGGCTTAATGCCGTCTCCCAGGAGGGAGTTCCTGTTCTCAGGGTTGGATTAGTTATGGGAAAGCACTTTGTTTCAAAGTGAGTCTGGCTTCCTCTCCAGCACGCCTGCTTGTCCTTCTACTTTCCTGCCATGTGTGGAACAGCACAAGGCCCTCTCCAAAGGCCAAGCAGACCTGGCCACCCGATCTTGAACTTCCAGCCTCTAGAATTGTGGGCTAAATAAGTTATCGATTCTCAGGTGTTCTGTTATAGCAGCAGGTAACAGCCTAAGGCAGAAATGTTTCCGTGTGCTCTCTGGCTGTTCTGGGGCTTACAGTGGGAAGGGGTTGCAGCAGAGACCTGATGGGCTGGGGTCTGAATGTGTACTATTTGGTCTATTGGAAGTTTGTTGACCCCTGGTTTAGGTGGCTGAATGTTGGACTGCCACCTAAGTTTAACAAGCAGGTGCAACTGGAGGCAGTTTCTGAGCTGTATGGGAAGGCAGCTTCCTGCCAGTTCTGAGCAAGACTCCTGACAGGAAACAGGACAGTCTGTGACAACTCTGGGGAATTGTAACACTGGGGAAGTACAATTTCTAACTTATCAAAGGCATGCTTTCTGCACTTAAAAGTGCAAATAAAGGCATTTGGAGACCTGGTTTGATATCAAATGCCAGCACCCTGGCCTGCGTGTAGTAGCTGTCTGCACACGGGGTCTCTGCAGTAGGTGTCTCCTAGTGACCTCACTCTCTCTGCAGCTTGTCAGGCCACGGGACTCAGCTCCTCCTGATTCTGGTGTGGAATCCCACAAGCCCCCTTCACCAACTCCGGGCTCAAAAGCAGGGCCTGTGCTACAGGTGAGTGAGGAGTGGACACGCGGGGCTGAAGCTCTGTTTTGCTGAGGGCCAGGAGGGGATGGCCAGTTAGCTGGAGAATGAGACTCCTTGTCTGCGACAGACATAAAGCCATATTGGGGCTTAGAATGTGAATCAAGAGAATGGGGGGCGAGGAATTGGTAAACCATGTTATGATGTGGAGTTTCGACAACTTCATCCTAGCTGCATCTCCCATCAGACACAACTATTTGTTTTAAAGGCCAATTTGTGCCAGGTATGGTGGCAAACACCTGTGATCCCAGCAACATGGGAAGCTCAGGTAGGAGGCTCACAAGTTGGGAGGCCAGCCTTGGCAACTTAGGGAGACCCTGTCAAAATTAAAAATAAAATGGGCTGGGGGTACAGCTCACTGTTAGCACCCCTGGGTTCAATTCCCACTACCAAAATAAATAAATAAATAAAAGGCTAAGCTGAACATCCTTTATAGTTTGCTGTCTATTCACCCACTCATTCTCTTTGTTATTTACACACACTGATTTCCTTAAGATTTGTAGGTCAGGGATAGAGTTTGGTATAGAAGGAAACACAGCAAGTTGGTTTTCTTTTTTGCCAACTTATCAGGCAGGAAAAAAAAAATCCTATTTTTTTGGAACAGCTTCTAAATTGTCCTGAGCTGTGTTCTACAAAGTTACGCCAAATGACAGGCAGGAGAGGAGGAACGCTGGCTTCCTTGTACACTTGACTTTATGGGCCTTTCGAAGTCCAGAGCCCCATTCTCTGTGGGTGCGCGGCTGGCCTTGACTTTGTCTTTTAGCCCTGGAATGAGATAAGCTTTATTCATGAGCAGAATTTATTCTTCAGAAAGCAGCCATCTCCTATGGTTCCCTGGGCAATTTAGGGTTTTTCTCTTGAGAGATGAATTTTCCAGATGTCATGCAATTCACTTTTTCTTTTTCTAGTGTCGGAAAACAGGCCACGCTGCCGTGGGATGCGGTGAGACTTGGCCACTAGGGACTCTGAAGAACCCGAGGCCTGGGGAACGGCAGATCCGGTGAAGGCACTCAAGAGCATGTGGTGGGATGCAGCTCATCACTTTTGGGGTGAGGCCAGCCCCAGCCTTGGGGCCGAGCCAGCCTGCCCTACGTGGGTGTGTGTCTTTCCATCCTGTGAACGAGCAGATAAAGCACCATGGCAGGACTGAGTATGTGCATGCGGAATCTAGAGCTCCCCTGAGCATGACTCTGCTCCCGAGCCCCCAGGTTCTGTGCACAAGGCACCCGCAAATAGCCTTGAGGCTGCTGTACACGTGATTAAACCCAATGGTTCTTTGGCATGAGAGCTGCTTCCCCGTGCGGCTTATTTTTTTTAAGTTGTAGATGGACACAATACCTTTGTTTACTGAACCCAAGTCTCACACAGCTATGCAAGTGCTCTGCCTCTGAGCCTCAGCCCCAGTTCCCCTGTGCAGCTTCCTTTAAGGGGAATGCATTCTGTGCCTTATGTGGGGGCTCCAGGCAGGAGATGGTACACAAAAGGCTTGTCCTGGCGAGGTAAGGAAGTGACAAGGAATGCTCACTGTAATGCTGCTTTTACTGTTATAATGAAAAAATGCCATTCGTTCCATTGGGAAAGAAAGGTGGCAGCTAAGTTGACTTTTGAAGGGACAGAGAGGAAGACAGCAATGGTAGGGGGCGTGAGATAGTCTTCCCCACCTTTAGGAGGCGAGTGGCAGGTGGGGTGAAGGTGATGTGAGGGTGCAGGGGTCAGGCCTAGGGGTTTGGATGTCAGCTGGAGCCACCCAGGGCTGCTAACGTGGAAAGAGCGCCTCTCCACCAACAAATCCCTTGTTCTGGAATGTGTGTCAGCATACATCGCAGGCTGTTGTGAGGATGAGGACACCTGCTCGGCCCCCTGCCTAGGTGCAGGGCTTTGGGTCAGCTGCTGAGTTCCCACTCTGTCACCTGTGGCTGGAAGGAACAGATGTGCCGAGCCTCTTCAAGGAAGGAAGGCTCTCCCCAATTTACAGTCCAAAGGAAGCACCAGGAAGCTGGTCAATCTGCCCAGCTGTGAGATTGTGCAGAAGGCGACTGACCAGCATTGTTTATTTTATAAAAGCAAAAAGAGTAGTGACCTTAGTATGTCAGTTTCCACAAAGTACAGAAGAGCCTGTGGATAATACAACAAAGTGCTTTTATTTTTATATTTTGTGGTGCTGGGGACCACACCCCAGGTTTCACACATGCCAAGCCCATGCTGTAGCACTGCTACATCCTGGGCCCTGGAAATGATTTTATGTATTATTTAAAAAAAATTTATTTAGTAGTTGTAGATTAACAGAATGTCTTTATTTTTTTATTTTTATGTGGTGCTAAGTATCGAATCCAGTAGCCCACACATGCTAGGCAAGTGTTTTGCCACAGAGCCACATCTCCATGATTTATTTTATTTTTTGGGGGGGTACCAGGGATTGAACTCAAGGATACTCGACCACTGAGCCACATCCCCAGCCCTATTTTGTGTTTTATTTAGAGACAGGGTCTCACTGAGCTGCTTAGCACCTCACTGTTACTGAGGCTGGCTTTGAACTTGTGATCCTCCTGTCTTAGCCTCCTGAGCTGCTGGGATTACAGGTGTGCACCACCATGCCCAGCCCATCGTTTTATTTTTAACAGAAAAAAAATGTAGTTTTTTTAGGTATTTTAGGTGTGACTTAGGATTCAACAAGAGCCAGTACCCGTCTTCATGGCCTCACACAGGTGCTCAGAAAGCTGCATTCCCACCTTCAGCCTGGGCATGCTGCGGCTCCCGTGCAGGATGTGGCGGGACTGGTCTGCCTGTAGGAGGCTCAGGGTGACTTTCCGGAGTTCCTGCTCTGCCCTGCCAGCTGGGCGCTGCGGCTCACCCAGGGAGGCTCCTGCCAGTGCTGTAGAAGAGGCAGCACACAAAGAGGCTGTTTGATAAGGTAAATCACGTTAAAGCCATCGTTCGTCTTCACGGGGCTTTAAAAGAGATGGGTGGTCACCCCCTGTGACCACCAGGAAGCACTCTGGTTTCTCCAAGTAGCAGAGTCTCACTCTCCACTGTTCCAGTTCTGAAAATCTCCTCTCTGTGGATGAAGCTTTAACTTGCCAGATCACATGTGTGACTAGGGCTGGCTAGCAGGGGCAGCCTGGTGGATGCCTGTACAGAGGAACCAAAACACCTACCCTCACACCGCCAAGTATAGGTCCACACTGCCACCTGCAGCTAATCTGTGTGTCCCTTGGTTACGCTGTCTGTTTAGATCCAAACCTAAGAAGCACCGGGTCATCAACTTCTTTCTACAATGCTTATTAAACCATAAGATTCCCTTTCAGGACTCATCGAAAGGTCTACATTATTTTCCCAGCCTAGAAGCCATCAGGGAGCAGATGAGGAAGCCTTTCTCTCCCTATAAGGGGAGTAACAAGTGCTACATGGAGACACTCCAGGGCCTTCTTTAAAACCACCCATGTTTATTTAAGAATCAATTCTATCTAGTTCAAAGAAATCAGATAACACAGTTTGCTCTTTGTGGCTACATTGAGTTAAGATTCTTCTTTTATCTTATTTATTGGTACTAGGCATAGAACCCAGGAGCACTTAACCACTTAGCCACATCCCTCACCCTTTTTATTTTTTGAGACAGGGTCTTGGCAAGTTGCTTAGGGCCTCACTGAGTTGCTGAGGCTGGCTCTGATCTTGACTCAGTCTCCAAAGCTGCTGGGATTTCAGGTGCATACCTCCTTGCCTGGTGAGTTAGAATTCTTGATGCTGACCAGTGTCAAACAGAAAGACCTCATATTAACATAGGTAAACTAAATCATGTTAAAGCCATTGTTCGTCTTCACGGGGCTTTAACCCTTTTGGACCAATGGGTTGTGAAATAGTTTCTTCTCATTAAGGAACTCATTTTTAGGAATGTAAGATATTTACTGTGATTAGCTTTTTCATTAATGCTTCAGCATTCTGACTGCAAATGATACTAGCTTATTTAGTGAGGTCGATGTTCTGGATAAGAATCTTGGGGAGTGACATGCTGCCCTTGGGCTACCTCTGTGCCTGGGTGTGACGGGTGGCCCCAGGGGCAGAACAGGGCCCTATGGCACTAGAGCCAACTCAAGATAGGCTTCTTCTGTTGAACTGTTTCCTAGCCCAGGTGTCGAGAGCAGGGATTCCTGGCTCCCGTCCCTCCAGCAAAGAGGTCAGGTGCTGTGCTCTCTAGGGTAGGGGTCAGCACACTCTGTAAAGGGCCATACAGTAAATATTTTCACTTTTTGGGGCACATTGATCTTGCTGCTACTATTTAATTTTGCTGCTATGTGAAATAGCCAGAGGTAATCCCTAACTAAACGAGGGGCTTCACTTAAAGGCACTGGCTGATCTGAGTTAGGGCTGCAGGAGTCTGTTGTTCCTGCTGAGGGATCAGGAAAAGAGGGCAGTGTAGTTTCTGACCTTGTGGACAAAGAGGAGGTGTGGAAGGGATTCCCGTGTTTCATTAAAGGGAGATTAAGGAGAGACACAAGGCCCTTTCTAAAGAGAGACTGTTCTGGGGCTCAAGTGAGTTTGGGCACCCTCTTATCCTCGACTGTGACCTTTCCTTGTGGAGAATTCTGGTTTATGGAGCCACCCTTCTGAGTACCTTTTCCTTAACTATGAGAATTTGCAGCAGAATTAAATCTAAGCCACTTGAGGGAGGATGAAGCAGACTGAGAGTCCAAGTTCTGAGGAGAGAAAGAAAGCAATGAGCACACATACATACTGGCCCGGGAGAGCAAGCCTGCTCTTGCATGGCTGTGCAGGAGCTGGGGAAAGGGCCTGACCTCTGTGTCTTGCACAAGGATGTCACAAGCAAAGCCGAGAGAGGGAGGTATGCATAGCCTGGGCAGTGTGCAGGGCCAGCTGGCTTGTGCTGTAGTGGGTTGGAGAAATGGCTTCCCACTTACACCGCCTCATCCCTGTCTGCAGATACCCACGTTACTGTCGGGGATTGAACAATTGGACATTGAGTATTTTCCCCCTGTACTCGGGCTTGAACCCAGGGGCACACTACCCCTTTTACTTGCTGTCAGGGCTGCCTGGGATGTCCGATCCTCCTGCCTCAGGCTCCCCAGTAGCTGGGGTCACAGCGGGCGCCACTGCACTGGCTCCACTCAGTACTCTGATGAAGGGAAGAGGCCCAGAAAACCCACCAGCCCAGGCTAACACTAACAAATGGAAAGGGCTGTCTGTCATTCACAGGTGCTTGGGAAGGGGTGGGGTGGGATTCTGAAGTTCCCAGGAAGAGATAATAAAAGGAGATCCGTGCTCACTGCCGCACTTGCTGAAAATGCACAAAGGTACCTTAACATTCTGTTGGTTTGCTATTTTTAGTCAGCTTAGGAAGCATTTGCAGGAGTATTTAAGTGCCCTTTCCACAGACTCCCTGCCACTCAGACCCCAGCCTCTGTACATTTCTCTCACCTGCCAAGGTCTGCTCAAGGGCCCAGAGGCTCAAAGGGCAAGGGCCTCCATGTAAGCTTATTTTCTGCCAATTTGGACAGTGTCCTTTATTAGTACATAGGGAGTCTCTAGTATCTCCCATAAACAAATGGCAAAACACCAAGGTTTAGAGAACAACTTTAGGGAGAAATTTAAACCGGAGATACTGCTTTTTAATGAAAACTGAGAAGTAGCATCTTAATTTAAATGACCTACTTTTTCATCTTCACATCATTTTGAATAACAATTTCATGATTAAACAAAAAATGGTCTTTTAAGTAATTCAGTCACTTTTGAAAGCAAGCCAAAGAAACCTCAGACAGAACCAGATCATCTACCTTAATAAAATGCGCTTTCCACGACTGTTTTAGATTCCAGTGACTTTATTCTCTGACTCCCCCTCCTGCTGTGTAGGCATCGCACGGCTCCTGAGGCTCCAGACTCTGGCTTCAGTGGTGTCCAGTGAAGGTTACTTACGCCAGCGCTGCAGCTCTTTGGACAAGCAGAGATAAACGTAAGGACCCAAGAGGCCACCTCTATGGATGGCTTCTTATGCCTCCACAGATCATTCCGTTCTTATTTTACAAATATGGGAATAGTCTTGGACAAAGAGAAGTTTTTGCTTCATGTTCTCAACTTTGATTTTGACAGGTGACAAACATCACATCTACCAAACATCTAACTAATCCCTTTCAAGGGGCACAACTGTAGGGAAGCCTTTTTTCTCTGGGAGGAAGGACTTGCTTTTGGATCTCCTCACTTAACTTCTTATTGATGGTCTGGGGTCTCAGACGGGCTGGCAGCTCTGCCCCGCCAGTCAGCACATGGGGGGCCACGGCCTACTCCTGAGGCATGGCCTGTCCCTTTACCTAGCCCCAAACATTCAATCAGATTCAAATCCTGACTTTTTAAAACAAGAAGTTCTGATGGGAACAGTGGCGCATGCCTGTAATCCAGCGGCTCGGGAGGCTGAGGCAGGAGGATAGTGAGTTCAAAGCCAGCCTCAGCCAAAGCAAGATGCTAAGCCACTCAGTGAGACCCTGTCTTTAATAAAATACAAAATAGGGTTGGGGATGTGGCTCCGTGGTCGAGTGCTTGAGTTCAATCCTCAGTACCCCCCATCCCCCAAAAAACAAAAAAACAAAAAGAAATCCTGTTATCCAGTTTGTGAATATGTTGGCCTTTAGTATACAATATTATCTTACTTTTATACTGAAAGCTTTCACTTGAAAGTGTCATTTTTTTTTTTTTTTCTAAACTGTGGGAAAATACTGCACTTTCCTGATAGCTTTCTATAATGTCCTCTTTTAAACTATAAGAATCTGTTTTTAGGCTGGGTGCAGAGGCACACACCTATAATTCCAACCATTTGAGATGCTGAGGCAGAAGGATTACAAGTTCAAGGCAACTTAGCAAAACTCTATCTCAAAATAAAAACAAAAAGGGCTTACGATATAACTCAGTGGTATAGCACTCTTGGGTTCAATCCCTAACAACATCCCTGTACCATAAACAACAAAACCCCCTATTTTTATAGAATAATACTTTAAAAGGGGAATGAAATTCTGGTATTTTCCTTCTGGTTAAGACTTGGTGCAGCTGAATCTCATAACTAGAGTGAAAGTTGTGTCCTCGTCCCTTCCTCTCTTCTGGGGCAGAAAGCTGTTTCGTTTCAGTGCTAAAAAGGAGCTCGTAGGTACCAAGGAAAGTGCCTTTCCTTTAGCAGGAAACAGCTTAAAGGAGAAAAACACGACCATCAGACCTCCAGTGACCACATTAAATAGTGGACAAGAGCAATTATGTGAATTCTGGTCAAATCTCATACATGCCATTATAAACAAAACCTCTAATAAAAACTGCCAACACCCAGGCAATAGCTCATTCACTAGGTGTCCTTGATATGAAAAGCCATTTGGAGAATCCCCGGCACTCGCTACAATGGGATGTGACTTGTCATTTTGCTAAAACTGCAGAAAGGCTTACTCAGATGCTGGAAGCTCCAGCTACAGCAGAGGATGAAGTACCCCGTGAAGAGCATAGTGATGCCACCAATCCCACTCTTCTTCACCGTGGTGTTGCACCTGATCCAGCCTGCGCAGAGAGAAACGCATCTGTCACCCTGAGCCAGAACCACAGCATTACCTACGCGTTCATCAAGTTACCCATTAGTGCAGGTGATGGAACCTACACAGGTGAATATAATATAGACATGAACCTTAAACAGATGAAAAGGCTAAAATATAAAAGACTTTAATAAATTCCAACCACTTATTCTTGTGTTTGGGACTGGTTAACATCTTTAAAGGGGCGGGGACCAATGTGACTGGTTAACCTGAGGGTAGTGTCTTTCTGATCTTGGAAGGAGGCTCAGTCACTGTGGGCAAGGGAGGTGGGGACAGGTGGCAGCATGAGGAAGGGCAGGGTTAATAACTGGCTGCTGCTGCTGCAGAGCTTTGGTGCTTGCCATGTGTCCAACTCCAAAATGAAAATGACGAACAGATGACAGCCATGATTTTTCCTTTTCCTCTCCTTGCTTTATAGCAAGTAAGAACACCTGAAGCCAGCAATGGACCCCAACAGTTAAAAGCTCCAGCCTCACCTTTGTGCACAGCTCCCAAGAGCCTCCTCAGAGGAAAGCTGGAGGTGGTAAGCCTGGCCGGGGGCTCCAAACTCCTTAAACCAGTCGAACTTCTTCCCAACAAAGGAACTACGGTTCCAAACAGAAGTCACTGTGATAGTTGGTCTAGATTCGCCCCTTCCCCAACATTCAGTGTCAAAGGTTCCCAGAGCTAGCCCTCAGAAAAGCTCACTCATACAAGTGCATGAGTGAGCTCCGCACTGGACTGTAGGCAAGTGTTGAAAGTCAAATTTATTCCAGGTCAAAGAAAGTATTTTCAGAAGGCCGAGGAACTCCCTGGCAATCAGGACCTTATAATTATTTTTGACTGATGAATATACTGTCCAGATAATCCACATACACATGCTTAACCAAATGAACTACTTGTTAAGTTCTACCAGCTGCTGAACTAATTTTAGCAAAGAGTATGATTTTCAACTATAAGTTGAATATTCCTTACCTGGAATGCTGGGGTATGCAGAATTACTTTGAATTTTTCAAAATCAGAAATATATGCATATATAATGAGATATTTTTGGGACGGAACCAAGATCTAAATGCAAAATTCTTATTTTTTGGGGGTGCTGGGGATGGAACCCAGGGCCTTACTGCAAGCGAAGCATCAACTGACCACTGAGCTCCAACCCTACCCCTGAAATTCATTATCCACACAGTTTGAATGTACCTGTTTTTTTTTTTTTTTCTGGATATGCTGAGATTGAACTTGAGGTCTCACAGTTGGTAGGTGCTCAACTCATGTTGGCACTCAAAAAGCTTCAGATTTTAGAGCACTGCTTTCTACAGCTAATATGCCTCTACTCCCCACTGCTCTTATTGGCTAGCCAACCTTTCTGCATGTCTGACATGGGAAAAATCAGCAAAGGTGGCTGTGCTACTTGTTAACATTTTCTGCACCTGTTTTTCTCCATGTTTAATGATAGGTAATTTCTACTTGGTTTGGCTCATCAGAAGAAAGGATAAATTGAGCAAATAATGCTGACAGATTTAGTAGGTGTGGTAAAGTTGCTGTGGATGTAAAAATATTAATCAAATGATTGTTACATTAACTTCTGAGAAATTATACAGATGGTTTTCCTGCAATGTGAAAGTTAGTCTCCTAAAAAACAAAAGCCTGGCTGGGTGTGGCAGCACACACTTCTTATCCCAGTAACTCAGGAGGCTGAGGCAAGAGGATTGTCAAGTTCAAGGCCAGCCTCAGCAACTTTAAAAGACCTGTCTCAAATAAATAAATAAATAAAAGGTGAAAGGCTGGGGAGCTCATGGGTAAGGTGTTCCTGAGTTAAATCGCTAGTCTCTAAATAAATAAGTGTTAGTGTTGTAGCTCAGTGGCAGAGCACTCCTGGGTTCAAAATTCCCTTTGTAGTAAGTCCATGAAAACTCTTCTGGCTAAGCCTCAGAAGATGACTGCAAATGATGCTATATCTTATTCCTGACCACATATGAGTAAGCTGCATGCTCAGAACGGCCAGTGTGCCCCAGCAGGTCCCGTTCTAGGCTACAACACATGCGTTTCTCTTAGCCAGGAGAACTTCTGGCTCTAGCCCATTTCATCAAAACGTCATGACGGTCTCTCATGCTCTCAGGCCTAGGGAGCCCTAACATCTGGTGTACCCAACTCAGGTCAGATGTACGAGAACTAGTTGCTGGACCACGTTTCCGGATGTGGGGAAGTAGATCGGACACAATCCTGAGGCCCACGGTCCAAGGAGAAGAAACGCTTCCTGGAAAAGCTTGGCAAATACCACCAGGGAACATTATGTGCCCATCATTAACTGGAAACTGATCTGGGAAGTGATTTTTCCTTTCTGAAACTCAGTTTCCTCATTTTCAGAAGGAGGTAACCCCAACCTTCTAGGGCAGCAAGACATCACCCGAGGCCTGTGCAGGCCTGCAGCGTCATGCTTGACACACAGGGAACTCAATGACCGTGAGCTCCTTGGCCCTGCCTCTAGGATGGAAGCAGCGAGCTGGCTCCTAGAGGAGAGGCCAATGGCTTTCCCAAGGTCTTGCCCCAGCAAAGGAGGCCACGGCCTATTCCTTTCTGCAAGTTCATTTTTTTTTTTTTTGGAGGTGCTGGGGATTGAACCTAGGGCCTTGTGCATGCGAGGCAAGCACTCAACCAACTTAGCTGTATCCCCAGTCCTGCAAAGTTCAATTTTAATTTGCAGTCACTGCAGGTAGCTGTTGACTGGTGAAATTACAAAGCATTCTGAAGGGACAATGACATTACCTTTTAATCCCTTTTAATTCAGTGGCCTTGCTAAAGTCTTTGGCCAACTGTGGGATAAGGTCTTGACGTTAACTGAGATCCTCAGGTCTCTGTCCCTAGTGAGTTTTGTTCACTTGGTGGCAGCATCTCAGTCTAAGCGTTAATCACTAGTATCTCAGTTACAGAAGTAGAGGCCCTGTAATAACCACACCCTATCATCTGATGCAGAAATACCAAGCTAAACACAGTAAGTACAACAAGAGATACCAGCCATGACTTACTACTTATTGTTGAAGGAAAAATCATATTTCATAACAAAATCATAACGTTTTAAGTTACAGAATTGCTTATTATTGTATCCTTGGGACCCACTGAAGTGAAATGACTCAGTTAATAACTCATGTTAAGCAAGATACTGACTACTAATGACCTCAAATAAAATAGTAAGCCTCAGGTAAGGTTAAGATCAGCCAGTCTGGATCTGACTCCTGACTGTTACTTATTGTAGGAATGAGATCAAGTCTCTTCAGACATCCAAGGCTCAGGTCCCTCTTGTATAAGAGGGTGGAAACAATAACATCACCTCAGAACTTTTATGATATTAAACAAGAGGATATGTAATGTACCAGGCACAATGACACAGTCATCACTGATCAACAGTAGTCCCCTTTTCCTATAAAATGAAAAATGGATGTAACAGAGACACTCTTTAGCACTATAAACGATAAAGGAGGAAACAAAGGAGTCCTGTTTGTCAGAGGGATTTACATGGGGTGGGTGTCTACGTGTGCAAGTAAAACACAGTAAAGTCTGGAGCTGTGACTTGGGTTTCTCATGGCATGCTTTCTACAGTCTGTACGGCCGGAGGGATGAAGGAGGCTGCAGGAGACAGGTTCTAGTGCGATTCCACCACTTACTGGCAACATGACCTTGGACAAATCACTAATCCTCTCTGCCTGTTTTGTCCTTTGCAAAATAGAGAAGTACTCTGAAAACTCAATCAACACAACTGTTAATGTAGCTAAATCTGTGTTAATGTGGAGAAGGAGCTTGACCCCCAGACAATGACAACTTCAGACAACTTCGTATCAAAGCTGAAGATGTTAAGGCCTGTTTAGCTCAGCAGCATACATGAGGCCCTGGCTTCAATCCCCAGCAAAGTATTAAAACAAAACAAAACAAAAAAAAGGATAATTAGAGGTCAGACAAGTAGCAGTTTAATGAATAAGTGATCATTTGCAAAATATACCAGAAAGGGGAAAAATATCTCCTTTTTGAGGAGGAAACATCAGTTTTACAGGGGCAAACCTATTCTGAGTTGTTACAGGTCTCCTATAAAGACAGCCTGAAAATACCAATGACCAAGACACAACGGAGAAGGATGCTACTTTATACCCCTAAAAAGTCTTACAGAAAAGGCTTCCTGGTGAGCACAATGACAAAGCTTTGTGTGGAGTAACTAGAGAGGTAGTTTAGTAATAAAGGTGAGGTCCTGCAGAGAAAGGCAAGGATACCTGAAATGGGTCAGGATCGTCCTGGCTCCCACTTGGGCCACCTCCACCCAACCTACCTAGACAGCTTCTTAAAGAGATGACAATCAAGGTCAGTTTCAATACCTGTCTCCTCCCAATCCTTCGGACCCCATCTTTCAGGTCTTGAGGCTCAACCGCTGGCTCTAATCTTGGCTCCTAAGCTCTGTGGCCCAGTTCTTCCAATGCACAGACTTCTACCCCCTTCCTGCCACATGCTCATTCCTGGTCCCTCATCTTCCTGGTCCATCTCAGTCTCCACTTCCAGCTATGTGACTCTACTGCCACTTCTCTGTCCAGTTTTAACCCCTCGTACCCCTAACTCCACAAACAGCTTTTGCTACTTCCTCTGCTATTCCAAACTTGCAGATGTTGCATTTGACTATAAACTTGTTTTATTTTCTGTGCAACCTGGTTCTTACTGAATTTTAGACCCAGTGCTTGTTCTATTTAGGTGAATTCAGCAGTCTTTATCCATCCACTTTCTACCAGTCAAGCCTCTTCCTGATGCAGAAACTCAACTGCTCTAGAGTACCAGCTTGCCCTAATTCAATAGTCAGCCCTTGTGGGACAAACAGAGAATGATAAATCACTACTACTGACCCCTTGAGCAAGAAGTAATGTTCTCACAACCGTTAAGACCACCATCAAAGCCAAGCGTGGTGGCGCATGCCTGCAATCCCAGCAGCTCAGGAGGCTGAGGCAGGAGGACTGCAAGTTCAAAGCTAGCCACAGCAATAGCAAGGCACTTAGCAACTCAATGAGACCCTGTCTCTAAATAAAATACAAAATAGGGCTGGGGATGTGGCTCACTGGTAGAGCACCCCTGAGTTTAATCCCTGGTACACCCCCAGAAAAAGAGATCACCACCAAGACTGTCTTAGTAAAAGCATGGTAGGCGGGCACTCCACCACTGAGCCCTAGCCCTAGTATTCTGTTCTATTTTAAAAAATACCAGATTTCAGGATGGGCTGGATGGCCCTTGAAAATGAGTTACTTTACCTTGTGAGACACTTTCTCCCTGAGGACTGGAGAGCTGGGGCTTCTGGGCCACTGAGTTCCAATACTGAGGCTTCCCCCGCAATACCCCTAATCCAAGATAACCAGGATAGAGCTCTGGAAACCACTCCAACCCCATGGAGCTAGGAAGCCTCTTTCTTTCAGCAGTACCAAAATAACTGATTAAGGAGCTTTTAGAAAATGGATGCTGAGCTGCATGCAGAGACTGCGGGAACCCAGTGTACAATGCTGGGGGCCCACAGCCAGATCTGGGCTCCAAAATTCGTGCCTCAATCTCAGCTAATAACTTTACACCAGGAACTTGCTGATGATTGCAGAATTGTGCTTTCTCTTCTTGAAGAGATTTTATAGCCAGAGAAACAAGACTTTGATTATCTGACTTTGATGCAGAAAGAAACTCACTGTAAGCTACCTCCTGTGGAGTGAACAGAATTGGAAATAGACCTGCATCTTCCAACTTCCCCTCTGAGGCTGAAGCGCCAGTGTTAAAGTGCTCAGAGCCATGGCTCACGGAGGCCTGCTCCTGCACTTCTGTGGCAGACCCACTTCCCTCTGCATTCCCTTTGCTCCCACAGGCTTCTGCTCCAAGGCCAAGTCCTTTTCCTTGGTTCTCCTTGACTTGGATTTCACCTAACGGGCTAACATGAAGGCCCACAGTGGGTGATGCTGACTTCTTTTCCAGAGTCTCAGTGTCACCAGCGTCAGCAGAGGCTCCTGGGAGGCAACCTTTTCCTCTGGAATCTCTTTCTTTGCTCCACATGGATACTCTTAATCTTTGAACTCCTTTGCTCAGATTCCTTGGAGAACAATGATTATCAGCCATGGATACATCTATTAATTTAACTGGAAGCCCTTGTCTTTGGGGATCAATTGTGTCTGATTTCAGATTAACAGAAGTGGCTTGTACCTCATCAGGCAGGGCTGAGGAGTTTTTTCTATCTTGATTTGACAAAGAAAGTTCCACTGGGCCAACCAGTAAATCTGCTTCCATTTCTGAAGGATCACATCTACTTCTCTCTGATTTAAGCCAATCTTGGGCAAGTTCTCTTTCAGCAGAGGTGTTATCTGATGCATCAAGCCGGGCCTTAGTTTCACCTTGGGAAGCTGTCTTTGGTTCAGTGTGCTTTGGCACTGTAAAGGACAGCTGGCTTTGATCCTTTGCAGTATTTGCTTTTTCTGGGCCAACAGCTAATAGTGAAGAGAGCAACAACTGTTCTGATTTGTCCCTTGTCAGTATGGTATTTCTTTCCTCACTCTCTGTCTCTAACTCTCTCCCTTTAGTTTGAATTAAGTCCTTGGTTGGCCCCTTCAGTTTTTTAGCACGTGGAAGTGTAGCTGGCTTGGATGGATAAACTTTCTGATCAGCAGATATGGTTGGTTCTCTCATCTTACAGTATGGCAAGTGAGATTTTAATCGCTTAAATGGCTTCTTACAATAAGGGCACACTTCCATTCTGGGTGGAAGATCACACATCCTCTTCCTGAAAAAGGCAAACATGAGAAGTGAGGAGCACAGAGCTTGTAAACACCACTATTTGATATATGTGTTTTACCTTTTAAACTCATTTGGAACACCTAGGTTGAAGGAAACTTTAAAATTTTGTTTTCATTCATTCTTTTTTGTATAGAGGCAAAAACCAGAAGACAGAGCTTGATATTAGGATAAATATTCCTGGTTCTATTTATGCTTAGTATTTTACTTTTTCTTAAAGTCTTCTGGAAATCTGTTATAGAAAAGACAAAGAGATTTTTTTCAATATTTCTAACAAGAAGGTAACTGTTATGATTTAGATATGGTGTCCCCCAAAACCTCATGTGTGAGACAATTTAAGAAGGTTTAGAGAAGAAATAATTGGGTGATAAAAGTCTTAAGCCAATCAGTGAATGAACCCCCTGATTAACTAAGTGGTAATTGTAGTGGTGGGGTGTGGTTAGAGGAGGTGGGAACTGGGGAGTGGCTTTGGGGCATATATTTTGTATCTGGGGAATGGAGACTAACTCTTTCTGCTTCTTGTGAGCTGCTTCCCTCTGCCACACTCTTCCGCCATGATGTTCTGCATCACCTTGAGCCCTGAGGAATGGAGCTGGCCTTCTATGGACTGAGCCCTCTGAAACCTCGAGCCCTCTAATAAACTCTTCCTCCCCTACAATTGTGCTGGTTGGGTCTTTTAGTCACAGCAGCAAAAAAAAAACCTAACCAAAACAGTAACTAAGACCTAAAGACTTATATCTAATAAATTAGTGGTTAGTGTAAGGAAAAGATGACCAAAACACCAACCAGAATAAAATGTTTATTTGTTTATATTTTTTGTTATTGCTAAGCAATTGGATGTTACATGAAAATAAATTGTTTAAAAACCATTAAAGAGCTAGGCGCAGGAGCATATGCCTATAAACCCAGGGACTCAGGAGACTGAGGCAGAAGGATCACAAGATTGAGACCAGCCTCAACAAACTGAGAAAGGCCCTAAGCAACTAAGTGAGACCCTGTCTCAAAATAAAAAAAATATCAAAGGGCTGGGGATGTAGCTCAGTGGTGAAGCACTCCTGGGTTCAATTCCCAGCACAAAAAAAATTACATTATTCAAGGATGGAAAAGTGACCAATTAAACTCAGGTCAGGATCCAAAAATTATTGATTAGAGCAAAGGTTTCAAAAGCAATATATGATGCCAAGCATGATGGTGACACTTGTAATTTCAGCAATGTGGGAGGCTAAGGCAGGAGAATCACAAATTCAGGGCAAGCCATAGTGAGACCATCTCAAAAAAAAAAAAAAAGTTTGTAAGATCCATTGCAGTGGAAGAGGAAATTATTAGAATTCCCATTATCTAGATACAAAAAATGAAGCTCTACAAAATTGAGCATGTTAGTAATATGCATGCACATACATGCATATAAAATGTACATGGGCTGGGGTTGTGGCTCAGTGGTAAAGAGCTTGCCTAGCACGTGTGAGGTCCTAGGTTCAATCCTCAGCACCACATATAAATAAATAAAATAAAGGTATTGTGTCCAACTACAACTAAAAAATAAATATTAAAAAACCCCACAAAACTGTAAATGTACATATAATGCACAAACACCTATGTGAAGAGACATGGTCCCCAGTTTTGCACTCAAAGTTTGTATTATGACAATTATTGACAAACTTGCTTCATTTAACATCTTTGTTAAACATATACTATGTAAAAAAGTTTTAATGCACTTACACCGTGCATTATTTACACCTCTTTGATATACTCTAAGAGTTGAGAAAAGAAAAGTGTTTAATCCCAGAGTTCATTTGAAAGTTACTTCTTTTAAAAACCTTTTTGTTCCTATATAGTTCCAGAGGGCAGGGAACGCCTATCCTGCGTTCAAAACCCAGCACTGAGCCTGGCATGCAACATGTTGAATGAATTCTTTCTCTAAACATAATTACACTGTACCGCAATTGAGAATATCGTCTGGCCATTACATAGATCAGAAGGCAGAATTTGAGGTCACAAAACAAATATCTACGTAACCTACACGAAGTCATGCAAAACGAAACCGTCTCCTGCCAGTTGTGCCCAGCGACGATTCTTTCTTCGGAAGAACACGCTGACAGTATGTTGGAAGCCACGGACCGTTTACTTACCAAACACCGCCGGAGCCATCCCGTCGGAACCGAGAGACTCCGTTGGACGGGTCGGCCTCCACAGCCCTCCCTCCTCACCCACCTCCGGGAGGACCTCGGCCTTCGCACCGCGCCGTCTCCCCGCGGGCGGGCGCCTGCTCTTACCCGAGCTCCTCTAGCAGAGGCGGCGGCTAGTTCTGCGGCTGCTTCTGCCAGATCCCATGCTCTCTCTCCACCGCTCCGTCGGGCCGAGGAGACTTTACCACCAGTCTGTGTAAGACACCGAGTCAACTGGACAGCACGCGCAGCTGGGAAACGCTGCACCGGAAGTCGAAGCAGCGGCGAGTCGGGCTCAGCAGCCCCGCCCACCTACACGCCATCTCCGCGCCCCCTGCCGCGGGCACCTCTTCGCCCCGCCCCCTCCAGCAGGTGGGCGGGACCCGAGGGCTCAGCGGGCCTCTCCGCCTCGCCGTCCCGCTCTAGCCTCGGGTCTCCCCCCAGTCCTAGAGCGCGGGCCGTGGGAAGCAGCTTCACCCTTGGGGACTCGCCGCCGAGCAGCGTCGGCACCTCCGCACACCTGAAAGTCCGGGCAGCGCCGCGTCGACCCTGGGCAGCCCGCGTGCGCCTTCCAACCCCCAGACCCGGGACCCGCGGCAGGCATCCGNGGGCAGCCCCGGGGCGGGCGCCGCGCGCTCCCAAGGTCAGGAGCAGGGGGTCGGCCTGACCCTGCCGCAGCGGGGCTCCGGAGGACGCCGCGCCGCCCCGGTCGGTTGTGAAGCTGGAGGGGAACAGCCCGGTGCTGTGGTCTGGGCTGTGGCTGTAACAGGCAGGGTTCTAAACTGTTCGCACGTCGGGCCCTTTGGCTCCGAAGGCGAGGTGGGCACTGCCTGGCCCCCCAGCCTGGTCTCAGCTGGGATCTCCTTGTTGTTGTTGTTGTTATTATTATTATTATTCCCTCCGAGAAGGCAGAGAGGAGAAAGTTTGGATGTATTACCCCAGAGTGAAGAAGATCCGCTTTATTTCAGATTAGAGAAATCCCTCATCGTGGAGCTTGAAGTGAAAACCTGTAGATCTCCAAGTCCAACTTTCTCTTCTTCAAGGAAACAGATTTATAGAGATCAGTCGATTTATCCTGGTCTGTCCAGGTTCACTGCCCTTTAGTCCATAGTAGTTTCAGGCCTAAGTAAGATGGATCATAGGATTGCCTTCCTAGATGATGCTGGATCTTTTTTTGTTCCTGGTTTTCATTGGCTGTGAGTGTAATTGGCATTCTTTCCAAAGGACGCTTCTCCGGAACACACTTATTTCATGGCATTGAAGTTATCATAGGGCTCCTCAGCCTGCATTGGATTATTAATTTGGGTCATGAAGCAAGTGGGGCATAAAGCATCTAATTGTACAGAAGAGAAGAGTGGACTAAATTTGAATTTATAAGGTGCCTGCCAAAATTATAACCTGGTCTGTGACATTAATGCCAAAAGGTATAATCTGTCCCAATAGGTGCTAATTATTAATAGGATTGTTGAAACGTTTGAATTAGGCCAAATTGAAATTATGGCCCAATTACAGATATGCCATCAGAATTAGGAACAGGATCTTAAGATACAATAAGCTTGATCTGATATTTTTTGCTTCCCAAACCCAGTTTGTAGTTCTGATACTTTTTTTGTGTGTGTTGTCTCACATATTTGAAGAAGTCTAAATAATTTCCTGCAAAAATTTTTTTTTCCAGTACTATGCACAAATAATCTGAATGTGTTTATCCAGATAGTAGATTTCTTTTATTTAGTATGTATACAAATAATCTGGACATGTTTATAATGGTAACTTTTTAAAAAGAAGTAATCTTTTTTTTGACAGGCTTTTCTTGCCTGTTTTTCACTTCATCTTGCATTTAGGGAGGGTCATGAACCAGCTCTGCCAGTTCATTGCTCTGTCTTACCATTTCCAACTCAGTTCATTTCTTTGTATCTCTTTCTGCGATTTTGAGATGAAGGGTTGATCCAAGATGATGATTTTTTTTTTCCTACTTGTTCCCCACAGTGCTGATAACTATTGAGAGGTGTCTGGTGAAGGAGTCCCTACTTTAAAAAAAAGATCCTTATCTATATATACTCAGAGTTTCTTGTCTCAAAAATAAACAAGATTTTACATTATTTTTTAAAAAGTTTGAATCCCAGCCTCATAGTCTAAGATTACTTCTCAACCCCTGGAGGATGATAGGAAGGTTGGAGATAAATAAAATGACAAAATAGTAGAATCAGCCATTGTGTGAAGTAACAGATGCCAAACAGTCATCTGTACCTAGATGGTGAGGGGATAATAGAATCAATGACAGGGTGCCTGCCAAAATTATAACATGGTATATGGCATTAATGTCAGAAGCTATAATCTGATTGTACTGACAGATGAGCATGAAGCAGTAATCTTGGCCAATTAGCAAGACTGGTGAAAGCAGAATGTTTTAAAGATGGACTCTACTAAGAGCCTAGGAAAGGGAGAATGAGGAATAGGTACTATTCATTCTTAATCCCTTACTACCTGAAGGAGAGGATCACCCACACACCAGAGAGATAATGTTAGTACCTTGAGAATCAACCTATTATGAAGCAGGAATATTTATGTGGCTTTCCCAGGGTTTAGTTAAAATTTAAAAGCCCATCTACTTAAGACTTTTTTTTTTCCTATACAACCTCCTTGACATTCTTGTCACTGGAAAGATACAGCCCCTGTTATAAATGAGGAAATGGCAAATTTTAGTCAGGCTCATAAGTTTGGTTAGAGTGAGTCAGCAACCCAAAGTATAATCAGCTGTTGACATACTGATGAAACCAGCGCTCAGGGACAGCATCCTGCCATTCAGTGACTTTCTCTTTGGTGTCAACTGACTCCCAGCAGATAGTGTTTTGCTACTGCTGCACATTCCTACTTAAATTCTCTGATCATGTTGTTATGAAAGAAGTTTCCTGGTCCAAATTTATGATGATAAGACATTCATTTAATGATTAATCCGGAATTCATCTAGTTTTAACCTCCAAGTACATAAAAAATAACATGCAAATAAGATCTAACCTAAATGATGGTCTTACTTTACAAATAACTGAGTCTCAGAATTAGGTAAATGGTGAAGCCCACGGTGTTGCAGGTTGTTTAAAGCTTAATCAGTGTCACACAACTCACTTTATCATTCCAGATCTACACTGGGGTCCATAATCATTAATAAAGTTAGAAGTATTTCAAATGTGCAGAGTACAGGGAACTGAGCTGGGAGTGATAAAGTTTGTACAATATCCAGATTTCAACTCAAAACCTTAGGATCAAGGGCATCATAGTAAGCCAACTCTACCCTCATATGAAGTTGATAATTGTATAGAGGATACTGTACCCCATATACTTTCCAAAAAGCAGTTTTCCTCTCTCTCACTAGCCTCTTGTCTGTTAACTATAGAAATTTGAGGGTTGGGGATGTAGCTCAGTTGGTGGAGTGTTTGCCTTGCTTGTACAAGACTCTGGGTTCAATCCCCAGTACCATACACACACACACACACCAAAAAAAAAAAAAATGAACGTTTAAGCATTAATAACTAAAATTAGAATATATTTTCTTCATAATATATGCTGTGTGTTGTATATGTGACCTCTAGCAGATCCTACCCAACAGAGCTTTCTGCAGCAAAGGGAACATCCTCCATCCGTGCTGTTCAGTGCAGGAGACATTGACTACACATGGCCATTTTGTACTAGAAATGTAGTGTGACCTGGGAACTGGATTTTTAATTTTATTTAAGTTTAAAGAACTATATGGTTAGAGATTACCATATAGGACTGTACTATTGGGGTTAGGGTTTAGAAATCTTTTGATAGCACTTAATTCTTGCATAGAGTGCATGCTATTTTGTCTCTTATATTTCTAGGAGCACTTGCCTGAAAAAGATGAGTTTTCTTCAAACCCGTAAATTTTAAGCAGCTGATGCTGTGGTCTCAAAGCAACAACCTAGTAAAGTGCAGTGACTGTTATATCATAATAGAGCATGGCCAGACCAGCCAGGCCAACGTGGCTAAGAGTTGCTCCCCTAGTGATTGCCCAAAAGAGTATTCAAATCCTCTGGAGGGCACAGAGGTTTTGTTTAGTGTGATAATTGGGGGAACTCAGGGATGCAGAAAACTAAAGATCAGAGGCTGCCATGAATCTGTGATATTCCTGTGTGGCACCATTTTTAATAAGGATTTTCTGGGCAAATAGTCAAAAGCAGCCACTCATCTCTTCAATGTTGTCGTATGGAAAGAAGTAAAGTTAGGTAATTTGAAATTGTCATTTCAGAGAACATGGAAAGAAGAAAACTTGGAGTTTGAAAGCTTAGTCATTAACCTCTTCTTATTTTGTTCCCAGCAGACTTTGGAAGTTGTCAGGCTTCTGTTTAGAAATTAGTCTTACTAATTTAAGCTTGTGCTGCTGCTACTTTATATTTTTGCTCTTAGGGCCCAGTGATGGTAATACTTCCAGCTTCTACCTTTTGGGATATCATGTGGTAAATTAAATTCTCTCAGGCATCAGGGCAAATTTATATGTTGTCATGTTTAAGTGTAAAAGATCAATTCTTGGATTTTTCTTTCCCTTCCTTGTATTTTAATTTCAGGAAAAGAAGAAGGAATGGCAATGAAGAAGATAACCATCTTCCCCCCCAGACCAAAAGGAGTAGTAGAAACCCTGTTTTTCAGGATTCCTGGGACACAGAGGTAGGAAATGTGGTCATAGACTCTGGGTTGTTTTCGCTGCTTAAGCTAAATAACCCAGTTTATGTTGTGTAATTAAAAGAAATTAATTTATTCAGAGAACAAAAGCAATCTTATTTAATTGAAGTGGTTTCAACTCTTTTTCTTCTTATTTGAATCATGTCCCCTTTGAGGAAATTATTTACTCTCTTCCCAGCAAAGCAGTATATGCTTTTGCATGTATTCTCCCTCCCCACCCCCAACATACACACCCCACATAAGTATTTATAGAAGTGTCATGGACCTTTGAAAACCTATCTTTAAACACTTATTTTATAGTTCAGCAACCAGTAAATGTCCTTACGATAGCTATATTTTGTTGCTTGAATTCACTAGAGACTTTAAGTGTGCAGATTATATAAGATGTATGGAAGATATATTATGTATGCAAGATGCCATTTTGAAGTGTTTTTACTTTTCATTATGTTCTAGAAAGAACTTGGTCCATCAGGTGGAGGTGGGTATTGGATGGAGGGAAGTACTCTTGAAGTTTTCTACGACTTCAGTTTCCTGAAAGAATGCTTCAGTATGCACAATGGAGAGAATGTTTTGTGTGATTAGAAGGCTACTTTATGGTGGGGAAAGAAAGCCAATGTTAACATAAATTATGCCCCTAAAAATTTTGACCCTTAACAGTTGTCACATTAAGGGAGAAATGCCATAATGACAGAGTCCTAAATCACAGCCTTGTACTTTCTAGTAGAATTCTCAACTAGAATGAATTATACTTTAATTAGTTCCCAGTAACAAGATTAGGCCTATATCCTCTTTTCTTACCAGCAGTCCAAAGTCACTCTCCCAAAGGGGAAAATCAGTTACTCTCATGTAGGAACAGTTAACAAACAAGTTGAGATGAGAATCTTCCTTCTGTGGAGAGTAGTTCCCATAGCCTTTTTTGTCTCTTTTAAAAATCTTACCTGCTTTTTTCTTTTTATTTTTTTATGATTAATAGAAAAGTAATTGAGCTTTCATTCAAAGTGATATTTGGGGGATCTCAGGAATGAAAGAAAACCAAAGATTAGAGGCTGCTATGAACATCTTATGGTAGAACTGTTGAACAGTGATGGAGTTTCCATTACTCTTTTGATTTGTGGGACTATCATTGAGGGAGATGTAGACAGAGATGACTTTCTACAGCATTGGTATTTCTTTCGTAGATCTGTATGTAAACTCTGCTGTCTGATGTTCACTTTGGTTCCAGGGAGTAGAAGGTCTAACTCTTTGTGTATTAATCATTTCCCCCTGTCTGTAGTTTTGATGACTGAGAACAGAGAAATGACTATCTTTTTGTTTTTTTTTTTTACATTAAACATTTCAGTTATTTTAACTGAACCAGACACATTCGGGTTAGTTTTGTTGTTGTTATTGTTTTTGGTCTTGTAGAAAATGGCCTTCACTCAATTCTAAAATCTATACATCAGTATCAGAAGAAAACAGTGTGTTGTTCATTAACCTCTTGGATCATGTATCTTTTTCTAACTTGTCTAAAGACATTGAGCTGTCGAACCCCTCTGTGATCATTTCTCTACAGTATGAAGTAGATCATCTTCATTATGATTTAAGGTCTGTAAGGTGGTTTTTATCTGATCCCTCTGATGGTCAGGGTCAGCTCATGGGGTATTGTAGCCATTAGGTCCAGACTCTCTGACTGAGCATTTGTCAGTGCCGCCTCAGTGATGGCATTAACAAGGAGTGAGGGTATATGAACTGGGTGAGAGCTGGAGAGGCAAAAGGCAGGGGAATCTCTTAAGATGGAAAGTTAAGCCCTGAATCATTGAGGTTTCTCTCCTGCAATACGTTCTTTTTATTTTTTTGCAGTACTGGGGATTGAACCCAGGGCCTCACACCTTCTAGACAAGTGCTCCACCACTGAGCTGCATCTCCAGCCCTGGAATAGAGTCATATGTTTGTAGCACAAAAACAAGTTTAGAGGTATTTGGCTCCTTTTTGACAATTATGTAATTAAAAGGGAAAGTAATGTTATTAATTTTGTTAATAATTTATATATTAAAGTATTATTAACATTATTAATAAAAGGGTTACTTTTAATTCTCAGCTGGGGCCAGTTTTCCTTAGACAAACTCAGATTAAGAGGAACTATTCCTTGTGCCTTTCCTGAAATAACTTAATTCGGAAATTTGTTTTCTTATAACTTGAATGTTTATTTGGGAGAAATTTGTTTAAATACTAAGAAAGATTTAAAATTGTTACTTGTAACAAATTTTCTGAAAGTTACTTTTCTCCCCTAAATGTAATAATATTGGCAGATACTGGGAAAGTTTGGCTTATGTTGAAGTGTGTCATAAGGAACTCTGTTATCTGTAAGTTGGAGAGAGTTCCTCTTTCCTGGATGTTGTGTGGATCAAAAATGTGAAGTGATTTGTCATGTTAATTAGGTCGAGAGAGAGACTGTATATTTTCTTCCTCCCATTTTAGTAGGAGAAGAAAAAATTTCCACTTTCCTGATGGAAAAATTGGGGACACAGAAAAACAGTCACTTGCCCAAAGATACCCGTTCAGTAAGAGGTGGAGAAGGAGCTGGGCCCCGGGGCTTGACAGTATAGCCTCTTGCTCCTAAAGGTGATATGTGCTACCTCACAGAAGATAGGAGACATGTCCAGGAAGCCAGGTCCCAGGCTCCTTTTGAATCATAGCAACAGAAGAATCATTTTCCTCCATCTTTTCTTTCTTATGCTACCAGGGATTGAACCCAGGTATGCTCTACCACTGAGCTAAATCCCCAATTACACTCCCCCCACAGCCTTTTTTTAAAAAATATTTTTTGAGGTAGGGTCTCATTAAGTTGCCCAGGCTGCCCTGGAATTTATGAACCTCCTGCCTCAGCCTCTCATAGCTGGGATTACAGGTGTGTTTCCCATACCTGGTTCCCCTAAGTATTTTTCCAAGTAAATGCCTTGGTATAGCATTGGTTGGAAAGCATTTTTAGATTTCTATCAAAAAAAAGCAAAGAAGAAATTAGGGTTTTTTCTCCAAACACTAGTTGGTGCTTGAAGACTGATTTATTTATTTGTTTGTTTGTTTGTTTATTTATTTATTTATTTATTTATTTATTTATTTTGATGGTGCTGGAGAACCCAGGGCCTTGTGCATGTAAGGCAAGCATTCTGCCAACTGAGCTATATCCTAAGCCCCTGAATTTTAAGTTTAGGAACAAGCCTTAGGATACTGTTTTTTTTAATTGAGGTATAATTTGCTACCAGTATATTATTAATTTGTTGTTGTTGTTGATAAATCATTCCAGATGAATCGTGTTAGCCTAAGTTAGGCTTGGTTTTCCTTGGTGAGCAAGAAGTAAAATGATTTGTCAATTTGGGACTTCCCAGTGGGTCTTAGATAAAGGTTGCAGTATTGTCTTATCTTGAGGAGCTCTTTGGATGGGTAGAAACTGGCTAGATTTTACTTAGTTGTATTTGTTCTCTTAGAGGCTGCCCTTTGCAGTTGGAATTGTATCTTTATGTGTAGTAGGAGGAAGGTTCTTTACCTTCAGTTTTAATGTCTTTATCTACAAATGACATTAGCAGTTTCCATGTATTATCTGGCTTCTGATAATTAGATATATGCTTTATAAAAAGTACTTGAATTTTTTTTTTTTTTCTTTTTTGATACTGGGAATTGAACTCAGGGGCACTCGACCACTGAGCCACATCCCCAGCCCTATTGTGTATTCTATTTAGAGACAGGGTCTCACTGAGTTGCTCAGCGTCTTGCATTTGCCGAGGCTGGCTTTGAACTTGCTATCCTCCTGCCTCAGCCTCCTAAGCCACTGGGATTCTGATTTTTTTCCCTTTATTTTATAATTGAAAATGAAGTCATATAACATGAATACTTGATACATAATTTCCTTAAAACTTCTCTATGGTGAAACAAAAGTGTACATAATTGAAGAGTATATATAGTATAAACATGACAATTTCAAACCAACTATTGATATAGTTTTAAATTACTGTTAATTGTGGCTATGTTTGAAAAAAGAAATGTGCAAAGCTTATTAGGGACCAGCATACCAGAAATATTTAATTTTTGAAGTAAAAATCTAAAATGTTGCACAGTTCAAAAAGGGGCATTGTTTGAAGATACTGTAAACTGTCGTCTCTTAGAAGTTTCTTAAAAATATTCAGTACTTCCCCTGTAATGACTAACGAGCATTTCCATTGACTACTTTTTGCTGAAAGTGATTAAGGACAAAATGTAGAAATTCTTGTTGCTTATTTATTTTTTGAGGAGGGGGTACTAGGGATGGAACTAAAGGGCCCTCAACCACTGAGCCACATCCTTAGCCCTATTTTTTATTTTATTTAGAGATAGGGTCTCATTGAGTTGCTTAGTACTTTGCCACTGCCTCCCAAGCCACTGAGATTACAGGCTTGCTCCACTGCGCCTGGCCTGTGGCTTTATTTTTGATAAATTGTTATTAAGTTCTCATTAGGAGTTCTTTAGACATTATACCAGGTTGTCTTGGCCTTCTGTTCACACACACACACACACACACACACACACACACACACACACACATATGCATCTTTTTCAAGTAAAGCAGTGTTTAATATAAACTGTTGGCAAATATATGTAAACAATCTTTGTCATCAAATATTGATACATTATCTCGCAGATTATTGCTTTCAAGTTAAAATGCTAGAAACGAATGCCAGTTGCAGTTCTTTTAAGGAATGTTATATAGTGCCATATTAAGATGTAAATTCTTTTGGCTTTTAATTCTTAAAAGAATGGTAATAGCAAAAATGATGTGAAATGTTCAGTGTGAGGTTATGATTAAGCTATAGTTTACAAAAATAAAGTCAGATGATAATGATCCTATTCAGCATCCTGGATTAGATCCCTTTAGGTGGGACTGATACTTGATACAGTCAAACTTTAAAGTAGACAAAGGCAGTTTATACTGCCATTGAGAAAGACATCTCTTGGCATACAATTCTCAGGCCATAGTTTTGAAGATCCTAAAGTATCAAGTTGGTTTGATGAACTAGTGGCACTTATGAATACATTTATTGCCTTGCTACCTTTACATGTTTTTAGAGTATCACTGCAACTTTTGGAGTACATTACAGATTTTTTTCTTTTGGTGTTCAAGTGCCCTGCAGTTCTGCTATTGATGTTTCTTGAAGACATTATTTACTGGATTGAGAAGTTCTTCTGTTGCACTAGCTATATCATTGATTGCAGAAACCTTGCTCTGTCACTGGTCTCATCTGGGAGCTTACTGAGAATATACTTAAGTGCTTCTGCCTTTTAATTTTGGTCTGGAATTCTGGCTTGGTCATTGTCATATACTCTTCTCCATCATCAGCTGCCATATGAAGAAGGGTCTCCATGAAGTTAATGTCTACACTTTTTTTTTTCTCTAAAATTTTCATAGTGGTATCTTGTGTGAAACCTGGATTTTCTTTTTCAGCCTTAATGGAAGTGGCTTTCGATGTCTGAGATGCAGACGAATGTATTCTTTCTAGCTCATTAAACACAGGATACTTAACCTAGAGGGGCATAGAAACCTTGGAAGTGGTCTCAGCTTTATTCTTCATTTCTTCCATTGTTAACCTCCTTCATAAGCCAAATATAGTAGAAAAAGTAATACTACAATGCAGAGGAATTTATTCACTGCAGTGTTTCTTCTTTTTTTTTTTGTGAGCTGTGAAACACTGGGCACAAAATGTACACTGATAGGCACTGAGCCCTGACTTCACTTCCCACCTTTGGAGTCCTCTTCAGCTCCCGAGTCAAGTCACTCTGGCAATGCTGGAAGGACCCCATCACCTGCATTTTCTCACCTTGCTCATTTAGAAAGTGGTTTTAATTAATCCACTGAATTAATTTGGAATCTTATGATCTCACTAGTGTGAGCAAACCTTGAGCTTTCTGAAATTATTGGGCACTTGCACATGCTTTAATAGACTTGTCTAGGATTGTCTCTCTCATTTAGTTCAGATCCTGCAGTTCCCCTAGAATGAAAATGAGCCTCATTATGATTCCAGAGAATATATTCTGTGAGTAAGATTTCTTTTTTTCTTTTGAGACTCATGTAAAGAGCACCAGTGAATGGGAAAATGGAGGTGGACGAAAATAAAAATATTAATGTTGATCTGCTTTTCTGATTAAGAGGAGAAAACATGATTCTAGATAATAAATATACTCATACATACATTCTGGTTCTGTTTTTACAAAGTAGAGAGATTTTAACTGTTAATATTCCTGCCTGGGCAGCTTTCTAAAGATTATTAGGAAAAATAGTCTTTAGAGGTATTTGGTTTCTGCCATGGGCATAAATGGGTTCTCTTTTGAACTGACTTCACACCCTAGAAAAATAAAATCAAAGGCAGGCCTTACTGCCGCACCAGGAGTTCTTTATCTTCCTTCCTAATTCTTCTCTTTGCCTCATTTTCTCCTCTGCTTCCTCTCTTCTCCAGCATTACCCCCTGCCGGCTGTGTTGTCCACAGCCATGAGGGTACTTTCTCATCAGCCTGCCCTCCTTCTCTGTGTCTGGCTTCCTCCTCGGCTCCTCCTTTACACGAGGTTCACCAGTGGTCTTTCCATTGAGGAGATGTGTACTGAGCAGCTGCTATTAGCCATGCATGTTCTGGATCCTCCAGGTCAGCTGGATGTTTCCTTCTGCAGTCCCTCCCATCCTCCTCTGGGGTGTGGCACATAGATTTCACATTCCCACAGTGGCTTGGGCCTGCCTCCTGCTGTGTGAGGAAATCTCCCAGTGGGGCTCTTTTCTGTCTCCTTCACCTCATCTCTCACAGATCCCTGGAGTCCTTACTCCCAAGATTAAACCTGAGTGTGGCTTATTTGCTTAGAAATTCTTTCTGCATGCAGATTCCAGGAGTCTTGCCATTTGGTTGTGTTTCTCTCACCAACTCTTTCTGTGAGCCCAGTCACACCACACTATTAGATCTTCCTCTCCAGAATACTCCTCTTTTGACTTTGCTCTTGTTCTCCAGTTTGTCATTTCCTGCCTATAAAGTCTTCCTCATCCTTCTAGGCCCAACACATACCATTCACGTAGGAACCTCTCCCCATTGTTGGAATTCTTTCACTTTGGTGGCCTTGGACTGTGGTTATCAGTGGATGCACTGCCACCATTTTCTTCTTGAATCAAGTTCAGCAAATATTAACTGAATGACTGAGCAGCCCCAGTGAAATGCCTCCTGCTGAACCTGTGATTGTTCAGCGGTTAGACATGGCCTGCCATTGACCAGGTGTGGTCTTACAGTGGGACCTGGCATGTACACTTAAGCCAAAGGTGATTCCACAGTGGACTGTGAGGACAGTTTTTTGGTTTGTTTTTTTGTGGGTCTCTCCCAGGTATCTGCATTTACAAGATTATGGTAGACTTTACTGTTGCCTAAGATAATGTAGAATCCTTCCCTTTTTAAACAGATCTTCAAAACAGCACTTTTTTGAGTTGCTTTTGTATATTGTATGGGGACGTTTTTGGTCAGAGTTTTCATCAACTTATTTTGCTTATGTTCATGAATTTGCAAGTGTCTATTATTTCACACATTATGATCTTATTCTGATTGGTAATATGAATTTCTCCTGAAAATACCCTAGTCAATGAGCTTTGTAATGCAAAGATGGCAGTTTTAACTTTAAGGACCACACACTATCTGATACCATCCACCTCAAGCAATCTTATATTAAAAAGCATCATCAGGTGAGAGCAGTCTGATTTTTTTCCTAGTTCAAGTTTTTTGTTTTAGATGATAAACCATTTTGCCTTTGTGTATGCCTTTAAGGCACTAATAGATACTTCGAATTCAGTGTTAATGCCTTTGAGGTTAAAAGTAAATGTTCTTTTCTTTTTCCCATAAAGCAGACCACTTTTTCCACAGTGTTCCAAGATCAATTACTATAATTTTCAAACTTTTTCAGCCCTGTCCCATTGAAAAGTGCTGTATTTTGTGACTGAATACATAACAATTATATTTGTGAATCATTGAAGAAAGCCTTCACGGAGGAGTTATGCTTACCAGGTTGTACTGTGTTCTTCCTTTAGCCTGGTTGTATCTACCAATGTGTTTCACCCCCAATTTGAAAAATCCTGGCCCATCTGTAGACTGTGAGGTATTCCCAAAGCCTCTCCCATAGTGAGAACCCTGGACTGAGCTGGCAGAAAAAGCTGAGTGCCTTCGAGAGACATGTATTTATTTATTTATTATTATTACTTTTAAAGATAGTATCTGAAATGTGTGTGTTGGAATGGCTTTCTGTTCTTCTTGATTGAGGTTACTTTTAGTGATGCATGTTTCTAAAGCCACATCCTTCTGGAAGCCTTGCTTTTCCTGTAGGCTGGCAGAGAACAAGAGCATCCACCACACAGAACTACCATATGTGCATGGCTAAATGGGCATAAATGGCTTTTAGCATCTTGGGCCTTTCACCTCCATGAAGGGGGACACGGAGCTTTGCTCTGATGGAGCTATTTGCCTCTTCTCAAGATGAGGGATGAAGAAGATCCTTTGCAAAAGACATGTTCTCCTGAGGAGTCATCACTGCCAGAAAGCTCTAGAAGTTCTTTAGTTAGGGGGATAAACCAGTCTTCCTAAAGAGTCTCATGACAGGATCGGTACTTTAAGAGTCTCAGTCTTAAGATGGAAGTAAGATGTAGTAGCATTTAGTTCACTTGCTCACGATCAAATTTTGTCCTCAAATTACTTTTTTTTTTTTTTGTAGAAAATAAATTAAAAATAGAAGATCCAGTTCTAAATGCTTTGTCACATACATCCTTCCATACTGTTTGTGATAGGCATGCACATGGGTATACATTAAAAAAGAAAAGCTTTTAAAAACCAGCTGACATATACTAAAAACAGATATAAAAAATGTTGAGACTCTTTTGTGTTAGAACAAGTTTATTTCTACCATCATTGTTAATGCTGGATATAATTCCGTAGTATGTATGTATATAACGGATGTATTAAAATTTAACCAGTCCCCTATTGTTAGATATTTGGGGTGGTTTCCAGTTTTTAGCTATTATAAATAAGGCTACAATAAACACTTCTTATACATGTCACTATAAAATTTTAAGTTTTTTTAAAATGAAATACAAATTTCAAGTATACTTAGCCTCTTTTTAAGTAGTTACTCTATTAAGAATCTTTTCAGTGGTTTATTTTAAAGAATTTTTACTTTTCTAAGTAGTACTTTGCTTCTGTAGTGTGAAATAAATATAATGTGAGATAAAAATTTGACTTCCTTCAAACTGATTCTAGTTCTTGCCTTAATTTTCAGACAGTACCTGTAACGAAAAACAGTAAAGAAAACAGTCTAAGAGGAAGCAAAGCGTTCTGCGCGGTGGGTTTCTGATCCAGTGTAGTGACCTATTCAATGAATGACCTATTCATTCCTGAGTTTCCTAAGGGGTATGTGGCTATCCTAGGTTGTTATACTAGGTTAGGAGAGGTCTTTGTAGAGTAAAATTTTTTTTCGAATTGGCTTTTGACTTCAAAAGTGATTCTGGCATAAACTGGACATGGTGGCACATGTTTGTAATCCCAGCAACTTGGGAGGCTGAGACAGGAGGATAACAAGTTCAAGGCTTGCCTTGGCAAATTGATGAGACCCTGTCTGAAAATAAGAAATGAAAATGACTGGGGATGTAGCTCAGTGGACAGTGTTCTTGAATTCAATCCCCAGCAAATCCCCACCCCCACCCCAAATAAAAGTGATACTGACATAAATTAAATGTGCACACACATGTATATGTATGTACTATTTTTATAATGAACATTTAATAATCACATTACAAAAAAGTTATAGTAAAGGATGGAAAAAATAAGTAACTGTAATCCTTCCATTCTAGTGTAACTCCTATGATTTGTTTTCGAAAGTACTTTATGTGATAAGCAGATATTTCAAAACCAGTGTCTTTGTCTAAGGGTAAAGTTGAGTTTATCAAAGGGCCAAGTTAAAAACAACCTTTGTATCGGATCATTATTAGAATCATAATTTTCTTGTGATTGATTAATTCTAGTATAGTTCAGGTAATTAGGGAAAGGAATTGCTAAGCAGGGCATATTCAAACACCATTTTATAAGTCCTACTGTCAGAAGGTGGGCATTTCAGAGTGACTTGACTTTGATCCAGGGACCTCTGTGTGTCTTCAATATGATTAAAACACTTAAGTCATGTTATTTTTGATGAAAATTTATTTTTGTTGAAAATTTAGCGTGCTTGTACATATACATATGCATACTGTGCAAAAATGCCAATATAACTTTATAAGAAGTATATTTTGTATCCTGAGTGATTGTAGAACACCATTGTATCTGGATGAGAGATGACCACAAAATTGGCATAGTTTATCTTGTGCACTTGTGCCCAGAACCCATCTCATTAGTAATAAGGACCCTACTTTTTTCATTTTTCTTTTTTATACCCTGTACCAGTGACTGATACTTCTCCTTGTAGGCTGAGAACTTCTTTCTTTGGTTATTGGAATGAATGGTAAAAGCAGAGAAGATCTATGTAAAGGAATAAAGATATAATTGAAGCACTGGGCATGGTGGTGTATACCAGCTGCTTGGGAGGCTGAGGCAGGGAGGATTGCAAATTCCAGGCCAGCCTGGAAAACTTAGCTAGACTGTCTCATAAAAATTGAAAAGAGCTAGGGATGTAGCTCAGTGATAGAATGCCTTGGGTTCAATAGCCAGTACTACACCACCCCCCCACCACCAAAAAAATAAATAAATAAATAAAGTAATTAAAGGATGGTCTGTGCTTGAATCTGGATGCACTGTCTTCCAGGGCTGTGTCACAGGGGTGATCTATCTCACTTTACAGCAAGGCTGTTGTGAGGATAGAATGCAGTGTCTTAGGTGAATGGCTTTATTTTTATGAACCTGAAAGCCGAGTTATGTGCTCATGCCAATACTCTTGGAGCTGAATGGGAAGAAAACTCTTAATAGGGCACGTGCAGTAAAGCTCTTATGCAGGAACAAGTGTATGCTAACCCTGGCTCTTCCTTTTCCTTTCAGTCTTCAAGCAGTGACAGTGGTGGGAGCAGCAGCAGCAGTAGCAGCATCAACAGCCCTGACAGGGCCAGCGGGCCAGAGGGCAGCCTAAGCCAGGTCATGCCCGGATCCAGCCCCAATACCCCTCAGCCCATGCCTGAGCAGTCTGCACTGTGCCAAGGCCCTTATTTCCACATCAACCAGACCCTGAAGGAGGCCCACTTTCACAGCCTACAGCACCGAGGACGGCCTCCGACATGATGCGTGGGCAGTTTCTTGCCTTCTGTGAAGGGACAGCGCTGTGCAGATTTGATATTTCAACTTACAATTTGTTTAAAAAAAAATTGCACACAAAAAATGCCTGTTGGCTTTTCAGTCTATATTTGAAATAACAGGTTAACAGGCAATTGTTTACTTGTGGTTTTGCTGCACTATTGCAATTTCAAAGGGGCTTTGAAGCAAATTTTTTATAGGATTCTTTTGAGGGAGGGTATCAAATCCATGTCAAGGAAGTGGTGTGAGGAAATCTCATCTGTGTGTTGCATCCATAGTGTGTCCAGTTCAGACTGATCTTCAAATCTGTCAATTAGAAGTTCTACTTTATGTAAAGGGCCTTTTAAAAATGCGGGATCTTCAATTTTTTAATTCAATAAACTAGTAAAGAGTATCTAGTTTCCATGAAAAAACACAAGGGTATTTTTTGTTTTGTTTTTTTTCCCCAAAATATAGTAAGCTTGATTCAGTCTTGCACTGAAATTAACTGCCATACTACCTCTTAGGATGTACATGTTCTGTGGAAAGTACTCTGTTGTAACAGGAGAATAATCGGATCCATCCAGTTTAGATTGTGGAAGTGAAGCGCCCTCCCTAGTAATTGTCTCCTCTCTGTTATATATTTGTATTTCTATGGAGGATGTCCTTGTGTACCCAGGTTAACTCTGTACCAATATTCCTTTCAGAGTCTGCACCCCAGACTCTACTGCACAGTTCCAAAAGTCAAGGAGTAGTAATGACTGTCTTACTCACAAACTTGTATCAGAAGCTTATGTGATCTCACTGAAAATTCCCCCTGCAGTGGAGAAAATTAAGGCACATACAAGTACTGAAGAAACATAAGCTGCCCGAACTGATACCTGAAGTAACAAGGACTGTCAAAGTATTGGACAAGGATTTACTTTTGCTTGAAGTCACCCCTAATATGACAGGGGGTCTCATTCCATCACTTAAACTGGAAAGATTGGTGTGGATTTGAAACAAATGAGCAGAGGTACCTGTAGGAGAAAGAATGCAGCAGTATTTATTTAGAATAGAAGTGTTCCCGATTACTTAGTCATACTAGTGAGCCAGCCAAGTTTGAATAATGAAGATGCAGATGAGTCATCTTCCTCGCTGATGAGCTGTCTGAACAAGGAGCCAGGATGCATTGGGTCATCTGCTCTGGAGAGTTCCGGGGGACCAACCTGTCATTGGGATGTAGAGGAAGTGCCTTAGAGTCCACCGGAAGCCACCTGCCCGCTCCCGACACTCCATTCCATTCCGAGGCTACACAGCATACATAGCAGAGCTGAGAAGTGTGGATGACTCTACTAAGAGGAGTTTGCTGTTTGTCAGGACTGGAAAAGGACACGGGGAACAGCATGGGATTTTATTATGTGACAACTAAAATTTGAGAATGAAGATTGTCCTAGGGAAATAACAAACACATACCTCCTTTCCATGGGTGTTCCTTTAGTAGGGACAGACTTTAGAGGCCAGCTGTGTGCTGTGGAAACTGTGGTGTTATAGAGGACGTTATAGCACAGGCCATGCTTATGGGGCACGGGGTTTTGGCAAGAAGTTTTGTTTTTTTTTTAACTACTTCTCTCAGATTTTAAAAACCAGATGTTTGACAAGGATTTTAATGGCAGGGAATATGCAAAGGACACATTGCTAATGTTTTGTCTAACAATAAAGCAAACAACAACTAAATGCTGTGAGAAGTCAGGCTGTTCGAGCTCTCAAACACGCATACACAACAAAATTCAGAAATACCCAGGAGGACTCCTGCAGGCTTAATGGAGGCATCCTACTGAAACAAAATGTATATTAACAAGAAAATGTAAAACTTGAGGAAGCAAGCTTTTGTTTATTTTCCACCCAACTAAAAGAATGGAAGATTAAACCATCACCAGAACAAAAGGACTTTCTCCAAGTACAATCACAGTGGCAGGTTGGCAATTAACTCTTACTCTACTAAATGCAAGGAACCATCTCCATCCTGTCTACATTTTCTACAGCCTTGCAGCTTGGGATCCATTTATATTATGAGGCTACTTGGTAGTGTCAGTGGGCATCTTTAAAACCTTCCATTAGCTCAAACCCGTACAACCTTGTATTTCTTGTGCCGCCATTAAAAGCAGCATTCGTGCATTTTGTCATTCAGTTATCAGTTTTTTCAAAGGGAGCTGATCGGGTGGCTTGGGAGATGGGACAGTCGACAGGGAAGACCCTTTTGTTCTTGGCACTAACCTGGGTTTTTGTTTCAGTGCTTCTGCTGGTTGATTTAGCCTTCCGAGTGCTTGTCATGCTCAGTGGAAGAAGTCCAAACCTGCAAGACGAGCAGAAAGAATTTCAGTGGCATGAAAAGGCAGCTTGGGGCCCAGCAAAGTCTCAAAATTGTTTACCTGATCTGACTTGATGCCAGTGGCAGAATGTTGTGGGGCTCCTGGGAGTTGAATGTGCCACTCCGGGGGGTGAACTGATTATCAGTGCTGGTAACCAAACCAAACAGAACCTGACAAAAGGACCACAGTAAAATGTGGGGCTTTGGCTGTCCAGATGGGAGAGGATGACCTCTGGGGACTGTTCTTTTCAGTGTGTTAATGCTTCAAATTACTTTTTATCACTGCCATCGATCAGAATCTCCTGGCAACAGTTTTTTTATTCCTCTTTCTGAGGCTTGGGTTTTTAATAATTTGTTATTACAAATAAAGGGATCACGATCATGGTACCCCAGTGTGTGGGATTTTATCTAACCCTCTTTTAGCCCTTATAACTGCACTCAGCTGTTTGTGTCTTGCCTCTTCCTAAGATTGCGTTCTGGAGTATTAAGTAAGGTAGAAGGTTGATTCTGCAGTTGGAGCCTGTGGCACTTATTTCGCACTGAGGCATCTGTGACCTGACTTACAGAAGTCCGCTGCACCAGGTGGTTAAGGTTGCTGTTGAAGTGTGGCGTGAAAACATCCAGGTCAAATGGATCGATGAGTGCCTCCAGATGGTCAGTCACTTTCTCAATCCTGAGAGGATTAAGACCATTATTTTTCACAAATTTTGAGGACAAGAAAACTGTCTTACTATATTTTATAGGTATGAAACCATGAAGTGGTTTTTGTTCAACTGAATTGCTGATAGGTACTTGTGTTATGGATGATCAACCTGCTGTGATGAAGTCAAGTCTGTGTCTTGTCCATGTTGTGTTTTTAGGAGGACCATTAAGAGCTCAAATTATACCCACCATTTGTGAGGTGGACTCAGTAATGAGGTTCCACCTGGTTCTCTTGACTACGGAATTTACCCAGCAGGCAGCCATTATCTGACTTGCTGGCAACACAAGCACTCACTGATAAAGACAAACCTTGAGGAGAATCCTGGAAGGAGCTACAGATGCCCCTTGACTACGGTGGGGCCACATCCCAAAAAACCCACCATGAGCTGAAGTATACATAAATTCACAGCTGAACATCATGGACCAGCAACACAGAATGTGGCACTGTGGGGGAGGGTCACATGTCGTGGCCAGGGAGAGATCCAAATTCAAACTCTGAACTGCAGTTTCCACTGAATGCTTATTGCTTACCCACCACTGTAAAGTCAAAAAACCCCAAGACAGACCCTTGGAAGTGGGCAGTACTGGTACTTGCACTGCAAGAAGACTGCCTCAGGGAGCCCAGGGAGGGTATGACACCTGGAGTCTGGTTTGTTGCGGCCACTCTTCGCCTCCTCACTCTTGGCTGTCAGAACGATGCTGAGGTAGCGCAGGTCATAGAGGAGCTGCAGTGCCCGGTTCTGGGTTACTGGGAATGCACCTTCTCTCTGCAAGTGAATTCCCACCCTGTTGAGAAGTGGCTCCTGTGGCACAGTGACCACCTGTGTGTTGTGAGTGGCCTCAGCGTGGTATGTCAGAAGCACAGGCTGTACCCACTCGGGGCCAGTTTAATCTCACAACAGCATACTATGTTAAATATTTCATCTTAAAGCCAAACGTGAAAAGTGCCAGCCCTAAAGGTCTCAGTGCTGTCGATGGGTTACTACAAAGGAACACGGCTTCCTGCACAAGGAGGTGGATGTGTGGGAGCCCAGGGACTTAACCAAATTCCTCCCAAACAAGGACTGTTACCTCTCAAAAATGTTGTGAATGGAATGGAATGGAACCTCATGCAAAGCAAGAGGGCGTGGAGACCCCCTTCAGTGAGCACTGCCATGTGCACAAGCTGTGCTTGTACCTGCCTCCCTCACAGTCACTGCCCTGCTCTGCTCTGGTGGGCACAGTGTGGGGTGTGCTCCATTTTATGGGTGAAGAAACCAGTTGAGCCGGTCAGCTACTGGTCACATTTGATGCTAAGGAAACAGGTTAATGATTGGCCCAAAGCTTGCCTGGTAAGAACTGGCAGTGCCAGGGTTGGAAGCTGGGCCTTTGATCCCGTGATGGCTTTTATCCTTTTGTCACCTGCCTTCTCCATGAAGACCTGTTTGACCCTTGAGTGTGGGTGGAAAATGGCAGAGCTGGAAGCCACTCCAAACCTATTAGTGCATATTTATGAAACCAGATGCCTGGGGTAGGTACTAAACACTTTGGACCCTGATGTGAACTGCTCAAGCCTAAAATCAGCTAAGGGTTTTAGTTTTTATTGGGAAAATACTCAGGCCCCTACCTTAATCTGCTTTTCTTCAGAAAGTTCCTCATAGGCAGCTACCACTTGAAACATGCAGCTTTTCAGCATCTCCTGCAGCGTCACCTTTGGCAAAGCATGACCTCCAACCCGATTAATTTCCTGGCATAAGCTGAACAGGAAGGACTGTACATACCAGGATGGCTGAAAGAACACAGAAATGTCATGTGCCAGCTTGCACCAGTTAAATGACCATTCATAGTAAAAGTGGGTCCATTTATCTTTACAAAGCACACACATGGGGACCGTGCCCTCTCTAATCAAGCATCTTACAAGCAGATCATTTAACAGACACAAAGTCCCTCGTTAAGTACTCCTTTCCATGGCCTGAGGTTGGCCTGGCTGTTGTTCTTTAAATAGCAAAGAGCCCATGCTACAAAAGGAAAGAATCATTTATTGACCTTTTTTTTTTTAATTGATTTTATTTTTTTAATACACAACCACAGTGGAATGCATTACAATCCTCATTACACGTATTGACCTCTTAAAACACTCTGCTATTGAAGTGGTGCTACATCCACTTTTCCCCCACAGTAAAGTGAACTTTACTTTCAGTTACTCCTCGGAAACTGCAGTGTTGAATGATTTTCTAAAATTGTTTTGCTTCCCCCAAAGCAGTTCTATTCCTTTTTTAGCCCAGGTCCCTGTGATAAATGGCATGTGCTTACCTGTGTAGGAAGTCTGATCTTCGATGTGACGCTGCTGCCAGACTCTGTCTCCTCTTGAATTTCTAATTCATCCCAGTTGGTAGCTGTGGCCAGGACTGAACCGGCATCATCTAAAAGCAATGACTGGGTGAATCCATGAATCAGAACCTGGTGATAAAAAGTGAATGTCCACATAAGTCCTTCAGGGCTTTTGTAGGGTTTGTTTAGAAGTCTCAGCACACTCCTGGGGGTTGGGTGTGGGATGCCAAGTGGCCAGCACCTCTCCCCTTTGGCCAGTGCCATGATCAGCAGTGGGAATGTGGTTGCAGGCCTCCCTACTAATGTCAAATGTCATCTGTAAAAGACCAGTAGAGACTGAAGGAATTATGGCATTTACATGGAAGACCTGGAAATATGGACCTTCACCCAGACAGAAAGCCTTTCATTTCCATCCAATGGAAGGTAAAAATGCAGGGTTTCTGTCTACAAAATCTAGGCTGAAAACAAATGCAAGGTTTTATTGAGCCATATGGCAGAAATAAGGACAAAGTAACTATATGAGATGAGCATCATTATTCCCTTCCTATTGAAGCACCTTCACAGGTCAGCAAGACTAAAGCATGAGAAAGGGAAGGTAAACCAGGTATCCTATGGAGTCCCATCACTCACCTTCACGACCGCTGAGCTCCAGACCCGGTAGCCCATCACACTCTGCTGTAGGAGTACATCTTTAACTTCCTGCCATTTGGCCTGTACAGGAAGGATTTCCTGGGCTTTGCTCTTCCCCTGCTTTTTCAGAGCCCTAGCCTCCCTTGATGGTTTGTCAGAGCTCCTGGACTTTCCCACAATACACTGTTTCAGGTGGGGGCACAGTTCTCCTAGAGACTGGCAGAGTCTGGCCATGAAAAGCACAGCGTGCAGCTTGGTGCCTTGGAGCACATCCTGCTGGCCTTGCACAACTTCCTCAATGTTCTGCAGCTCCACCTGGATGCCATCTAGGATGTGCTTGATGCATGCCACCGAGTGCGTCTGCAGCATGGCCTGCACAGTCCCAGCATCTGCATATCTGTCAAAGGCAGAGCTCTTGGTCTGAGTGGGGACAGCATCCTTGGGCAGAGGCACATCATCAGAGGGAAGGTAAGCCAGGAGGTCATCCAATTTAACCTTCAGTTTGGAATCTAGGGCAGAGCAGAAGTTCTGTACATAAGGGCTGATAGCTTGGGCTTTCATTGAGAGGCCACTACTGGCAAACTGACCCCGGTTTGCCACATTAACCCAGGCAGCATCTGGAGGCAGGTCACTGGGACTCTCTGACCAGAGGAAGACAGACATGTTCTGCTCAAAGTGGATGTGCTTATTTGATGTGGAGTTGCTGGTGCTGCTCTCAAGCTCCTGCAAAGCTGAGACCAGGAGTTCTTTGGAGCTCCTGGAGATGGATTCAAAGCCTTCTTTTGTCAGAGTCTAAAAGAGAATGAGAAGAGAATGTGAAGACCCTTCATGCTCTTCACATACATAAGCAGGTTGGTGATTCTGTTTTGGATGTCTTCACAAGATCATTCTTTTCCCTTTTTTTGTGCTACTGGGGAGTGACCCCAGGGGCACTCTCCCACCAAATTATATCAGCCCCCCTTTTGAGAGTTCTGATCCCTATTTCTTTAAGGAAATTTCAAAACAAGAGTTACCAAAATCAGAATTTATCCCAGCAATCAGAATGTTCTTCATGTTCAGGAAGCTGACATGGTGTAGCAGAGAATAAAGATGCCAAGACTGATGGACATGGGCTCACTTCTGGCCACCTCACCAGGCCCAAGGCCTGGTGTCTTTTTTAGCTCTAGAACCTGGCTGAGTTAATAAGTAGGGAAAGAAGGCACTTGTGACATAAGACTTCTAAGACAGTCACCAGACCACATTAGGGTTGGCTGTGAAATTATGGCCCATGTGATTTTCCACCTTACCTGTAACCGGTCCAGGAAGAGCTGCTGCATCATGTCCTCCCAGAATAAGAGTGGCCTCTCCAGAAGCCGCTGACACACCACCTCCCAGTTGTGACTGGTGGACTCATTGGTAAGTAACTCCCACATGGCATCTCGGATCCCTGCAAGACCCTTCATGCTCTTCACATACATAAGCAGGTTGGTGATCCCGTTTTTGATGTCTTCGTTACACCTGCAACAAGATCATTCTTTTTCCTTTTTGGTGATACTGGGGAGTGACCCCAGGGGCACTCTCCCACCAAGCTACATCAGCCCCCACTTTTGAGAAGGGTCTAAATTGCCCAAGCTGGCTTCAAGCTTGAAATTCTTCTGCCTCGGTTTCCCGAGTAGCTGGGATTACAGGCATGTGCCACTGTGTCCAACAGATCATTTCTGTGTCCCCTGGGCTCATTTTCTTTGGGGTTCTTATATCTTTAATAAGAAAAGCACAAAGATCCCATTTGAAAACCATATCTGTCAATCTATCAATATAGCACGATTCTGGCTGGACTCGGGTATGGAGACTGGTCTCTCACTAAGCCCACTCTTGCTTCACTGGGGTATGGGAGGAAGTCCGGTGTTCCATGGAATGGCTTCAAAAATCAGTGTGTTAAAAACAAGCTTAGGGGCTGCAGAACTCTTATACTAAGAGAATTTAAAAGCCTCTGCATAATATTTTCAAAGACAAATTGTTCCTTGTTTCTCCCCAGGTGAGGTGGTAAGTGGCCATGAAGGCAGGAACAGCCCAAGTGAGCAGTGGCCATGTGGCACATCTCCCTCTCCTCACTGACCCTGTATGGCTATGTCCAAGGATGCCACGGGGTGAGCCAACCTCAGGCCACTCACATGTAGATCCATTTCTGCAGCGTGTCTCTCAGGTACTCCTGGCTGATGGGATGTGCAAGGGTTCGGAGTGCTGGCTGGAACTCGATGACGGATGCTGGCAGGCGTCTGAACCAGCTGCAGAGCTTCATCTCCCCTTTCAGAACACTGATGCCCTTTCCTAGAGAAAAGGCCGCGTGAGAAACAACCCAGGCCATACTTTGAATAGCATATTAAAAATGGACCTAGAAGAAATTTCCAAAAAATTATTTCGTTTTTCTCTGGGTAGGTCAAACAACCCCTGAAATAGGGAGAAAAAGAAGGTATAGCATGCATCCAGACCTTCCCTCATCAAGGGGTGTGGCAGCTTCCCTAAACTCTATTGGTTGAAAAGAATGGCAAAGGTCAGGAAGGGAAGGAATCAGGTAGAAAGAGCAGAGGGGAAAAAATGAGTGCTGAGCAGTCCTTATCTTTGGGTTTTTTCCCTTGAGATGAGGTCTCATTATATCGCTCGGGCTGGCCTTAAACCCTGGACCCCAGAGGTCTTCCGGCTTCAGCCTCCTACACACCTGGGACTAGAGGTGTATGCCACCATGCCTGGCAGTCCTTGACATTTTAAAAAGTAGAACTTAAGTTTTCATGAAAGTATAAGCTGGTTATTTCCCTTTCCTCCTCCTCCTCCTCCTGCTTCCCTTGAGGATCTAAGTGGAGAAGTGCTGACCGCCCACCTTGATGAGTGAGTCACCTGCAGCTCTGCAGAGGCCTGTGCTGTACAGTGCTGGGAGGTGCTGCTCACTGATTTTGTACACAAGGCCCTTCTGCAGTCCCTTGTACTTCTGTTTTCCAATGTCATAACAGATTAGCCGATACTCACCTTTAGTGACTATTAAAATATTGAATGTAAGCAGCTGGAGGGACACCAAGGCATGAGAAGTGGTGCCTTTACTGTGAGGCAAAGTTACTCAAAGATGGCCCCATATGACACTCCTGTCCCCCTCTGGAAATGACCAGCTGGCCATAATACTCCATTCCACCTTTGTCTCTATTTCCTCAGTCTATTTTGCTGACACCTCCATCTGATCTTGGAGTCCTAGAGTTCCATGAGGGACCATCTTCCATCATTTTCTTTGCTTACTGATGGTGGCATCCATTCTCATGGCTTAAAATAACTGCCACAGGCAGAAGCACTGCATGTAGTGTCCACCTAGCCCTTGCACTGCTATGTTCTGAGACCAATCACCCTCTTATCCCCTAGTTCCATTCCAAGGTCTCAGTTGTCTCCAAGGTGATTTTCATGTGAACTATCACCAGTCCCTTCAAACCAGTTCCTTTGGATACCTCCTTTCCCACACCCTATACATCACCAAATCCCTCCTCAACAGATATCTGAGCTGTCCAATGAGTTCCATCTCTATGCTCCCTCCTAACCCAAGCTCCAGTGGCTGAACCCTAGACCACAGTGATAGCCTTCTAAGTGAGTTCAGCATCCCTTACCCCATGGGACTCTACTACTAACTACATAAAAGCCAGTGCATTTATTTAATTACAGTTGGGACAAATGCTAACCAAAGATGTAAGGGATATGTGGGAAATAGAAGGACCACACCAAGCTTGGAAAGTCTCTGAAGGCTAGCCACTATTCTCTGGTTAGAGTCCAAACTCAAGCTTGGCCCATAAGGCTTAGCATTACCTGGCCCCACTTCCTTCTCCTGCTATCTTCCTTGTCACCCACTAAACCTCAGCCTCACTGGCTTTCTTTAGTTCCTCAATACACTAACATCCTCCTTGCCTCAGGACTCTGCATACCCTGTCCCTTTGCCCAGAACTCTCTTCTTGCGGTCTTCACCTAAATAACTCTAATTCAACCTTCAGCTTTGAGTTTAAAGACCATTTCACCTGGGAGGCCATCTCTGAACTTGGTGAGTTCCTTCCATTCAGTGTTCCCAAGGCATCTTGTACTGTGCATTAACAGCACTGACCAGTGTTGACTCACACTTCTGAGTTCAGTACTTGCCTTACTAGACTGTGACCTCCATAAAGGGAGAGTCCATATTTGTCCAGTTCACTGTGCTATCCCTAGAGTTTTAGCACATGGCTGGGTAGTTGAATGGACCAGGAAAAACGGCTGGTTACGAGCTCACCAGTAGGGTGCTGGCCTGTGATGGTCTCCAGAGTAGAGAAGAGCAAGCCACACGGCAGGGATGGATCTGGCAGCAGACCTTCTGGCAAAGTGTAGAAAAGGGCATGAGCCTGGTTCAAAGTGGTGGCCAGCAACTCCACTAAAGAGCAAATCTGGGCCTTGATGCCAGCACCTATGAGAAGATGTCATCTTTTAAACAGTTTTCTTTTAGTAAAGAACAGATCAGGGCTGGGGGTATAGCTCAGTGGTAGAGTGCTGGCCAAGCACATGTGAGGCACTGAGTTCAATCCTCCACACCATATCAAAATAAATAAATAAAGGTATTGTGCTCATCTACATCTAAAAAAAAAGAAATTAAAAAAACAAAAACAAAAACCAGATCACTCTGGATACCTCAGTTTCCCTGAGCTCACCCTTCTCCACCCCATGCTTAAGGAACAAACTTTGGAAAGAAGCCACACCCACCATGGTGTGGCTGGTTGAGAAGTTTCTGAATAGTTGTCTTTCTGGCCAACAGGAAGTCGGTGAGGGCTTGGCGGGGAGAACTCTCTTCTAAGAGCATTATAGAGCAGAGGGCCTCAGCTATAGCTTGGTCAGACACAGCTTGGCATTTGAGTAGCATCTTGCTTTCGTGCAGAATGGTTGATCTAACAAGATGACAAAGGTCAACATGGAAATTTTTACCATCTTGAATGAAAAGCCATGGAAAGAAAGAAGACAGATTCCATAAAACTGTAGTGATGAGGCCTGGCCATCACAGAGATCTTTATGTCAGATCCACTTACCGGAAGTGGCTGGCTGCTGCTACCTGCCGGATGAGTATAGGAAATCGGGAAAGGATGGGGTTGTATCGGGAACTAGAAGAATCCAGCTGGAGCAGACTGTGAAGGTGGCAGCAGAGCAGGTAGAGCTGTGTGGCATGGAGATACTGAGAGGCTTCCATGAAGCTCCAGATCTTCTCAGGGATTTCTAAGAGTAGTTTGATCTGGGCAGCCATGCTGTAGAACTTCTCCTGGGATGGTGGCTGTGGCTGTAGGAAAGGGCAGAATAAAGTCAGAAGAGCAAACAAAAGCGAGGTCAGTGTCCTGCACTTGGGGAGTTTTAGGACTTAAAGCTTTCTTTAAGTTGAACTCAGTGCTATTCAGAAGGCATCAGGTCTGATGAAAACCTTTATCTCGCCCTCTGGTTATCAGTGATTCTCTTGACTTCTTGAAATCAGGGAGGGGGGCGGCGGTGGTGGTGTAACAATAGGTGAGCTTCCTCCTTCCTTCCCTTGTGTCCAGCCTTCCTACTGTTTTTCCTGCTTCTGTGAAGGGCACTATGCGCTTGGCTGACTGCTCTTTTTCACCAACCCTGCACCAAATATTTGTCTGCTTCAGTCTTCAGTCCTCTCCTCTTCCCATCTACCTGCTCACTTCAAGCATCCCCCATGAAGGGACTGGTGCCCTATAAAATTAGCCCAGCCCCTTTTAAACTCTTGTGCTTTCTGCCATGTGACGGTGCAGCAGGAGGATCCTCACCACACATCAAATGCCATCATCTTGACTTTGGACTTCCCAGGCCCTAGAACTGTGAGAAAAGTATGTCATCATGAATTACCCAATCCCAAGTATGTTGTTAATAGCAGCATACTGGACTAGACAGCCACACTGCAAATCTCATCTGTCCTTAAGAATCCTCAGTAAGGCACTGAGAAGCCTACAGTTACTTCCTTCAGAACTGTTAAAGTAAATGGACACAATTATTTTGGGAATTAGTCACCTTTACCTTAAAATGTTTTCAACTGCTCTTCTAAATTATTTACATTTTTCCTGACAACTTTCCATGGCTTTATTTCCTTGCCTAGAATGTAAGCTTCTTCAGAGCAGGAATTGGGTGAAGTGAACAGAGAAGGTTCTCAAATTTTGTGTTTGACCAAGAATAAATTAGATGTAACTATGAAAATCAATACATTTCCAAAATCAGGCATAATACCAGTTAGCCTTTTAATAAGCCTGGAAACACGCCTCAGTCACAGCCAAGTCTGGCTATCTGTGTGTGGAGGGGGCACAGCTTAGGGAGGGGTGGGGTCACTGACTTAAAAAGCACAAGGGCTTTCCAACCTTCCGTGTATTGTTCTAGAGTGATACCCCAGTCTGCTGGCCTGGATTTCTCTGGAACCCAGGGAACACGATAAAGTTTCAAACGGGAGCTGACTGTACTTTGGCGTGTCTTCTTCCATGTTGCAGGAAGCCTCTCCCAGGTTATGACAGAGTTCCCTGTTAACCTGTTCTACCCTCTATGCTCTTCTGCTTGGTTCATCCCTAGGTCGCCCTCCTTTAAGGAGGCAAGCTGCTGCTGCTCAGGATGTCCACCGCCCGTCCTTCCACATGGGGTGCGAACATTGGCGTGGGGGACGAAGTCAGGATGGCCTAATCGAGCCTGCGCTCCCTGGGATGAAAACGTTCGCGCTGGGCGGCCCTCCAACCCCGCAGGGATGGGGCAGCTCTTCGGCCCTGGGGAAGGTGCTGGGGGCGGGACGCGGGGAGAGGCATCTGCTCCCTGAAACCCGGCGTCCGGAGGCGGGGTGCGCGGCGGAGCCCAGCCGTCGGGAGACCCCTTGCGTCCCTGCGAGACCGAGCGAGCGCGGCAAGGACTCACGGCCGGAGCGAGCGCCCCGGCCGGCGGCTCCGGGAAGGTGAGGGCGCGGGGGGCGGGCGCACCTGCGGGGGCGCGCGGGGGGCCGCGGCCACCGGCCTGGCGCAGGCGGGCGCAGTACTGGTCGGTGGCCTTCACGGCGTCCACCAGCCCCTCAGCGCAGCGGCGCATCTGCCCGATGGTGTCGGCCGCCTCGATCAGGTCGCGGTACCGCTCTCCCACCATCTGCCGCAGCTCCTCCTTCTTGTGCTCGATCTCGGCCCGAACCTGGCGCTCCAGCCCGCGGATCTCCTCAGCTCCATGAGTCTCGAAAAGCGCCGCGGGATCGCGCAGATCCAGTCGCTTCAACGCCGGGGAGGCGGCCGCAGCCGCCATGGTGCACGGGTCAGCCGGCCGATGGCCGCTTCCGCTGCCAGCCCCGCCCCGCCGCCATCTTTGATAG
>NW_025999894.1:5987640-6013747 GCF_001458135.2 Marmota marmota marmota | reverse complement strand
GGGCCCGACCTGGCCGGTCCCCTCCAGGGCAGCCAAGGAAGAGCAGAGCCGCCCCTGCTCGTGGGGATGCTCGGCCTCAGAGAAGGCTTGCAGGGCGGCCTGGTGCCATCGGGCGTCCGCGGGCCCCTGTGATGGGGGCTTCTGGCCTTCCGTGTGTAGCCCCCAGAGGTGTGTCCGCCGCAGTCCCCCGCAGGGAAGGAGGGCCGTGGGCCGAAGACTGCACTGCCTGCCGAGGGATGGGGTGAGGACCCTAGTGCTGACCCAGGTCGATGGAACAGGAGGCCGTTGGTCACCTTCTCCCAAGCCAGAGTTTATCCTGGAGATTTCGTGGTCACGAGAAGAGGTGCCCACTACAGTGTCTGTCTCATGGTCAGGGCATCTACAGCCCTCCCAATTTCCTCTCCCACCCACCACTTCCGTTATTTTGAGGTAAATCCCAGACATCAAGAATCAGTAAGTAATAAGGTTGTGATATTCTAGTGTCCCTCACCGGACCCCTGCCACGTGGGGAGTGGCATTCTCACCTTACAGATGGTTAACCCAAGGCTGAGAGGCAAAGGGACTTACTCAATACTGTTCTCAAAGCCTGTCCTCCGAATCATCTAATTTTATATACACATCAGCTCTGCAATATAGATAGAAAAATATTCCTATTCTTTGCATCACTAAAACCCAGAGAAGTTTATTTACCTGACCAAGCCACATAGTTTGTAAGTGACAAGTCAACACTTGTGTCTACATTTTTTGGCTCTTAAGCTTTTCTACTTTCCCAATTTGCCCCAAACCTAGAACACCCTCTGGTGGTGGGGCTGTGTTTCTGTAATCCCAGTCTGGAGGCGCAAATGACCTTACTCTGCTGGCCAGCATCTGCCAAATCTCTTTTTTGTGACTAGGGGATTCATGTCTGCCTGGCAAGGTCTTTTCCCAGAACTCCTTATGGCTGTGGTGCAAGAATGTGCCTGGGACTTTGATGTCAAAGGCAAGGAGGAGGGTGGCAATTTCATTCTGCTGATTGGTGCTGGTATTCTGCCACAGTCTGGCTGGGCACAATCAGGAGGCACTTGTCAAAAGAAACTAACTTTATTTTTAGAACCACACATGCCAAACAAAACAGCCTCTCAGGAAAAACCCTCAGAGCCTCAACTGCCACCACCGGCTTCCCATAAGCCTCTCTCTCCCACACAAGCTTCTCTCCACCTCCCACAATCCTTCTGCTCTTGAGGCTGATTGGCTGGGTCACGTGGGCGGAGCCAAAAAAGTCCTCCAATGAGCAGCTCCGTGGTCTGAAAGGGCAGGGAAACAGCCCAATGAGCATCACAGCAGAGGAGCCAATTAGCTAGATGTTGCTGGGGCAGCTGTGAGCCAATCATCGGCCGGGCAGCTGGAAGTTTGCTGGCAGCTGGGAATTTGCTGGGGCCCCTTCGGCTGTGGCTCTCAACANAAGGGTGCTTGAGGACCATAGGTTGTTACAGCCTCTTTTAGCTGCTTCACTGTTTTGAAATCTAAAACATGGTGAATTCGCTGCCCTCCTGCTTGTTCAAATACAGAGCATGCTGATCTTTGAGGTCCTGTCTCAGGATCCCATCTATCAACTACGGGGGTTGGGGGCCTCCCAGCATATGGAGGTGGCGCTGTTGGTTGGACACTTACGCCCTCTGGTGATAGAAAGGTGTTAGTAGCAGTCTCCTGTTGTAACTTCTCCCCTGATGGCTTTTTCTGCTCTAAACTTTCTTCCTCTGTCTGACTAGCTCGAGAGACCTTCTCTTTTACTTGAATATTTCTACTATAATACAACCCAACAAGAAGACGCCAAACAAAGCTGAGACAGAATGAAACAAAAATGGAACAACACAAAATCATTATAATAGCCTTTCTATTCTCCTGAAATGCCCATCCGTCCTTTCTCCCTATCTGTTCCTCAGACGTGAGCGGTTTTTCTTCCGTCTCACCCATCTCCAGGGACAGGCAACTTAAAACAAAAGTGAAGCAAAACCAAAGAAGAATCTTAAAATGGCTACCCATCCTCTCACCCTGCCCTCAGGGGCGAGCAGTTTACCTTCTCACTTACCCTCAGTCGTTCCCGGTGCGGCCCACCAAATGCCGCAGTCTGGCTGGGCACAATCAGGAGCCACTTGTCAAAAGAAACTAACTTTATTTTTAGAACCACACACGCCAAACAAAACAGCCTCTCAGGAAAAACCCTCAGAGCCTCAACTGCCACCACCGGCTTCCCACAAGCCTCTCTCTCCCACACAAGCTTCTCCCCACCTCCCACAATCCTCCTGCTCTTGAGGCCGATTGGCTGGGTCACGTGGGCGGAGCCAAAAAAGTCCCCCAATGAGCAGCTCCGTGGTCTGAAAGGGCAGGGAAACAGCCCAATGAGCATCACCGCAGAGGAGCCAATCAGCTAGATGTTGCTGGGGCCACTGTGAGCCAATCATCAGCCGGCAGCTGGAAGTTTGCTGGGGCCCCTTCGGCTGTGGCTCTCAACAGTATTCTCTGTAGCATCCCCTCCCCAGCAGCAGCTCCCAAGTGCCAAATGTTGGAGACAGGTGTGGGTATCCACAAAGATGTCCTCCCCAGAATCATCCTGTGCTATGCTTTGATTGGGCTCTAAATCAAAGAACATCCCTTTGTTCCTACCTGTCCCCTTAACTGGTTCCCCAACATTCCCAGAATTTCCATGAGCTGTCCAATGTCTTGTGGATAAACTTCATTTCTTTAAAAATCAAAACTGTTGTGTGTAGCTTGCCTTAGAGACTGACACCTGCCCCTGAGCTTCCAGCTCTGTATTTTCTGAGGTCTTTCCAACAGCATGTGGGGAAATGCCAAGATATCAGAGTGTGGAGCCTGGGGCTTTGTGTGAGGTGGCTTGAACTTGTGCAGAATACCTGCAGTTTTCATGTAGAACTGAGGCCAGCTGCCAGATGATTGTCCTCACCAGCCAGTGTGTTCTAAAACCAAGGCTTGCTCTCCCTGCCTGTCTTCTGGTTTCCCTGGCCAAGTTCATCCGACTGCCCTGAAGATGCCACTGTTGCTCCTCAACCAGCAGAACTGAACAGTGGTGGAGGCTGTCGAGAACTTTCTTTTTCTGAGGCTTGGAGCAAATGTGCTCTTAGCTCCTGGCCCCAGAAGCCTCCTTTCCCTTCCCTTGCATCCTGAGAGCAGCCCTTCCTTCTGCACATCAGCCAGAACTATCAGGGAACAGTCAAAGAGCTCATATGTATCAGCTGGACCAAGCCCTGAGCTAGGGACAGAGGAACAGAGATGAGGAACTAGTCCTTTTACTTAAGGTGTTAGGAGGTCCACAAGTATTGCTATAGTTTAGTTTTGGTGTAGAGATGAGTGCAGGTGTGTAATGAATGATTCTTCATGTCAGCCTGCCTTTCTTTTACCTTAGATCTTTAGTTGCAGAATTAAACATGAGATGTTTAGCAGCTTACGTTTAGATCATTCTGGGCCCCAAAATCAAGTCTAGTCATTCTGTTCATTATAACTATGATTTTGAGCATGTGGGCATCTGCACATAATAATAACAATAATACTTACATAACACAATAACAATAATCCTGTGTGCAAGTAGGGTGGCAGTCATTGTATAGTTAAAACGAGGGTTCATCAGGACCAGGTAACCTGTGGGAGGTCATAGAAGCAGGTCAACAGCCAGCCTGTCTTCAGATCGAAGTCAGCCTGACTCTAGAAGCCCTTGATCTTTCCACTTTGTTGCACGATTAGCTTCAAAGAAAATTTCAGAATATCAGGAGACAGATGGCCCAGACAATTATGAGCAATGTTCAGATGGTTCCGAGGCTGCTGCCTGCCTGAGAGTGGGCCCCTAGTCATGCAGGCAATTTGGGGACTCAAGCTGGAGTGGATTGGCTAGGGGCTTGGGGGCAACTGTCATATGGGGTGGCCATGCTAGTAGCCAAGTGTGGGCATCCTGGAGAACTCTTTCAGAACTGGAGATCCATTCTGGCATTTTTGCTTTTCCTAGGCCTGTCAGTGCAGACTGTCAGTATTATCTCATTCAGAATGTCGAGGGGACATACTCCTTGGTTTTTTTTTTTTTTTTTTAAAGAGAGGAGAGAGAGAGAGATAATTTTTTAAATATTTATTTTCTAGTTTTCGGCAGACACAACATCTTTGTTTGTATGTGGTGCTGAGGATCGAACCCGGGCCGCACACGTGCCAGGCGAGCCCGCTACCGCTTGAGCCACATCCCCAGCCCAGCTCCTTGCTTTTTAATAGAAACACAGAAAGTAAGCCAGAGTAATGCTTAAAATAGCAGAGTTTTGCCATATTTGAATATCGACTGTCTTCCAAAGGCCCACGTATTAAAGGCTTGGTTTCTAGGGTGATACTTCAGGAGGTGGTTGGGCCTTTAAGAGGTGGCATCTGGTGGGAAGCTTTAGATCACTGGAGGTGGCCCCCTGCTCCCCTTCTTGCTCCCTCTTTGCTTCATGGCCATGAGGTGCATGGCTTTGCCTTGCCACATGCTGCCCTGGCTCTCCACGGGCTCAAGGTGATGGCTCAACTGATCCTGGGCTGAAACCTCCAGAACTGAGCCAAAATGAACCATTTCTCCTATAAGTTAATGGCCTCAGATGTTTGTCATAGGGACGGGTCACTGATAAATACAGGTGTGTAACAGGCTTTTGTAGGCACCATACATTCCTCCTTTGTGCAGGGTGTGGTCCATCATTGGAGAAAGGGTTCCATAGGCTGTGGTTCTGGTACCAAATAATTCAGACCATATTTGCAAAATGTCATGCACATATGTGACATAATCACAGTATCTGCATAAAAGATGCATTGGAAAAGGTATGTCTTCCAACACAACGTGCTTTTATATTTGAAATATTAAAAACAATTATCACCCGTATCCCACCCATTTAACCCTTGACCCTATGCTTCTTGGACATAAGGGGGCTGCATGTTTGCATGTCCCCGGGCTCTGATGATGGAGGGAGCTGTGTTCTGTGGTAGAGTTGGGGCGGAGAGTGGGCTGGGCCACCCAGAGAAGAGATGACACACGGGAGACACAAAATTACTTAGGAAAATGAAAATAAGAAATCTAACTTCAGGAAGGGAGAAGGTTACAAAGGAAAACAGGAAAGGAATGTGATCACTAACGGGAAGGAGGGTGAGGAAGGTGGGAAACGAGGTGCAGTAAAGGCCGGACCGTCAGTGGAAGTCGCGATGGGCTGGACCAAGGTGGAGATGTGCACCACTGCCCTGTGGGGTTCAGATGTTTGGTGTTTCCGCCTGGTGAGATGCCAGTGACATCGAGGGCATAATGTAGTTGTCTTGACATTTTATCTTTATGGCACTGTTTATCAGCCTGTGTCTACTGGAGGTGACATTTGTGGTAGAAGGGGCGGTTATTTGACTTCACTGTTTGCAGATACCTGAGACCCTGCCTTCTACAAACAGCCAGGCAGGCGCTGCACCCGAGGAGGGAGCCTGCGAGTCTGGCTTCACACCACCTCAGCACCCTGACTCAAGGACCATGGCCAAGCTCACCCCCAGATGCTGTGTCCTTCACCAGTGTGTAGCTGAGTCCCTCCTGTGTTGCCCAGCTCTGTGCTGGGGGGCAGGGAACCAAGGGTGTTAACTGAAGCTCTGATTCCGCAGCAGGGGCTTCTTCTTCTCACCTTCTGTGTGGCCTGGCCCTCCCACCGGCCCACCCAGCTGGTGGACTTGGTTTACGTGTATTGAGAAAACAGGACTCAGCTGCGATGGCCTCGAGGTCCCTCCGCTAAATCTGCCCACCTACTCAAACACACGCGCCCACCTTCTCCCTTCTCTCCTGTCACACAAAGTGCTGCTGCTCCTCCAAGCTCTGCATGTGACCTGGGGCCCTCACCCTTCCCACCTCCCTAGGACCTCAAGTCCTCCTACACAGTCTTCTCCCTCTTAGGTAGATCATTCCCATTGTCTTAAAATGGTTCTCTAGGATCTTCCATGTTCCAAAAACACTGCACTGTCCGTGTGTCTCCCCTCCTTGTCCTGGTGAAGTGTCCTGGCCCTTTTGTCTCCAAGTCACCACCTGCTCTTCCACTCATTAGGTCGTCTGTACTACCACTGCGTCCACCGTGTCCACTGAAAGGCCTCTCTCTCCATCTTGCCAATTTCGTAGTAACCTCTGGACCTTCCTGGAGAGTTCAGCAGAGCTGACCTGCCCTCATGGTTGTGTGCTCCTCCTGAGGTCTGAGATTTTGTTTGGTTTGAATTTGTTTTGTGTCAAATGGGCCACCTGTGCCTTCCTCCTCCAGGTACCACTTTTGCGACCTCTTTGCCGCTGTTCCTTCTCTGCTTGACCTCTGTGTGGGCTGGGCCTGGGCTCTGGCCTTAGCACCAGCCTCTCCTCATCTCATCCCTGGGTAGGTGACCTTGTCCCTCCTGTGGCCTTACAGGTTAGCTGCAGTGGCTCAGGGAGAAACTGACAGCCCTAAAGCGGAAAGGTGGAGCAGTTGTTTCTGAGGGACTCCTGTGGTATCACTCTAGCCCCCAGCCCTGGCTGGTACCTCCGCTGCCTCCTTGGATGTCCAAGAGGCATCTCCGACTTCACATGTCTAAAGTAAGAGCCCTCCTGCTACCTGTCCCACACCTGCAGGCCAGGCTGGCCTGTCTCAGCAATGACCCCATCTCGTTCTGGCTAAAGCTCAGGAATAACCCTTCAGGTTATTCACCTTCTCCCACCTTCTCTCACCCTCCACGCCCAGCCCAGACCTGTGGGTTCTTCCTCCAGAACTGAGGTCCATGAACGTTAGCTGTGAAGAGCCAGATGGTAATGGGCATGCAGCCCCCGTGGGCACTGTGGCCACTATTCCATGAAGGCCGTTGTAGTGGAAGAGCGGCAGGGGACAGTATGTGAGCCATGGGCAGGGCTGGGACGAAAACAAGCCGGAGGCCAGTGTTGGCCTGTGGACCATCATCTGCTGGCCCTTATTCTTTCTGTCCCCACTGTTGCCATTGTGGCTCAGACCTCCCATTCTCATCAGAACCACTGCAGTTACCTTCTGATTCCCCGCTTCTGCTCTCCCCCACTCTTCTGCTCTGAATCTTCTAACAGTGGAAACCAGATCTGTGCAGCCTCTGCATAAAACCTCCAGCAGCTGCCCCTCCCTCTTGGCCTTGGGCAAACTGCTGTCAAAGACCATCACAGGCCCAGGCCTTCCCTCTTCTCACCCCCATCCTCCGCCCTCCCTCAGCTCCAGCCTCCCTAGTCTTCTTTTCAGTCCCATAACACAAGGCTTGGCTCATTGCTTCCCAGGCCTTCAGGTATGCTGTTTCTTCTGCCACATCTTCACATGGCTGTCACCTCCTCCAGGAAGCCTGCCTGGGCTACCCCAGTCTAAAGTAATCAGCCACTACCATAAACCCTGAATATGAACCACCTAGTTCCGTCCTCAAACACGCAAACCCTCATAGTTCTTATCTCTGCTTTACTGAGGAGGAAATTGGGGCCCAGGGAGGGTTTGTAATTTGCCTCCCATGATTGAGGAAGTAACAGAGCTGAAGTACAGCTGTCTAACTCTGGAGCCTGTGTCCTCAACCACCACTTTACTGCCCATATATTTTCAGTCATAGCATTTGTGACCATGTTGAAATTACAAGATCTTTTATTTGTGCATTTTTTTTTTTGAATTGAATTTCTCTCCCATAGCAAGAAGCAAACATATGGTCTATCTTTAGTTTCACTGAGTTCCCAGCTTCTAGAACAGTCTCCGGCACATACTAGACACTCGCAGTTTGTGAGTGCATGCATGATAATGTAGTAATTTATTGGTATGCTAACAGCAAACCTGTAAATAGCTACACTACACCTTACCCTGTAATTTCTGAATGAGAGAAGGACGATTATGGGATTCTTTTACTCTGATTTCAAAAATGTTGCACTTGTTCATATTACTGTCTGACACAGTCCTCCACTCCCTCCCCCAATTATGTGACTTCATCGGTCTTTTGAATGTGGCCCATGGAATTAGGAATGACTCCTGTCTATTTGAACCTTCCTGTCCCTTAACTGGCCGTTTGCGGGCAGCCCACAAGTCTGTTCACACTCCTTTGTTCTCCCAGACATCAATGCTGAGTGCAGCGTCAATTCCAGGGGAGGGGGTCCCCGGCAACCTGCTTCAACTTGATGACAGAGATCTCTAGAGAGCAGCTTTGTTCCAGTGATGCTGCCCTCGCCTTATCTAGACAAATGCCGCTTCCCCCTGGCAGCCACAGCCACCACCCGAGAATCATCACCTTTGATGATAAATGTCTGTGGGACATTTTCGTCTTGGGCCCAGCAGGACTGGAGGAAGAGCTGGGAGGCAGCAGAGTTGGGTCCACCTTTCCTTGGGGTGAGCCATCGGCAGGACCACGCTCCATGCTGGTGTTCACACCCCAGCACTGAACGCATCAGCTAGGAACGTGTTTGGCACCTCCACAGTTCAAAGACCCGGACCAGGATTCAGGTCCGTGAGTAAACTGCCGCGCTTCAGCAGCTGGATGTCTGCCTTCTGCGTGGATCTGCCTGCGATTGTATCTGAGTTGTGAATTTTGTTTTGTTTGGTTTGAATTTGTTATGTTTTGTTTTGTGGTTTATCAGGTAAATCAGAAGTGTCAAATGTTCTTGGACAAATCTGGATGATGAAAGACTGAATCCTGGGACATGAGAAAATTTGTAGTTTGGATCCTTTGTAAATAGTGTTTTGGGGAAACGCGACGAGTGGATGAAGTTGTGTTGAATAGCCTGGTCAGTCATTCGTAAGCTTTAGGTATGGGATGGGGACTTGCAAAGTCTCTTACTAGACCTTTAAATTTGAGAAGTTGTGCAGATGAGTTTAAGTCTTGTAGAGACACATGAAACAGGATTCTGTGATGTCCAGGCCTGAAGTGGAATTGAGTCTTGGGACCGTGACCACCCGCATGCTGTGTGTGGCTGCAGGTCTTGCCTGTCATTTCTTTTGCAGCTCCCAGCAGTGACTGGTTATTTCTGAGAACCTTTGGGTTTAGATCACCTATAACAAGGGAATGCCCAAGGGCCTCTCACTTGCACTTGTATCTTGGTGAAATTTTTAACAACTTTGCTCCAGCTATTCTAATAAAGCATCAGCGTCTTTAGGAGGGCTGGGCTTGCTGTGTACGGTGGCACACACCTGTAATCCCAGCCATGTAGGAGACTGAGGCAGAGGATCACAAGTTTGAGGCCAGCCTCAGCAACTTTGCAGGGCACTAATTAATTTAGCAAGACCCTGTTTCTAGAATAAAAAAAAAGGACTGGGATGTGACTCAGTGGTCAAGTGCCCCTGGGTTCAATCCCCAATTACCCCCTGCCCTAAATAAAAGAGTGCTGGGATTCTGAGATGGGGGCAGTAGACAATGGGATGATGGGGTGTTGTGTGCTCCCATGTGCCCCGCCCCCCACCCACGTGTTATCCCTTTCTGCTCTGTGTCCCGAGTCTGCCTCGCTGGCTCTAGTTGAGTTCAGCCTTGGGCCAAAGGGTCCACTGTGATTCTGGCAGGTGCTGAAGCATGTAACCCTGCCCCAGCTCTGGCCCACTCTGGGCTCTGGTGACATCACTCCCTCTACTTCTGCTCTGGGACTCTCTTACCCAGCCTCCAGGCCCCCGTCCACCCTTGCTGCTGGCTTCACACTGCCCACACCTCTGTAAGCGGTTCCCTCAGTTCACAGGTTTCTCTTGAGTGTGCCATCTGCTTCCAGCTGGACCTGCGAGTGACACAGATGGCCCTAGGCCTGGGATGCACGCCGTCATCCTCTCCTTCTGGTTGGCACCAGGCCCAGGCCAGCCGTGGTCCCACACTGGGGGAGGATAAACGGCTCAGCGATTTGTAACATGCCATGAGCTACCCAGTTTCTCAGTGCTAAGGCCATCGAGGCTCTGTGTGGGGAGATGGGGGCCTTCCCTGGCCCACCTGCAGGGGACCAGGGTGCAGGTGGGCTTTAGCAGAGGAGCAGGCTTCTCTAGCCAGAAAGAAACCCTTTGTGCAGCAGAAGGGTTCCACCTAAGGTAGACACACACTTGCATTTGCTTTCCGTCCCCGCAGCTTGCTCTCCCTTTGTCACGTGGCTGGATTTTTGAGCGCCAGGTAAACTTTCTGCTGATGGCGGGACTGGAGGCTATGGCTAGCATGAGCCAGTTTGGGGAAACGCCAGCTGTTTAAGAATCAAGAAATGCCTGGTCTTCTTTTGCTCTGATTCAAGGTGAGGGGAACCTGCTGGGGTGGTGGCACATGCCTGCAGTTCCAGCTCCACAGGAGGCTGAGGCAGGAGGAGCACGTGAGCCCAGGAGTCAAGAAGCCAGCCTGGGCCACAGAGCAAGACCTCATCTCATCCCTGGGTAGGTGACCTTGTCCCTCCTGTGGCCTTACAGGTTAGCTGCAGTGGCTCAGGGAGAAACTGACAGCCCTAAAGCGGAAAGGTGGAGCAGTTGTTTCTGAGGGACTCCTGTGGTATCACTCTAGCCCCCAGCCCTGGCTGGTACCTCCGCTGCCTCCTTGGATGTCCAAGAGGCATCTCCGACTTCACATGTCTAAAGTAAGAGCCCTCCTGCTACCTGTCCCACACCTGCAGGCCAGGCTGGCCTGTCTCAGCAATGACCCCATCTCGTTCTGGCTAAAGCTCAGGAATAACCCTTCAGGTTATTCACCTTCTCCCACCTTCTCTCACCCTCCACGCCCAGCCCAGACCTGTGGGTTCTTCCTCCAGAACTGAGGTCCATGAACGTTAGCTGTGAAGAGCCAGATGGTAATGGGCATGCAGCCCCCGTGGGCACTGTGGCCACTATTCCATGAAGGCCGTTGTAGTGGAAGAGCGGCAGGGGACAGTATGTGAGCCATGGGCAGGGCTGGGACGAAAACAAGCCGGAGGCCAGTGTTGGCCTGTGGACCATCATCTGCTGGCCCTTATTCTTTCTGTCCCCACTGTTGCCATTGTGGCTCAGACCTCCCATTCTCATCAGAACCACTGCAGTTACCTTCTGATTCCCCGCTTCTGCTCTCCCCCACTCTTCTGCTCTGAATCTTCTAACAGTGGAAACCAGATCTGTGCAGCCTCTGCATAAAACCTCCAGCAGCTGCCCCTCCCTCTTGGCCTTGGGCAAACTGCTGTCAAAGACCATCACAGGCCCAGGCCTTCCCTCTTCTCACCCCCATCCTCCGCCCTCCCTCAGCTCCAGCCTCCCTAGTCTTCTTTTCAGTCCCATAACACAAGGCTTGGCTCATTGCTTCCCAGGCCTTCAGGTATGCTGTTTCTTCTGCCACATCTTCACATGGCTGTCACCTCCTCCAGGAAGCCTGCCTGGGCTACCCCAGTCTAAAGTAATCAGCCACTACCATAAACCCTGAATATGAACCACCTAGTTCCGTCCTCAAACACGCAAACCCTCATAGTTCTTATCTCTGCTTTACTGAGGAGGAAATTGGGGCCCAGGGAGGGTTTGTAATTTGCCTCCCATGATTGAGGAAGTAACAGAGCTGAAGTACAGCTGTCTAACTCTGGAGCCTGTGTCCTCAACCACCACTTTACTGCCCATATATTTTCAGTCATAGCATTTGTGACCATGTTGAAATTACAAGATCTTTTATTTGTGCATTTTTTTTTTTGAATTGAATTTCTCTCCCATAGCAAGAAGCAAACATATGGTCTATCTTTAGTTTCACTGAGTTCCCAGCTTCTAGAACAGTCTCCGGCACATACTAGACACTCGCAGTTTGTGAGTGCATGCATGATAATGTAGTAATTTATTGGTATGCTAACAGCAAACCTGTAAATAGCTACACTACACCTTACCCTGTAATTTCTGAATGAGAGAAGGACGATTATGGGNTCTAAAAAAAAAAACAAAAAAAAAAATTGATTAAAAAAAGCAAGGAACCTAGTATTTATTGGTCTCTGCTTACTGATGATTGACCAATTCTTTTAAATATTTTTCTTTCATCCAACCTTGACAAAGTTCCGTGAAGTACAAGGCCTGTCTGTGGAGGCAACCTGCCCCACGGGGCACTTACAGGAACTGAAAGAGATGTTGCATATCAAGGACTTGGAATAGGGCCCGGTGAAGAGAGGACAGCCAGTTGGGAGCTTTCCTTTTCTGACTGACTCTCTCTCTACACATATATGTGTGTTTTCAGATGGGGTCTTGCCACGTTGCCCAGGCTGGCTTCAAACTTACGACCCTTCTGTCTCAGCTTCCTGCATAGCTGGGATTCCAGGTGTGTGTCACTGTGCCCCAGGATTAGAGAGTATTTTAAGCAACCGTATTTGGTTGTGTTTTGGATTTGGGTGAAAGGAAAATGAGAAGATAAGGAAAGGTGCTTTCTTGGATCTGATTTCTAAACGCTTGGCATTTCTCTGTGGTTAGTTTTGCTGTCACCAACACCTGGTGTCACTTTATGGCACTCCTGGGCCAACTCTTCCGTCACCTCCTTCATGACGATTGAGCCGGGCTGATCCTCAAGCCTTCTGCAGGGAGGTTGCAGAATCTGGGAGAGACCTGATAGGGCCGTGGTAGGGCAGCCCGTGGCAGCGGGAGCCCCTGCAGGAGCCTGTGTCCTCCGGCTTTTTCATTTCTTTTTGTTCCCAAATGATTGCTGTCAAGTTGGCAAAATCGGGACAACATTTTGAAGTCTCATCACTGGACTGAGATTTCTAAAACAAATTGTAAAATTCTAGATTCCATCTGTAATTGAGGCTCTTGGAGAAACTGGAAAGTGACTGTCCCACGAGACTCCGGGCATTTCCCTGAGCACGTGGGATGCTTCTCAGGTGGGTGGGGACAGAGGTGAGTTCACACCGCAGGCCTACTGAGCAGACTTCAGTGTGAGCCCCTTCCAGTGAGAATACAACTCCATCAGAAAGTGCTTTATAAAACAGTACACTTGGCAATTTTTTTTTTAAAAAAAAGACACAAAAAAGAAGTACTTGCCTCTTGTTATTTAGTGTTAAGATGGCAACACTCAATTTTAATAGCAAATGTGGAGATAAACTTCTCTAGTAGAAAAACACAATCGCAAAGCCTTGTTAGAAAGCAAAAGCAGTTTATCTATTCCCTCTAAATACTGGCCACGCAGGATTGCACGTTAGCAAGAATAAACTCACTCAGAATACCATAAGAATGCAAGAATCTAGCAATGGCTAAGTGGACACCTGTTCCTCGGATCTGAAACCAGCAGGGTTGACTCCGGTTTGCAGGCAGGGCTGCCAAAGGCTTTCCCTGGATGACCCAGGAGGAATCCCATCCACCGTGCACGGGAGCAGAAGCAAACTCCGTTCAGCTTTCACACACAAGGTTGGCAAGGAGCCCAAGGCCTTGCCTCCCTGATCTCCACCACCTTCAGGAAAGAAAACGGGGCACGTGGCCATGTCAGTGTCACTCAGGAGACCCAGAGTGGGCTTGAGCAGCACAAGAGCTGGTGTAGAAAGCATCCTCAGTCTCTGGCGGTGACTGATCTGTTTGTGAAAATCTTCTGCTGTTTGTTGTGAGTGGCCTCCAGAGAGTGACGGAAAGATGAGCTGGGAGATGAGGAGGAAGAGGACGAGGAGCACGCCCAGCCGGCTCAGCTAGCTTTCGGCGCGTTCCAAGTCAGCTCCACACACTTGAGTGCTGATCTTTACTGATGAGACGTCCTCAGGATGTTGGGAACACAGGGACTTTTCCTGGGGAAGGCTCGCATTACTCTGCGCAGGCGAGTTGTCCGCTCTTTTTGGCTGGCAACCAGAGAGAGTGAGCTTGGCGGCTGCTGGCGGGTCTCCACCAGCTGGCTGGGCTGACCCATCTCCTCCAAGTTGGAACAGATGGGAAACCAGTGCTCATTAGCTGGTTGTTCTAATGAAGCGTCTTTTTTCTCCTGCTTAACTATGGATTAAACTGCTTCTGTCCGAGGGCATGGGAGGAGGTAGCTGTGGAGAAAGAGCGTGAACCTTGCTCATGGCCATGTGGGATTCAGAGCCTCTGCCGAGTCTCCCCCTCGAAATTGGTTCCCTGCCTCATTGTATGAAAATGCAGTTTTAAAGGGGTATCACGGAATATTCAAAAAAGGAAGTTATTTTAAAAATTTAAACATAAAGTGTTAGAGAACACTATTTTTAAAGTTTGGTAGAAGATATAGGAAATGAACTCTAAATTTATAAAGTGTGAGACTCCCAGCTCCAAGGCAGCCCACCTTCGATCTTGACCTCACCGAGAGTACCTGGACCTCTGGTGACGTGGACACTTCTTTTATATTTTGAGGGAGGAACTATGTTGCCCCAACTGGCCTTGAACCCTGGGGCTCGAGTGATCCTTTTGCCTTCAGCCTCCCAAGTGGCTGGCATGGCTGGGATTGCCAGGCCCAGCTTCCTTGGAACCCTTCCAGTGAGGCCAGGTTGTCCTGGGAAGTGACCTGCCGCATCCCTGCCTCTCCTGGGTTCTTCTCCAGCAATTAAGATTTACTTTATTGGTTCCAGAGGCAGCAAGGAAGCCCTGCAAATCCCAACCCTGTGACTATCTATTTCCATGTCTGACGGGGAGCCCAGAGCCATGTTGCTGGTAGCAAACTAGATTCTGTGTCTGCTCAGCTGGACCTAGAGATGTTCCATTGAAGGCCGAGAAAGAATGGACCTCTCTGGCCGTGCAGACAGCCCCTCCCAGAGGCCCTGCACGGAGAGGCTCGGGATGGATGTTCTGCCGCCTTGGAGCTGACAAGCCCTCTGAGCCGAGAGACAGGGAAGGCGCAGAGGAGAGACTTCCCCTGGGGATGGGAAGCCTGCAGAGCCACCCACTGGGGAGTTTGGGAGGGAGATTTGGGCAGTTGTTTCAATCTGCCAAAAAGTGTTTGAGCTGAAGCCAAGCTAAAAGTACATCGTCTCCGTGGAGGCCACACCCGCGCTCCTCGGTGCCCAGCGTGCCAGCTTGGCAGTGCGGCAGGAGCATGGCTAACTTAATTAATCTTGAGAACAAACCCTGGAGATGAGACTTCTGTGCCTCTGAGAAGGACGTGCCAGTGCCCTCTTCCCCAGCATGCAGTGGCCAGTACTTAGAAAGCTCACAGGATGAGCCCAGGTTGTTAATCCAGCCCTGGACGCAGCTGCCTGGGACACTGGGCAGGAAGGACTTTTTTTTTTTTAATTTAAAGAAAATTATTTTAGTTGTTGATTGACCTTTATTTATTTATATGTGGTGCTGAGAATCGAACCCAGTGCCTCACACATGCTAGGCAAGTGCTCCGCCACTGAGCCACAACCCAGCCCAGAGAGAGAGAACTTCTTTTGGGCGACTCTTGTGGAGGTGTCCTGGGGGTCAGGGAAGAGAACTGTTGCTCTCTCCTTGGTGGCTCTGAATCCCAGCTTCCCCTTGGTGTTCAGCCTATGAAGAGGCTTGGGAGTGGCTTGGGGAGGGTCTGTTTAAGATGCTGTTCTTGGTGAGGATCAATTCAAAAGTGATTTCCAGTGATTTTCTGCAAAAACATGGCCATCAACAGTGCATGTGTTTTGAGCCGGTCGAATAGTGGGGATGATTGTAGTCAACCATTTATACCCTTTTTGCCAACTTTTTTTTTTTTTAATCGAGGTGACCTGTCACCAAAGCGTGTGGTCTGGCATGGAGTCCTCTGGGTAAAATATTGGCACGATGTCCCTTTCCTCATTGTGGCATCATTTTAGGAAAAAAATGACTGACTTCAAATGAGCTAGTGAAACTGCAGTTCTTTCCTGTTGAAAGCCGTTGAGAATCTCTGCTTTGAAGGTCTGGCCTCAGTGATATAAAATGTGTATTGTGTGTCCATGTCTGCCACACATGTGCCTCCCCTGTGTATCACACAGGTGCTTTGCACATCTGGGCACACACAACATCTGGACACACAGAGTGTGTCCTCACATGTATGAGCATCACATGCATCCCATACCTGTGCTCTGTCATGGTGCCAGTGCATGCTGTCATGCTTGAGTGTGTGTGAGTGTGTGTATGTGTGTGTGCGTGTGTGCGTGTGCATGTGCTAGGGAGCACAGAGGAGGATCTGAGAGGCTGAGAGCACTGTCCCTGTCTCCTGAGAAGGGGATGCTGGTCAGTGTCAAGCCTTGGTCATGTTGAGCGAGGACGATCTTGGTTTCTTGTTAGAACATCATACTCTTTGGGACAGTGTCAGCTCGCTCAGCAATGGACATCTCTGACCTGGGGCTGCCTCTGAAGCAGGGGAAGAGCTGCCCAGGAATGGCACAATGTGTCCTGTGGCACCTGGTGTGTGGCCCCGTGAGACCAGCAGTTCCCCCCAGGGCTCCGTAGTGGCCACTTTGCAATCTGTTCTTTGTAAGGAGCAGCGTCCCGTGCTAAGGCAGTCTTATTTGGTAAAACTGGCAGTCTCCAGGGCTAGGCTCACCTGGGCTTCCCTTTCTCCCTTTGGTGACCTCCACCACAAAGGGACCTTATTTGCTGCTTAAACAATTTGGAGGTGCCTGTCACCAAATAATTGGGGTGGCCATGGCTGTGGGATGGCATTTCAGGTTTCTCTGTAAGTGGGCCTTGCATCCCATTCCCTACCGGGCTTTCCTAAGGGTCAGGGCAGTTGATCTCTAACCAGGACATTTGTTTGTTTCCAGTCCTGGCAGCCATGGGAACAGAAGCAAATCCCCCACCCCACTAGGTGGCAGTATCCAAGCCAAGAGGTCCTTTCTTCCCCTGGGCTGTCCCCTGAGTGACACAGGGAAAGGGAGAGATGGTTCAGGGAGCCTGTCTTCTTGGGCTCCACCCCCCAGAAGCTGAGCCCGTACCCTAGGCTCTCTCATGCTTAAAATCTCTGTGAACAGGAGGCAGGTGTTCGCTGGCCGGTGACCCAGGTACAGCATTGCATTTTAATGATATCACACTCACTTCTGATCTTAGGAGAATCAATAATGCTTCTAGTCGGCAGGGTTAGGTCTGGGTTAATATTTAGCTCTGTTTTTAAGCACAATCCAGATACACATGGCCCAAGACATCCACAGGGGAGCAGCTGGATGGTGTGCAGTGCTCTGTGGCTGCTGAGGAGGAAGCCACATGGCTGTGGGATGGCCAGGCTTGAGAGTGGCCTTGGGGGCTGGGGGTAAAAGCTTGTCCTTGAGATGTGAGTTGAAGGTCATTCGTTGAACTCTCTGTACTTTCTGTCCACCTTTTCTAAATCCTAAAATGGTTCTAGAAATAGTCTGTTAATTTAAAAGAAAGAAAAAGTAAGAACAGGCATGACAGCACAACGGTTCCAAGCCACGAGGGAGCGTATCACTCGGAAAGTACTTTGGGAATGAGGTGGTGCGAATTACCTGAATCAGGTAACTGAGAGCTACAAAAGTTTCCAGTTTTGAGTGGAATACAATCCCCTACTTTCTAGATGAGCTGCTGGGAAAAAAAAAAAAAAAAAGAGAGAGAAACTCTGCCAATGAGGAGGTTCCCAGAGATTCTCACGTTATAAGCCAAACAAGCACTTAGGTAAAGGTTTGCTTTGATAGAATGTGTGATGGTAAATCCCATGTTTTTGAATCTAGCAAAAATGTGGATGAGACAAATGATTGATTGTAAGTCATTACTTATAATGCTNGAGACAGATATATATATATTATTCTTTGGTAGTACTGGGTACTTTACCAGTGAGCTACATCTCCAGCCCTTTATTTATTTATTTTTTGAGATAGGGTCTGACTAAGTTTCTGAGGCTGGCCTTGAACCTCTGATCCTCCTGCCTCAGCCTCCTGGGTCTCTGGGATGACAGGCGTGGCCACAGAGCCTGGCTGCAGCTATTGTGGTCCTGTAAGGACACACACTTCAGATACACAAACCAGGCTTTCCACCAACCTTTTGATGATTCTCTTGCCCCCTGTCTTCAACAAGGACAAAGTTCCTGTTGTCCTGCTGCTGTAACTCCCCGTGTCCAGGCAGCCCTTGGCTTCCTCTCCAGCCCAGCCACCAGGCTGCGTGCTTCCCCAGCACTGTGCTCTCATGGGGACAGCTGGGGCTGAGGGCTTCAGCAAGCAGAGCTCATACTCCATCAAGAAGAGGAGGTCAGATTGGTATAAGCAGATGGACTTGAGGTCACCGCCAGCTCTGGAAGTCCCATCCGCCAGCCCCCGTTTTCCTCTCTGCCTGCATGCACCATCCACTGTCTAAGCCCACGTTCCAACTCCATATCCACTGTCACCCACCTCCCTGTTACTGAAACGCAAGTCAACATCGTTCAGCCCAGGCCCCAGGGTCAGCGTGTCCTTCTGAGTCCACTGGGTTTAGGCAGCGCTTAACTGCCCATGCTAGAGGAAGGTAAGGAGTGACTAGCACAACTCAGCCATCAGACACTCCACAATTGGTGGGCTGCGTTATTTCTTATTCCCTCTCAGTATATCCAGCAGGTTTATTTTCATTTGAGGCTAAAATTACATTTTTTAATTAAAATTAAGGTTAACGGTTACATGAAAAGGTTTATTTCTTCTTCTGGATAAGAGAAAATCTGAGAGCAAGTCATCCTTGAAAGAGGTCTTTTGAAAAGTGGAGAACACATTTCTGTGTAGTGGGACCTGAAATTATTGCATATATTGGGGTGAAATTAGAGCATGGGTCTTATAGACCCCTTCCTTTTGCTTTTGGATGACCCTCCTGTTGATGAGCGCCCCCAGGGACTGGATGTGCCTTTCATTTTGAGGTTGTTTGCGGTGGCTGCTTTGGACCCTGCCTCCTGGGGTTTCTCTGTTTGCACAGACATGGATACTATGGAATTACTCTTTTCTTCAAAACGATTTCTACCAATTCTTGCTCCCTTGGCATCATTTCCGTAAGTTAAAAAAAAAACAACAACCAGCATTTATTCAAAGACATAAAATAATGGTAAAATTGTGTTTATAGTGTTTCCTTCCAAACCTCTGCTTATTTTTATTAAAAAAAAATGTCATTCTCCATTAAGTGTGTTGCCAGGAAGCCAGCCCTGAGCTGGACTGGCAGTGAGCTTTGCCTTTAGCAAGGGTGTGGGATTTCACTGCGTCGGCGTTTTTTTTTGCAACGACTTTCTTAGTAACCTTAGTTTATAATTGCACCTCTTTTTTATTTTTGCACAAATTCATTTGTTGATCATAACTCTTATCGAACATATTTTTCTAAGCCACGACAAGTACTTTTGGGAACGAGGTGGTGCGAAGGACATAGAATAAAGTCAGCCAGCCATCCAGGAGAGTCACAGCGGGGCTGCCAGCCCTATCAGGGAGCCAGGAGAGGAAAGCTTTTTTTTAAATATGGTAAAATCTATACAAGACGTTAAGAGTGATGCTTTCCTATAAAAGCCAGACATGGTGGCATCTTGCAAACACCTGAGTGTATATTTCTTCATATTCTGGGGACAGTGCCCAGTCAATGGGAGGAGGACTGTTTCTTCTGATCACTTGTACATAGGCCCAGCTACAATTTGGGGAATAAAAACCCCTGATGGTGTGAAATGCCTGTCTACAGCAGCCCCTGGGGAAGCTCAGAGGGTCCAGAGCAGTAACGATCTGACAGTTACACACAGAGTGGGGAAAAAGGTATCAGGGCAGTGCCTGTGAGGGCCAGGGCTCCTCCAACATACCCCTACACATAGAGTTTAGCTGTGTGTGTGTGTGTGTGTGTGTGTGTGTGTGTGTGTGTTTTGGTACCAGGGATTGAACCCAGGGGTGCTCAATCACTGAGCCACATCCCCTGCCCCCTTTATTTTCTATTTTGAGATAGGGTCTCAATAAGTTGCTGAGGCTGGCCTCAAACCTGCAATCCTCCTGCCTCAGCCTTCTGAGTCACTGGGATTATAGCAAGCACCACCATGCTGGCTGTGTGTGTGTTTTATGAACAATGTCCTCACATCTCTAGTATACATTGTGATTTTTGTTAATGCCCAGCCTTGTGGAAAGTCCTTAAAAAATGCTTTGAGGACTTGTTGAATTACATTTCCATTTTCTTTCATTAGGAAGCCATGTCTGGCATTAAAAAAAAAAAAAAGAAGGCAGTTTCATGGTTTCTAATGAAAGTATAATTTTGCTTCATTCTTATTTATTTATTTTTATGTTGGGGAAATAAAATCATTTCCCCTAGTCCAATTTTTGCCTTTCAGGCTAGTGGTTTCCCTCTCTGTGGATCCCTAATAAAGAATAAAGCAAATTGAGAAGAAGAAAAGCCCGATCTTATGATAAAGCAGGCTTTGTGTTGATAAACCGATGATTGATGACCACCACCATTTCGATCCTTTCGGGTAAATGAATAACTGATTGTATCTGAGAACAGGAAACTCACAATTTATATCCTGGGTCTTCGGCTGTCTTCTCCCTTCCCCCTCCTGAGTTTGACCTAGCTGCTTGAAATCAATGCAGAAGACACCCAGGGGAAGAGGCAGGTTTGGGGAGACTGGAAGCTTAGGTAACAGGGGGGGCCCTCTTAAGAGAAAGAATACAAAAATATCTCACTTTCACAATATTGTACGAGAGCACATGACCCACAGGAACAGAGCGCTCAGGTTTGTCCTGGGCTGGGAAAGGCCCGGGGAGAGCCATCCCTGACACGTAAAGCTTGTTGGCTTCCCGCTAAGTCCATTTCTTAGGGTTCCACACCGTGGCTCATGTCCTGGGCACTCTGCACGCTTCAGTTTGCTGCTCTTGTACTGAACACAAGGAGTGTAAAGCGATGACTGTACAAACACTCAGCAGGAATATACAAGGATAAATATAAGAACACACTTTACACAGCAGGCTGGAAGTCCACAGACACGCACATAGGGTGTTTTTTTTTTCTCTTTTTGTTGAACTTGAGCATCTCTCAAGGTCATAGGTCTCCAGACTTTGAATTGTCTGCCTGCACTTGAGTGTTCACTTAAAGGGGGAGGTAATCAACGTATTAGTTATCTACCAGACAAGCCCATTCATTCGCTGTGCTGTGACTTGGGCTCAGGCCCATCGGACCTCTATCCTAGAAGCCAGGTGTGCGGGTGGGAGGAGGGAAAAGCAGGTGAGAAGGGAGTCCTTTGCCCGTTGGTGGAGCTTGCTTGTTTTGTTTTGGATTTTGTTTGGCCAGGCAGTTTAGATACTGGTTTGGAGGTCTCCGTTGAGGAGGGTCCTCTGGGTCTCCGTGGTCTCATTCAGCCGGGATTTGTCCTGCTTGCTGTCGCTCCGTTCCCCGTCATCTGTGCCACTCACCTTGACCAAGCAGAGGACGTTCTGGAAGCTCTTCTTGAAGTTGTCAGACAGGAAAGCATAGAGGATAGGGTTGGCACAGCTGTTGGCGTAGGTGAGGACCACCACAAAGTCAAACATGCCTTTGAGGGCCGGGGTGGGGTCGATGGCCACGGTCACGGAGGACACGTTGAATATGTAGAAGGGGAGCCAGCAGAAAATGAAGACGGCCACCACTATGGAGACCATTCGGGTGACCTTCTTCTCGGACTTTTTCCTCTTAGAGGAACCTACTCGGATGCCAGAGGACTTCACCTTGATGATAATGAACAGGTAGCAGAGACAAATGATGGTGAGGGGGACCAGGAACCCCAGGATGAACGCATAGATGATGAACCCCGTGTACCACGCCCCAGATTCACCTGGCCAGTTGATGGTGCAGCTGCTTTTCCCCCACTGGTTGCTCCGAAGCCCAGCATAGATCATGATAGGCAAGATGACCAGCAGAGAGACCCCCCACACAGCCACGTTGATCATCTTGGCTGTCCGGGGTCTCCTCCACTTGGCCGACTTGATGGGGTGGACCACAGCCAGGTAACGGTCGATGCTCATGACCGTCAAGCAGAAGATGCTGGTGAACTGGTTGATGCCGTCCACAGTCATGACCACCCGGCAGATGGCCTTGCCAAAGGGCCAGTGGACCAGCGCCACCTGCATGGCCAGGAAGGGCAGCCCCAGCATGAAGAGCTCATCGGCGATGGCCAGGTTGAGGATGTAGATGTTGGTGATGGTCTTCATCTTAGCGTAGCGGAGGATGACGTAAATGACAAGAGTGTTGCCACAGAGACCGATGATGCAGACCACGAAGTATATGAATGTGAGGACCGCATTGCTGGTCATGTCGTAGTATGGCTCTGTCTTGTTGGAGTTGTTCGCTGCCGTCGCAGAGCCATTGAGGTCAAAGGGGGAGGGCGGCCATGCCTGGCTCTCATTGAGTTGCTCGTACACCGTCTCCATGGCTGCTTTTCAGTCTAAGCCAAGAACCAACCTGCCCCCGATCTTACTCCCCACTCAGTGGGCCCTGGAGGCCAAGGGTCCACGGTGACATCTGGAAGGAAACAAGATGGGCCCAGCAGTCAGTCATCAGCTGTTGAAACCCTGGCCAGCTTTCCACATTTCTGGCTTATCCTCTTAGATGTACTCTTAAATGGGAAAAGGTGTTATCTTTCTGTGCCAGTGTCACAGCCACCAGCCCTGCTCAGACCTTGAGGTTTTTCCCAATAGTGGGGGAAGGGCAGGGCTAAGCCGTCATCTTTGATGACGCACTTCTAGGGGGTGCTGTGGCTTCCTCCCTGCCATACTTTGACCTCTAAGGAGTTGACTGTGCAGCTACAAGAAGGCAGAGAGTTCTAGCCCCCGAGCTCAGAGGGGCCTGGCACTGGCATCTAGAGCCCTTTCCCTTGAGGGAGTCCCTGTGGACTGCCGGCCGTGTGGGACTCTCTCTCTTCTGAAACCAACCCCGTGGTGGGAACCCCCAGACTTTGGCTCCCCTGTGGAGCCCATGGGACCTCATGCCCAGCCATCCCCTGCTGGGCTCCACTGGGTTGCTTAACATGCGAGTCATGAGGGAGGGCACGCAGAGCCTTGGCATCATGTGGGTCTCATGACGGGAACCTCAGAAGTGTTATCCCGCCCCCCCCACCATCTCATTATGTCTAATTTATTGAATCCTGCCCACACAGTGAATCAATTTATAGTCTTCAATATTAAAAATAAAAGTCTGGCTTGCTTTCATTTTGTTTTTAAATGTGTGCTTCAGTTTTTCTTTTTCCATTTCTGTTTCTCTGACCCCAAATGCTTGACTCTCTTGTGTAGCAGAAAATACTTCCCTAATGTCCCTGAACTGGGTGCCACTCCAGAGTTCTAACAACACACAGATTTCAACTGCAGTCCCCTGATGGAGGACAAAAATGGGAGCCAGGCGAGGGCTGAGAGATACAGTCTCTTCATTGATGTGAACAGAAAATCACAAGCTCCGAGGTGGTTCATTCACACCCACATCCCCTTCATCTTCCCAGCCATGGCCGGAGGTGGGGATAATTGTCCCTGTTTTAAAGATGTGGAAACTGAGGCTTAGGGAGTTGAAGCGACTAGCTTTTATAATTGGTAGTGCTGGGATTTGAACACAGGCCTCCTGACCCCAAGACTTCCACGCTTTCTATAGCATCACATCTGCTGCTCAGTGGGCTGGCAAATGAGGGGCTGGTAATTGGGTTCGGGTTTGAAGCAACTGACTCCTGCATTACTACCTCCATGCTGAGAAAAATAACTCTAGCACTACTGGCTTGGCTTAGGGTATAGAACAATATGTGATCCCATAATGAAATGACTTATCTACAGTTGTTCAAAAAACATCACTGGCTGCTGGGTACAAAGACAGGGCAGGTGCCCTCTGGGAGGTGATCATTTATCAGGAGACGCAATGAAGCCGGTTGACACAGGGTGTGAACTGCTTGGAGCTAGGAACAAGGGACCTAGGAATGCCTTCCTTCCCTGGAGGATCAGAGGCGACTTCATAAGACAATTTTGGAGCCGGGATCTTGAGTAGATGAAGAGGGAAGCAATAGAACAGGGCAGGAGGTGACTCCAAAAAGAAGCGAGATGGCCAGGGGTGGTATGCCCAGCACCACTTGGCCCCACTAGGCGAGCATGTTTCCTCTAAGTAGGGTGCTTTTCCTGGTGCCTGAAGATAGATAGGTGAGTGCCCAGAGAGACTGCAGAGACCTTAAAGGAGATGTCACCAGCAACCAGTACTTGAGGGTCCTTGCCCACTTCTGATTCATTCTGTACTGCCAGGCGCCTTTCTTATTTTTTCTATGCTAATTTCCTCAATCACACACTGTCCATGGAGTGAGGTATGGCCTTCGTGGCTAATCTTTTTTGCACAGAATTTTGGGGACCCAGGATTTCATGTCTACATGGGGTAAAAATGCCAGCTGGCGGTTCTTAAACCCAGAAGCTATAAAGAAACTGTTTTAGTATCTCTGCATTTACTTGGATTGTTTGCACTATCGTTTCCAACCATCTCCTCAGTTACTCAATTCTACAGACCCAGAATCTTATCTGAATTACCCACAGTGGGAGTGTACATTAACCATCAGTCCTGCCAGGGTGGCATCTGGGTACCATGAATGGTCATCCTCCAATGCCAGGGTAAGACCAAAGACCCTGGGGGCTACAAGAAGCTCTTTCTAGAGCTTTTGAGATGTTGCTGGTGCAGGAGGGGAGAGGGAGCCTCTCATGCCACCCTCTAGCCCTAACTCCTTCCTTTCCTCTGCACCGGGGTCAGTTCCCCTCCCCTGAAATAGTTTGAGAAAGCCTATTTTGAAAGGTAGCCACTTTTGAAAGGTAGCTGAAGATGGGGTTGGAGCCTTGATGAAGGTGAGGGACATGGTAGGCTGGAGCCAGGAAGACGCTCCTGGGAAGAAATGGCTTAAATCATGGCAAATGTTTTTAACAAAGAAATCTGAGTGACTTCTGCTTCATGGTTGTCCCACGAAAAGTGGATTCCAAATGCCAATCCACCAATACCTGTTGGATTTTGGTTAAAATTAAATACAAGGAAGTTTGATTATCTGCTTTATTTTTCCAGCCTAAGAGTTTTTAGATACTGGAAATGCCCTGTTGTTGGTTTCCTCTGAGACCCAGCAGTTGGAGAGGAGGGTGAGACTGGCCTCTGGCGTCTGTCCAGGGGGGCTGCCCATTCCACCTCCAGAAATGAGACTTGTGATGGGGACCTGGCTGCAGTGGTGATCCTAAAACCCACTCTGCCCATCTTTGTGGCATCCCCCAGCCCCCTTTAGTCGTCACTCCCACCTCCCCCGGAGCCTGCTAACCTCAGTGGCAGAGAGACAACAGCCCAGCATCTAGTGCTAGAGCACCAAAGGAGAAGCCCTGGGGCGCTGACCAAAAGGGTTGGGCCTCAGGAGGTGAGTCCCAGGATCCTGGAGGAAAAAAAAAAAAAAAAACCTCCGCTGATCAAGTCGCTGACCCTCCAGAGCAATGGTTGCCTACAGGATTCCCTAACATTTCTAGGGAGACAAAAGGGCAGCGAAGACTGAGTACCAATTTGTCCAGCCTTTAAACCCAGAGGTGGGCTATAGTGCCAGGGACAGCTGGGAGTCCTGACAGTGGCTTGGGGATTTGGCCATGCCAGCGTTAGCTCTCTTCAGTCTCTGCCTGAGGGCCTGGGCTGGACCCCCTACAAGTACGGGTCCACTTCCCCAGCCAGCGAAGAAAAAGAGGAGAGAATCCCCTTTCCTCCGCTGAGTGCTCCAATCGCCTGCCCCTCCCGAGCTCAAATCTCGGGATCTCTAATGCGTCCTCAGGAGCCCCAGGGTGGCACCCGAGCCCCGCTGGCCTCGCTCTCTTGCGCCAAGGCTCTTTTGCGGGTGGCTAGGAGATAACTTGTTCCCCGCATCTCAGCTACCACCAGGACAGGGCTGCAAGGCACACGCCAGGCGCACACGGGCAGGGGCTATCCAGACCAGTCCGTTCCAGCTCACACGATAGCTCCCCCTACTCACGCCAGGACACCTGCTGTCGTTCATTTCCACCACACTCACCCCTAGCGAGCACCGGGCGGAGAATCCTGCACCCGAACCTGCGCTCGGTCGCGCGGATGGGCGCACTGTCACCAGCGCTGATGCACACAGGTGCCAGAGTGCGCTTCTTGCTCCTACATCTCCATGTATGTGTCTCTGTGTGTCACACACACACACAAGCACACACGGGCACGCACACAACCTCACCTTGCTTTTTCGCGGTAATCCGTTAAGTGGGCTCACCAGCCCTCAGTAACTGTCCCCTATCCAGCACGGCGCCCAGGAGCGCAGCTCTTGGCGGGTGGCTGGCGCTCGGCGTCCAGTGCTTCCGGCCCCTCCGCCTCCCTTGAGCTGGCTGGTGTTTGCCCCTTTC
>NW_025999894.1:5921279-5987624 GCF_001458135.2 Marmota marmota marmota | reverse complement strand
CGCGCGCGCGCGCGCGCTGGTGGATGCGCCGCTTGGACTGGCCCAGCTGGGCAGGAGCCCCTCGGCACATTTCCCCACGCCCCCCCTCTGATTACGTCACTGCAGCTTAGCTCCGCCCGCCGGGTCCTGTAGGAGGACCCGGGTGAGACAAGTGGAGAATCCTGCGGGTGGCTGCGGGCAGAGCTGGCGGGTACGGTTGGGGTCGGGGGTGGGGTGGAGAGGGGACCCGCATGCAGGGGCGTGAAGGGTGAAGCGGTTTGTCTCTTCAAGACTCATGGCAGGGACAAGTATTGCTTTCCTCCAGTTTCATAGGATTGATTCTGTATCACCCAAAATATTCCAGGCAGCTGGCGTGGCGTCCCGGGTGACCCAGACTCGCTCAGGGATCTCTGCAATTTTCTAAGTCACACAAGTTTGCAAAGTGGTGTCTACCATGGGCAAGCCCTGGGCATAGGATGCACAGGAAAGGGTAGAGAGAAAAAGCTCCTCACGCCTGCTGAGCTGCACCTGGATTCCGAGATTCGCTCAGCTCAAGGAGCCATCAGAGGCTCAGTGGGATGGAATGATCCAGGTTCCACAGCTCAGAGATCCAAGAGCTCTACAGCCCCCTTGCTTTAGCCTGGCAGTCAGCACTAGCCCATAGGACATGGCAGCCCCTCTTCCTACGTGCTGTGCAGGGAGCAAAGAGGACCGGGCAAGAAGAAGTGGGAGTTGTGTCGCATCAAGTTGCAGCTATTTATTTTTTGACTGTGATGATTCAGCCTGTGTTCCAATAGTTTAATAAGTCATAATCAATCCACAGCCTCTCTTTACTCACCGTCCTCCAAGCACACACACACACACAAACACACACCAACACACACACCTCAAAACACACACACACACACACACACACACCACTCAGTACAGTTTAGAGGATAGGAAGTCAGAAAGCAAACCCCAGTTAGGGCTGTCTGTGGGCGGAGCTGCCTTGGTCTGTCCATCCTATTTTCCAGCTCACCAATGAAAGGCAAAGTCCAGAAGCTATTTAACAGGTGAGATGAGCCCTGAAGAAAGGAATGAGCCATGGGAAAGGAATCAGTAGCAGCTCACTGCTTGGAAGGATGGAGTCAGGGGCTTCTAGTCTTCATCTGTCCCTGGGCTGCTGGTCATCCTGGAGCTAGGGGCTGGAGGAAAACAGCCAGGGACTGTCTGCTCTCCCAGCCTCCCTGGGAGTCAGTCTGCCTGTAGATTTGTGTGTGCGTACAAGAGGAGCAGGGGCAGGCAACTCACCAAAAGAGGGGAGTGTCCCTGCTCCCTGTCCACTGGAAGAGGGAGAGGCCATGGAATTGAGCTCAGAGAAACTGCATCCCGTGGCAGCCCAGTTGTGATGATGCCTGTTCCCACCTCTAGCTTAAAACCCATACCCGCCCTGGTTTCCAGGGAAAGAGGGGGCGAAGGGAGCCAGGAAGTACCCACTCTGCCTTCAAATTTCCTTAACTTTTATCCTGTAAAAGTTCTCCAACGGTCTTTGGAAAATTCATGTATCATTTGAAAAGAATAAACATCATTTTCAACCCACAAAGAAATGAACAGCTGGCTCGAAGTGCCTCCTCCCCCGTCGAGGTGACCCCTATGACAATGCGTGGTTTGGAGATTATTTGTTTTTAAATAACCACCATCCAAAATAGGTGGCTCCTGAAGGGTCAGCTCAATAGGCACCCCCTCTTGAGACAACTGGGGTGCCTCTGTGTGTTCCCATGGAACCCCCCCATGCACTTTCCTTGGGAAGAGACCAACCTCCTGCTGTGCACAGTGCTGGGTGGGGGGGGGTGTGGATGCTCAGAGGGAGGGGAGGTTCTTGAATGATGGTCCTATTTCCAGGCTCCCTGGAATGTTCCTGTTTTCAACCATTCTGTCCCTTGTCCCCTGCACACCATCTGCATCTTACCAGAACCGAAAGGTCAGCTTCCACATTCTCTTTCCAAGACTGCCTTGTATCTGATGGCATGAAAAATCCTTTCTGCTCTCGTGGGTCTTGATGCCTGTCTAAAAATGGGGCCTAGTGGGTAAAAGGTCTCTTCCAGCACACAAGGGGGTAACCTAGGACCTTTCCAGAGTGTGTTTCCTGGCACGTTCGTTCTGCGAGAGCAGATGGGTCTGGGGGAGGCTGCCTGCCGCTCCCTGACTTGTTAGGACTACCTGGAGGAATCAAGGGACCATTATGCACATGGGGTGATGAGGTACAGGCTATTATCTCACCTAACCCCTCCTCCTCTGTGGGACAGACCGTCAGTATTGTTAGTATTGTCATTGTGAGAAGTCTTGCCATAGAGAAAACTGTTGATCTTCAACCCAGTCTTTCAGAATTCATCTAGCCCTAGGAACCTTTCCTGTAAACTATTTTCCCCCATGTTTATTCATTGGTGCATTAGAGTTGTACATATTGATGGGATTTGTTGTTACACATTCTTACGTGCACACCATATAACAACACAGTTTGGCCACTATCACTCCCCAGCTCATCTCCCCTCCCTGCATCCCCCCCACCTCTTGGTCCCTTTCCTCTGCTGGTTTCTCTTTGATTTTCATGAGATGCCCCCCACCTTTTCCTCTTTCCCCCTCTAGCTCCCACATAGGAGAGAAAACACAGGACCCTTGACCTCCTAGTTTGCCTTGTTTCGCTTACTTAATGCTCTCAAGTTCCATCCGTTTTCCTGCAAATGGCATGATTTTATTTTTCTTTATGGCTGAATAAATCTCCATTGTGTGTATATACCACATTTTCTATATCCGTTAACGGACACCTGGGCTAGTTCCTCAGTGTGCCTTTCGTGAGTTATGCTGCTATAAACATGGGTGTGTAGGTCAGACGACTTTATTTCTGTAGGATAAATCCTGAGGAGTGGTACAGCTGGGTCATATGGTGGCTCCATGCCTGGTCTTTTGAGACACCTTCATACTATTTCCATTGTGACTGTACCAATTTACAGTCCCGCCGACAGTGTAGAAGGGCTCCTTTCTCTCCACATCCTCTCCAACCCTCACTATTATTGGTGTTCTCGACGGCTGCTGTTCTGACTGGAGTGAGATGAATCTCAATGTCGTTTTGATTTGCATCTTCCTAATTGCTAGTGATGTTTAATATATTTTCAAGTCTTTGTTGGCCATTTGTATTTCTTCTTTTGAGAAGGGTCTGTTTGTTTTTTTGACCATTTATTAATTGGGTTATTTGACTTTTTAGTGTGAAGTTTTTGGAGCTCTTTATGTATTCTAGATAATAATCCTCTGTCAGAAGAGTAGCTAGCAAAATTCACCCTGTAGGTTTTCTCTTCACGATCTTTATTGTTTCTTTGTTGTGCAGAAGCTTTTTAATTGGATGCTGTCCCGTTTATTAACTCTTGGCATTATCTTCTGAGCTTTAGGACTCCTATGGAGAAAGTTGTTGGCTGTCCCTAGAAGCTGGGGTGCTGACCCTTCATTTTCTTTAAGGAGTTGTGTAGTTTCTGCTCTAATTCTAGGATCTTTGATCCATTTTGAGTTGAATTTTGTGCAGGGTAAGAGATAAGAGTCTAGCTTCATTCTTCTACATATGGATAATCAGTTTTTCCTGCACTGTTTGTTAAAAAGCCTGTCTTTCTCCAATTACATTTTTGGCAGCTTTGTTAAGGATCAGATGACTGTGTGTGTGTGGGGTTGTCTCTGTGTCTTCTGTTCTGTCCTGTTGGTCTCTGTGCCTGTTTTTATGTCAGTACCATGCAGTTTTGGTTACTATAATTCTGTAGAATATTTGAGGTCAGGTTTTATGGTGCCTCCAGGATTGCTTTTTTGGCTTAAAATTGTTTTGGCTATTTTGGGTATTTTATTCTCCCAAATGAATTTTAGGACTGTTTTTTTCTAATGCTTTGAAGAATGTCATTGGTATTTTGATGGTGATTGCATTGAATCTATAAATTGCTTTTAGTAATATGGCCATTTTAACCATATTAATTCTGCCTATCTATGAACATGGGAAGTCTTTCCATCTTCTGAGGTCTTGTGAACTAATTTTTAATACCAATCGAGTGTTTCCTTGTGGTGGGCACTGTACTAGTTATTTTATATTAACTCATTTGCTCCTCACTGCAATCCTATGAAACACCCTTGACATAATTAACATACTTTTGTGGATGAAGCATCCACTGCACAGAGAGGTTAAGTACCATGCCTAAGACCACACAGCCTAAGTCCACAACCACCCTGCCCTCCCCGGGGAATGGCTGCAGGATGGGTATGAAGAGCGAAACAGGTTGGCAAGCTGGGTCTGTCATTTTTCTAGACCCTAATAATGTGTGGGGGGGTGCATTTCTTCCCCTGATGAAAAGCCTTACTTGTTTCAAGCTCTTGCCTGTGAAGTTATCCGTCCATCTCAGGGCATCTTTTTGTGAGCGTGTTTCAGATTCTCTGAGGCCCTGACGACCGTTCAGTCCTCCTAGGGCCCCTCTTCCTCTTGCTTCCAGATTGAGCCAGGAAGCAGAGCGGCTGGCACTCTCCCGAAGGTGGGGCAGCCCAGGCTGCTCCCCAGGCAAGAGGGTGGGATGTGTAGGCACCCTGCAGAGGGATGGCCCTCTAGCTCAGAGGTCCTCAGCCAGGCTGCGCAGGAGAGTCACCAGGAGCTTTAAAAACTATGGATGCCCTCACTCCATCCTTAGCGGTTCAACATAATGGTCCTAGATGGAGCCATGTCACGGTCAGAGATCCCCAGGTAGCTTTAATGTGAGCTAGATCTGAGAACCCCTGGAGTTAAACCTTCTTGTTTTAGATGCTAAGGAACTTTGGATGAGGGAGGTGACAGAACTGCCCTGGGTCAGCCCCCAAGCAGCTGGGTCTCTACTCCAGGGCTATTGTGGACTCACGCTGCACACCCAACCTGGGGGATCCTGCCACATGGGCAGAGGCAGCACCCTGAAGGGCTTGTGTGGCCCTGGGGCCTGAGAACCTCTGCTCGCCAGCACTTGGGACTGCCATTTGTCTTCTCACAAGGAAAAGCCCCTTTGGAAAGCAGATGCCCCTCATCTCCTGGTGGATGTGGGTGCTCTGGGGAAGGTGCTCACTGTCTTGGCTATCTCTCATAGAAACAAGCACTGCACAGCTGGAGAGAGGGTCAGAGCTCCCCGAGCCGACTGGAGCCAGCAAGTGGGTCTCAGGGCATTGTCTGTGTAGAGCTGAGGAGATCAGAGCCAGGCTTCATCCTGACCAAAGTGACAGTAGGACCATGCTGGATGGATTCCCTTCCTAAATATGACTTCAGTCCTGAAGTTTGGGTGTCACCAGCAGCTGGGGACGTTGGTGAGAAGTCCTTGTCCCCTCTGGGAGAGTTCCAGACATTGTCCTGATCCTTTTCTTGCTGTGCTAGTGGCCACACTGGTAGCTCATCCTTAATGGGACATGGAATGTTTCCATTTTAACAGCACTTTGGGGAGGCGCAGATCCCCAGGAGGGCTCTCCAGCTGGAGACGCTGGCCTGACACTGGCGGAAGGTGGTCTTCACACTGAGCAGGGTCTTCTCCCTGAGCACGGAGCAGCCAACTCTTTCTCTCAGAAGTCAGGCATCTCTGTACCAAAGGGCTACTATCCCCAAGAAGCAAAAGCCGAACTTGATCTATTAACTGCAGTTGATATGTGATCACCCCCCTTGCCACAGGTAGAACTAAGCCTTATATATGCTACTTTTTCCCTATACCAGATGCCCCTGCTAAAGTTTAATTTATAAATGAGGCACAGTAAAAGATGAACAACAATAGCTATTGATAAAATAGAACAGTAACAACAATGTGCTGTAATAAGAGGCATTAGAAACTTATGAACTGTCTATTTCTGGAATTCTCTACTTAACATAGCTGGCCATGAGAAACTAAGACAGTGGAAGCCTCGCCCTGGGATCAGGGAGATTTCAGCCTTTAAATCCTCGGCATCTGAGGAGGATGCAGTTCCTGAACTGGCCCCCAGGTGGGGTGAGCGTGCAGAGCTCAGTCACTGGTCACTAGGTCGTCCCTGCGTGCTATGCACCAGGCCTTGCAGGTCGGAGCTCCCAAACCCACCCCTCCAACCTCCTTCCAGTCTAGGGGAGGCCACGCAGCTCTGGGAGAGTCAGAACCACGAAGGTGCTTGGAAACCAGTGCTCTGCTGCAGATCTTGGCTTTCTCTCTCCCCCACCCGCAGCCCTCCCTCCCGGACTGTGGCTTTCCCCTCTCTGGCATCACAACCCTCTCCACTCTCAGGGACCCCACCTGATCTGAGTGGCCTTCCTGGAGTGAGGCAGCTGCAGTGCCCTGCAATCTTGGCTGAGGAGAGATTGCTAGAGGCCCAGAGGAGGAGGCACGGTGGGCAGATGCAGGCCCTGCAGAGGGTTGGCCAAGTGGGTTTGGGAAGGGTCTTGAGGCGTTGCCTCCAGGAGCCTGGTGCCTGTCCTTGGGCTGCAAGCTAAAGCCCCACGTGAGGCTTCTTCTGAGTGCTAGGAAGATTTCTGCAAGGCGGAAATGGATGGCCAGTCCTTCCTCGACATAGGTGGTGACTCCGCGGAGGCCTGGGGCATTGGTGAACATTTCTGTGGCAGGCCAAGGGGGGTTTTCTTTGTTCACCCAGATGAGGCCCTAAAGTGGGACCTGGCCACTTTCCAAAACCAAGAGCCCGAGGCCGGCTTCCCCCTTCTCCCTTGGGGCGACGAGCTGTTGGCTTTGTTTGCTGGTTGGGCTGCAGGTCCCCAGGCTTCACGGTGGGAGCCTGCCCGAGGTCCCAGAACAGATGGCCAGACTGGGAGGGGCTGTGGGAGGCTTCCCGGCCCTCAGGTCATTCATGTGCTCCCCCGCCCGCCTGCCACTGCCGCCGCCCCTCCCACCTTGCTCTCCTGTGGCCAGATCTCCTCTTCAACAGACTGTCCCTGTGGCTGCTGCCAAAAACTAATTTCTCTGTGCCACTTCAGACACTCATTCTTCCTCCCTGGAAAGCCTCTTTTATTTGGGATTGTGAAGCATGACAATTCCTGGATTGTTTCTAGCCTGCCCGATCACTGAACTCTTCTGAATAGTCAGTCGAGGCTCAGGAGGTGTCCACACTCCTAGGAGAGGCGGATAAGAGCAAGGTAGGATCCTAACATGACCCAAGAGAGCAGGCGACTGGGACAGTGAGATGTGACCCGGCACAAGGACTCAGTTCGGCCTCTCTCAATGGCAATCCCAGTTAGATAGAACCCAATGATTTTTATTTGACTTTCCTCTGTATGCATAGCATGTAAAAATTTAAACAACCTGCTATAATACGGCTGGTATTCTAAAGCCATCCCCCGCCCCTCGAAGACTTGGCATCAGTAGAATCTGTTCTAACATTGTGATGTCAGCTCTGAAATGGATTTTCAACGGCAAGTTCCAAAACGATTTGGCAATGGCGATATTGAATGCATAATTTAGTTTTCTAAGATGAGCACCTTCGAGTGCTGTTTGACTGTCCGACTATTGAAACATAGCAAATACTCGCTTTGGTGGGTAGTGCTGATGTGATTGGCCAAATAAACAAACCAAAAGCATGAGACAGGCAACTAAGAAGTGATCATGCCTCTGAAAACTAGACCTGAGTGTGATCCTCTTGTACAGGTACAAACTCCTTCATCCATCCCTCCTACCTTCCTTCTTTCCATCCATCCATCCTTTCATCCATCATCATATCCTTCCTTCCTTCCATTCTTCCATCTTTCTTTTCTTCTTTACATCCATCCATCTTTCCTTCCTTCCATTTGTCCATCCATCAATCCATCATCCATCCGTCCATCCATCCACCCATCCATCCATCTTTATACCCTTCCTTCCTTCTATCCATCCTTCCATCCACTAATTCTTCCATTCATCTGTCATTCTTCTATCCATCTTTCTTCCATCTACTCATCCTTCCTTCCATCCATCCATCTATCCTTCTATCCATCCTCTCTTCCATTCATCTTTCCTTCTTTATATCTATCTTTCCTTCCTTTCATCCATCCACCCATCCATCCATCTTTATACCCTTTCTTCCACTATCCATTATTCCATCCACTTTCCATTCTTCCTTTCATCTACTCATCCACCTATCCATTCACCCAGTCAATAAACAAACAAAACGTACTAGAGAAAAAAAAGGAGAAAAATTGTTGTCTGAGTCCTGAGATGAAGCTCTGATGGTGTCCTCTAGGGCAAGGGAACTCACCAACTCCTACTTCAGGCTCAAAGTCCTTAGCAAAAGGCAGGCAGGGCAATAATTGAATTCCCTGTGGACAGATGTTTTCCATGGTCTCTCACCGTCTTTCTTTCTCTACTATGGATTAGGGCCTCACACATGCTAGACAGGTGCCCCACCACGAGCTACACCCCATACCCCCTTTTGAAGATTTTAATTTTGAGATGGGTTTCACTAAGTTGCCCAGGCTGGCCTTGGATTTTTTGATCCTCCTGCCTCAGCCTCCCGGGCAGCTGGGATTACAGAAGTGTGCCTCCGCACCTGGCTCACAGTCTCTTCTGTCTTGCTCGAGATAGGGGCTATAAAGGGCTGTTGTATCTAAACCGCCTTTGTCCCTGTTTGGGTCATCTTGCCACAAAACTGGCAGTTTGTCAAGAAGCAATCTGTGGTGCGTGACTTAGCGAGCAGTTGGTGCGTTTCTGGAGGGGGTGGAGGGAGGGCAGCTTGGTAGCCTGAGTGGATAACGGCTGCCCCAGTGGGTTTGGATGACTCATCCTCATTAATTCCTCCTAAAATTACATCATTCTCTCTAATTGGAGATTCTGATATAAAATATATGCTAATAATGTGAGTTGATCTTTAGTAAAGATGGTAGAAGGATTTGTTTGACCAGGAAAGTCTTCTTATTTTAAATTTAATTTTCTGTTTATCAAGTTATATACGTACATGGCCAAAAATGTCAAATAGTAGGATTAGGCTTCTAATGAAAAACAGCTGTCCTCCGCTCCATCCTTCTCCGTTTCTGATACACTCCCTGAGGACAAATTCCTCCAATTCTTCCCACTCTCCCTTGTTACCTCTGTGTTTTCCAAACAGCAAACATACACTTTGATTTCCAGATCTTTTTGGTTTAGATTCTGTTGACTACCTACCGGGAAAAGTCCCCGACTCATTGCTTTGGGGTGAGTTTTCCTAGTCCTTTCTCTCCCATGTAGTTTATCATCCATCCTGTCAAATTGGTGGCCTGTGTTTGCATTCTCATAACTGCGTAAATATTATTTAAAGCTGAGCCAAGCACTGTTCCCTGCTGTCCTCTCCTTTCTTATAGATTTTTGTTTTCCTTGGAGTTAATGATTACCTCTTAAATTTTTTTTTTTTTGGGCTTACTTTTCTGTTTCTATTCAATGATTCATCTTCAACAAGTCAAAAATTCATTCAACATATTGGTTTCATTTTTGCCTGGGAGCGGCCTCCCTGGGCAGCTGGCCTCCCTGGGCCCAGTGTCTTTCTGCTCCTCTGGACCCGCTGCCCTCCCCGTCTGCAGCACAGCTCTTGGGACTCTCTTCACCCTCATCTGATGGTTTTCTCTCTTGCTTTCCAACATCAGCCCTCTGCTCCCACTCTGTTTCAGGGTCTGATTTACTTCTTGGGTGGGTGGAACATTGCGGAAGTGTATGTGGCACCCAGCCTCCAAGATGACCCCTGATGACTCCATGTGGCCCTTCCCAGACGGTACCAGGAGTGGTCTGTGTGGCCGATAGACTATGATGGATGGACCTGATGGCATGTCCTGTCAGGGGTCCGGGTGTAAGGGCTGACCTACCTTGGAGGCCCTTTCTTCTGGCTTGTTCTCGCCCACCAGTCTCCTTTTCTCATCTCCTCTCTCGTTTTATCTTCCTGTTTCCACTCCTCTCCTCTCTTCTTTTCTCTTCCTCTTTCTCTCAGATCACTCCTGGGGAAAGCCCGCTGCCCTGTTGTGAGCCGTCCTATGTGGTGAGATGCTACTCCCCCAGAAGAGCCCCAAGCCAGAGCCACCAGCTAGGCCACTCACGAAAAATATGACAATCAACGTCCGTTCTTCTAAGCCCCTAAAACTTGGCGTGACTTGTGATGCAGGAATAGATACGAGCAAGGTAGACTCCTGGATACCGTGCTCGTCTAAAACTCTCCTCACTGCGCCCTGGGTTTGGCTGATGAGTTGACCACGTGTAGCAATCAGTTCTGCAATCGGGAATCCTCTTCCCTCTGCCTTTTGAAGTCACTCCTCCACCGTAACCGGCTTCCAGTGTGCATGTTGGTAGGTCCGATGCTTTTCACTTCCCTGCAGACTTGCAACATTTTCTCTTTATTACAGATGATATGAAATCCCACAACGCTAGGCCTTGGTGTCTGTCAATTTTTTCTTTTATCATTTATTGGATTTTGCATTCAATAGACCCCTTTCATCTGGAAACTCATGTCCCTGATTTATCTCTTTGTTTATTTATTTATTATTTATTGGTACTGGGGTTGAACTCTGGGGCACCTAACCACTGAGCCACATGCCAGTCCTTTCTATTTTTAATTTTGAGACAGGGTCTCGCTGAGTTGCTTAGGGCCCCACTAAGTTGCTGAGGCTGGCTTTGAACTCATGATCCTCCTGCCTCGGCCTCCCAAGCCACTGGGATTACAGGCGTGTGCTCCCATGCCCAGCCCACATCCCTTGTTTTAAAAAATTGTACTCTTATTTTTTCAGGTAGACCAGTTCTCTGATTCCCTTGGTGTTTTTTTTTTTTTTTTTTTAAATTTTATTTTCTATCTCTCTGGGGTTTTGGGTGAGCTTTTATTTCTAATCCTTTTGTTCAGTTTTTAATTTCAACTATTGTATTTTGAATCTCCAAGAGCTTGTTGTAGCCCCTAAACATTCTCTTTCTATAGCCTTCTGTTCTTATGTATCATAGATGGGATATTTTAATCTCAAGATTTTAAGGACATGGCTCATTTTGAGTTTTTTCCTACTTTTTGTTTATCTATTTATCTTTTCGGATCTCTCTATTCTGTTTATTTTTGTCTGTCAAGGTTTTCTGCAGATGTCCTTGTTGATCCTCCACTATTATATTTAAGAGAGGAGCGCTAAAATGCTTATTGGCGGCTCTTTGTCCTCAATGTGGTGTCAAGGGCCACCCCTTGCCATTCACTATAGAATGGTCAGGTAGAGACCTAGGTTACTACCTAGGTCTGCAGGTTGTTTTCATTTGCTCCACATCCTCCCCAGAACCCCAGCCTTGACCCTGGCGACTGGTGCTATTAGCCAAATAGGAGAGAGTGGTTTAGATTTCCGTGCAGCGTGAAGATGATGGTTCAGCCTCCCCACTCAGCCGGTACCACACTTTCACCTTCCAGTGCGTCTCATATTACCAACCCCAGCCTAAGAGTTTCAACCATTTTACAGAATCAACATCATTGGAAAGAAAAACAAAACAAGAAGAAAAAATAAATATCTGGGGAAGGGGAGGCTACACAGTCTGAGGCAGTGGATCCGAGGACCTATCTGTCATAAAGCCCCTCAGCTGTCCTCCCAAAGCTAATGTGTGAGACAGTGCAGGGATTTTCAGAGGCAAAATGATTGGGTTATGAGAGCTTCAGCCTGGATTAATCCACTGATGTGGATTAACTGGGCAGTAACTATAGGCTGGCGGGTGTGACCAGGGTTTATGTTTTGTCCCTGGCGAGCAGAGCTCTCTCTCTCTCTCTCTCTGCTCCCTGGTGGCCACATCCTGAGCTGCTCTCCTCCACCACGCTCTTCGCCATGATGGTCGGCCTCTCCTCGGGCCCAGAGCTACGGCGTCAACTGTCTGGGGACTGAGACCTCTGAAACTGGGAGCCAAAATGACCTTTTCCTCTTCTACATTGTTCTTGTCAGGTCATTTGGTCACAAAGACAAAAACCGCTGGTTAGAGCGCCAGCCCTGCCCGCAGCCTCCTGTGCTGGGTCCCTGTGGAGTTCTGGGTGCTGACCGGCTTCCTGGCCAGCGTCACCCGACCTGCTGGCGTTTCATGTTCTCTGTTCCTCAGAGCCAGTTCTCTCCCTGGCCATTTTCCAACTTCCAAAATGTCGCTGGAATTTTCTTGTCCGTTGTTGTTTCCTCTGCCATTCTCTCTTTCTTAGAATGTTTGCTTCTTAAGCCAGGCGCGGTGGTGCGCCCCTGTCATCCCAGCAGCTCGGAGGCGGAGGCAGGAGGATCATGAGTTCAAAGCCAACTGCAGCAATTTAGCGAGGCCCTAAGAAACTCAGCGAGACCCCATCTCTAAATAAAATATAAAAAGGGCTGGGGCCAGGCGCGGTGGTGCACACCTGTGATCCCAGCGGCTCCAGGAGGCTGAGATGGGAAGATGGCAAGTTCAAAGCCAGCCTCAGCAATGGTGAGGTGCTCAGCAACTCAGACCCTGTCTCTAAATAAAATACAAAATGGGACTGGGGATGTGGCTCAGCAGTTGAGTGCCCCTGAGTTCAATCCCTGGTACCCTGCCCTACTACCCCGAAAAAAAAAGGCTAGGGATGTGGCTTAGTGGTTAAGAGCTTCTGATTCACTCCCCAGTACCAAAAGAAAAAAAAATGTTTGCTTCTTAAAATTTCTTTACTATAATTTTAGTGTAGTTGCAATCAGTGAAGTGAAGAGAGAGCCTACATTTTGGAAGCAAATTTTTGCCACACGCACCTGAGATAGAGCACTAATCTCCAGGATATATAAAGAACTCAAAACACTTAACACCAAAACAAAACAAAAAACAAAACAAAACAAAAAACAACCCAATCAATAAATGGGCTAAGGACCTGAACAGTTACTTCTCAGAAGAAGAAATACAATCAATCAACAAATATATGAAAATGTGTTCATTTGTAGTAATTAGAGAAATGCAGATCAAAACTCTAAGATTTCATCTCACGCTAGTCGGAATGGGGCAGTTATCAAGAATATAAGCAACGTAAGTGTTGGTGAGGATGTGGGGGAAAGGCAAAATTATACGTTGCTGATGGGACTGCAAATTGGTGCAACCACTCTGGAAAACAGTATGGAGATTCCTTAGAAAACTGGGAATGGAACCACCATTTGACCCAGCTATCCTACTCCTCGGTCTGTACACTAAAGACTACTAGAGTGATGCAGCTACTTTAATGTTTATAGCAGCACAATTCACAATTGCTAAACTGTGGAGGCAACCTAGATGCCCTTCAATAGATGGATGGATAAAGAAATTATGGTACAGATACACAATGGAATATTATTCAGCATTAAAAGAGAATAAAATTGGGAGCTGGAGTTTTGGCTCAGTCATAGCATGTGTGGGGCACTGGCTGGGTTCAATTCTCAGCTCCACATATAAATAAGTGAACAAAATAAAGGTCCATCAACATCTATCTATGTACCTACCTACCTATATATTATATATATATGTGTGTGTGTATATATATATACACATATACACATATGGATGGAGTTGGAGAATATCATGCTAAGTGAAATAAGCCAATCTCAAAAATCCAGGGGCCGAATGCTTTCTCTGATAGGTGGATGCTAATCCATATGGGAGGCAGTGCATGGGATAAGTGGAGGAACTTTGGATGGGGCAAAAGAGAATGGGGGATGGGGCAAAGGGGTAGGAAAGACAGTGGAATGAGACAGACATCATTACCCTGGGTACATGTATGATTGCATGAATGGTGTGACTCTACTTCACGCACAACCAGAGGAGTGAAAAATTCTGCTCCATTTGTGTACAATGAATGGAAGAGCTTTCTACTGTCATGTATAACTGATTAGAACTCATAAATAAATACATAAATAAATAAAATAAAGCTATTTTTTAAAAAATAGAGTAGTTGGGGACAGGAGAAGATGACCTGGGTTTAATCTGCCATATGTGACCAAACATCTTAACGGGTCGCCTGCACTTGAGTTTTGCTTGTTTGGGTGTGTGGATATTTTTAGTTTTGTTTGGTTGCGTTTCACCAGCTCAGCACTGTTACCTGGTTGACTCTGGTCTGAGCTAGGGACGCTCATGTCCTCACCGCTGGCTCCAGTGTGATCTTCTTTGGAAGCAGGGTTTTTCCAGAGGTGATCAAGGGTGGGAGCAGACGAAGACCCTCTCAGTGAGCACAAGCAAAGGCTACTTGTTTGGGGCTTGATAGAGCAAGGAGTCCACCTCCACTGTTTGCACTCAGCAGAGGCTGGAAGGCAGGCAGAGGGGTAGGAGAGCTGGGCAGTGGGAGAGGGGGTGCTGGGGTTTGTCCTGAAGGGGGAGCAGGCTGGCTCTTGGCAGGCCATCCCCTGCGGTTTGGTAGGGGGGCATATCTGGCTTTTCCCCGATTGCCCTCATGTTGGAAGCAGGGGCAGTTGAGGAAGCTGTCAGTTATTAGTCAGATCCTGGCCATTTGGGGCCATTTGCAACAGGCTCATTGTTTAGCTTCCTGGACTGGTTACTGCTGATAACGGGTTAGCTCCTTGGACTGGCTACAGACCGTGGTCAGTTCTATTTTTATGTGTGGCCTGGCCGCGTGTCTCAATCTGTTCAGTCCCAGGAATTAAGATGAGGCTGTGTGGTGGGTTAGCAGGCCTGTCTACTCTGGTCTCACAGGGGGGCTGAGGCGTCCATCTGAAGGAGACAGAGACCAAATGCCTGGCAGAACCTGAGTGGGACAGCAAGGCACCTCGCCTGGCCATGACCCTCAACTCGCCTCCCCTCCACCTTCCTCGAGATGCCTGTGTGCTCTGGTGTGAGTGGGGGACTTGAATCCCCGGCTCACGACAGCCCCATCCTGGTCCTTGCCACAGAAGAGCAGGTCAAGCAAAGCTGCTGCCCTGGGCTGGAGAATCCTGGTAGAGCCCAGGGGTCTCCAGGAGCTTGGCCAGTGGCCCGTGGCCCAGAGACAGCCACCTGCACAGTGGCAGTGAATGGAGGGTGGTGGGATGATAGGGACCAATACAGGGGACATGGCAGGAGCAGAGGGCACTGCGGGGACGGCTCTCCCCAGTGTAAGGAACTTCTCCTTCCCCACGCCTGCAGCAGGTCCCTGGAGGTAAAGGGACCCCATCAGAGACATCTGCATTGTTTCCAGAATATTTTTGGGAAGAGAAATTTTAGATCAGACTTAACATTCCACTGGCAAGGGCTCGGAATATTGATCACTGGATTCTAAGTATAAATGCTGTGCAGCCGTGTTCATCCACAAAAGCACCCTGCAAGGTGGGCTAGGGACTCTCCAGCTGATGTTTTAGGAGACCAAGGTTTAGGATCTGGCTTCACCCAACACTGTCTGGTTAATGAGCGGCAGAGCCAGGTGTGTCTGTCCCTATACACATGAGCAGGGTCTCCCTGCCCACCTAGACAGAAGTGACCCCCTTCTCTTGTACAATGAGCTCCGTTTGCTTATAGGTCCTTCATAGTGGGTTTTCCCTTGTCTGTCATTGCCTGTCTGCTGGTCCTCAAGCATGAGCATACCCAAGAATGGCCCACTGCTTTCTGATTCAGTGAATTGGGGAGGCCCAGGACCTGGCATTTAAACAAGATTACCAAGCAATTTCCCCAAGTTCAGCCTGGTTTCTGGTATGCAGCAGGCGGTGAGCCCATGGGTAAAGGAGCCAGGATTGAATCTGCGCCTCCTGTCAGGGAGGGTCCTGCCCTGTTCCCGCCCCATTCCTGTCTTCCTTGCTCTAACCACTTGCTCTCGGCTCAGGCTGCTCTCCCAAAATACCACAGACCCGGCGGCTCGAACAGCGGACATGTACTTCTCATGGCTCTGGGTCTGGGAAGCCCAAGGTTGAGTGTCTGGAGAGGGTCTGCCTCCTGCCTCCTGCTGTACCCTCACATGGCAGAGAGAGATCATACTATCAAGTGTCTTCTCAGGTCACTGATCCCATGCACCAGGTGCCACCCTCATGACCCAATCATCTTCCCAAGTCTCCACCTCCAAAATGCCATCGCATTGGGACTTGGGGCTTCAGCACGTGGAATTGGGGGACACATTCGTCCCTGGCATCACCCCAGTAGGAGACTGAGGCTTTGGGTCATTTTCTGGAGAGGGAGAATTCATGGGTGGGGGGAGAACTCATCCTGGGTCCTTGCTGTCCTCTCCTTCCCAGCCCCCTGCCCTGGGGACCATGCTCTTAGGAACACATCTCTTCGTCTAAAAACCAAAATAAAAACAAGTTAGATTTTTATTTCTAATTACAAACAACGTTAACTTGCAAAACACAGAAAATCACAGTGCACAAGACCCACTGGGTGGTCTTCTTCCCTAGACCCAGCCTCTATACATGCCTATGCCTTCCAGTCTTTTCTGTGCGGTTGCAGACACATCCTCTTCCTGCCAGCCCAGCCAGCAGCCTGACGTCCTCAGCCTCTGCCACTGTCCCTCGGGCCCCACAGAACCCCAGTGGCCGGCCTGTGCTGCCATTGCCCACCCCTCCCGTGGGAATCCCGTCTTTGGGTGAATCATCGCAAAATGGCAGTGCCTCCTGACACTGGCTACTGCTCTGTCTCCTCTCTCCTCCCTCCTTCTCCCAACCGAAGGACGAAGGTGTGGCATCTTCTATATTAATATTTCAATATTTTGGCACAGCGAGCGAAAAGTTCAGACCTGGACTCTCACTGCTTGCCGAGCGGGAACCAGCTCTGCAGGGGGTCTCTCTCCCCTCCTCCCTCGAAGAGGTGTGCAGCCAGCCCCAGGCAGGCCTCTTAGCACGCTCTGGTTGGGACACTGTGGTGGCTGGCACTTTTCCCGGCCTCTCCCTCAGGTTATCAGCGTCACCCCCATCTGAGTGACTGTGAAGAGTTATGATCTTATTTGGGGATAATAAACACGACCGGCTTCGGGGAACCAAGAACAAATCCCTTTTCCATGCAAATGCGCTTTGTAATAAAACCCTGCCTGGACAGAACAGGAGGCCCTTCCCAGCACACTGTGCCCTCTGACAGGGAGGGCATCCTTCAGAGTTCTCCCAGGGGCCACCAAAGCAGGAGCAGGCGCTGGAAAGGCTCGTGGGGGAAAGGATCTGGATGCGGGGCCATTTCTGTTTAATTAAGAAGCCACCAGGTGGTAGGAAGCTGGGCAGGGTGGCTCCAATATTGTCGGAGTAAGGCTTTCTCCACGTTGTGGGCACAAGGTCCCTTTGTTTTTTTTTTTTTTTTTTAGAGATAGAGACAGAGAGAGAATTTTAATATTTATTTATTTCTTAGTTTTCGGCAGACACAACACCTTTGTTTGTATGTGGTGCTGAGGATCGAACCCGGGCCGCACGCACGCCAGGCGAGCGCGCTACCGCTTGAGCCACATCCCCAGCCCACAAGGTCCCTTTGTAAGTCAGACCTTAAGTCGCCCTAGCAGAGCAGGCAGGATGAGCTCCTTATGGGTTCTCAACTCTGAAGCGCACAGAGCTTGGGGGAGATGGGGGGACGCAGGCACTAACTGGGTGCGTTCTCTGCACCTCGCTTGACGATGCTCTAGGGGCAGAATCCCATTTAATCTGCCAGCGACACAGGGGCTCACTGCCTGGGACAAAGGAGCTCCCCAGGTTGACTCTGGTAAGGTCAGGAGCTTCCTAAGTTGTCACAACTAATCAAGGCAAAATTGAACCCTCTTTGGTGCCGAAACCCAAGTTCTTCGTTTTTTTCTCCACCTTTATGGAGATATCATTAGCGAGTAAAAATCGTGTGCGTTGAAAGTGAAGGCCCTGGCGACTCCCTGTGCGCAGTCCACATTGTGAAATGGTGCCACAATCAGGTGACTCACACGTGTCACCACCTCACAATTACCCTTGTGTGGCGAGACCTCCTAAGAGCCGCTAGAGCCCCACCCTGCCCGCTGGGGAGCCCAAGGAGAGCGCGCCCAGCTCATCCGAGGCATTCAGAGGAGAGTTTCCATCTCCAGGCTGGAGGGAGGCCTCAGCGTGAGCGGGAAGCAGGGCGGAGTTTCTAGGAAACAGAGTTGGAACAGAACCCTTGGGGCTCCATCTGGAAAGGGGGCTGCTCTGTGGAGAGGCAGAAGCAAGAGGGCCCCGTGCCCTGTCACCTTCATCTTGCTGATCCCAGTGGAACGTGCCCAAGGCTGCAAGGGGCCACCTTGCAGAGGGAAGAGACGTTCAGACAAAGGACTCTTTCCTCTTGCTTCCCCTCCCAGCCCCCCCCCGCGGCGACAGTGGTATTCCTGGGGTACAGACAGTAGGCAGCGTCTTCCAAGTCAGCTGAGCTGGGGTTGCTGGGCTCCAAGGTTTGTGTCTGCAGTTGGCCATTTGTTTGTCCCACCTCCGCCCACGCCCACTGTTGGGTCATTCCGCAGGTCCACCCACGTGTGGCTGTGTACAGGTGCTCATGCTGGGCTGGTGACTACAGGACCCAGAGGGACTGCCCACTGGACACGGCACTGCTGAGCATCACCTGGTACCTTCCAGGCCTGGCTGCAAAGCCCACTCTGTCCATCAGGCCTGCAGGGACACTGCCTGTCCCCAAGTCAGAGGTGGCGCACTCGGCCCAGCACAGGGGACAAGGGTTTGCTCCAAATGCTCTCATGTATGTATCACCTGTTTGAATTGATATTTTTGGTGCGCCCTAGGGCAAGTTCCCAATACTAAGCAGATTTTTTTCAAAAAGGATTTTGTCTTTTTGAATTTTTATAATTATTTCCTTATTTTAAGCTTCTGACTTATTCATTTACTTTTTGCAAATAATTCCTTTTCTGTGCTCTTGTAATCATGACATTTGGAGACCACCTTGATGTCCAATAATAGAAGTTCAGTGAGATGTACCATTTTTGTAAACGTAACTAGACCAATGCAAAGACAGGATTGGAAGTGACTGGATTAGACAGGGGAGCTCACTGTGTGCGCTGCGTGCTATAGACGTGATAGGCCTCGTCTTACTTAATCTGCAGGACAACTTTGTGAAGGAGGGGGCTTAACATCCCCTTCTATAAATGCAGAAATGGAGGCAGAGAGGCCAGAGGATCTGCTCAAGGTCATGGGGATTTTAGCTCAGTCAGTTGAACCCTGGAGTCTATGCTCAAATTCACTGTCCAAGAACTAATGTTACTTGCAGATAGGTGGTGAGATTGTGGATGTCTGAATATTTATCTTGTCTGTATTTTCTTACTTTTAACATGCACACTTTGCTTTTGCAATAGGGCTGGGGGTGTAGCTCAGTGACAGAGCACTGGCGAAGCATGCACCAGGCCCTGGGTTCAATCCCCAGTAGCACAAAAAGAAAAACCTGAATTGTTTTGGAGTGAGGAAAATTTAAAAATTTCCAGCCCACTCTCATTCAATTATTGCTGTTTTTCTGTTTTGGCAGTACTTCATCAACTTTTAAAATTTGCAGTATTGTTAAAATAACCAAGTATGTATTTACATTTGACATTTAGTATACATATGACTTTGTAATCTCCCTTAATTTGTTTTAGCAAATCCATGGATATTATAGTTCTTTCCCACTCTCCCCTGTTCTCTATGCAGAGCTATAAATAAAATTGACTGGAAATAAATTATCAGTGAAAAGTTATAAAATAGAGAGAGAGAGAAAAAAAAAAAAAAAGCAGAGTTGTAGAGAAAGTGAAGTGTCGTTAACCACTTCAGAATGTTCCAGAATCTGAGAGCAGTTCAGATCAGATTGTTATCCTGACAAACTGACATTCGACCAGCTGCATGTTGGGTGGCCCACCGCGAGAACCGTGTCCTGGGTGGGGAATCTCCCACTCACCAGACAGAGCTCACCTCCGGACCCACCCGGCTCCAGATTCTCTAGTCTCCTTTGTAGCTGGGTCTGGGGACCCTGAGCTGGGAAGTGCTAGTCACAGGTACCTGCGTGGTCTTGGGCGAGACACTGGGGACAGAAAGTAGCAGGCACTACATGGGGTCTTCTTGTGAGGATGCCAGCAGCAGCGACTGAGTCATCTCCAGGTGGCACGTGGCCCTGGTCCTGGGAACAGCATCCCCGGGTCCGAGTGCTGGTCCTGCCACGGCCTGCAGCCCTGCTGTGCTCACCGGGAGTTCTGGGTGGTGACTACGGGTTTGCACCTGGCTATCTCCCTCTGATCACCCCTGTCCCTCCTGAGGATACCACAAACTACTCAGCGGTTTACTACATTTTATTGCCATTTGATAAGTTGGAGTTAGTTCCTCTCACGGGCAATGACGGAGGTACACTTGCCTCCGTGCATTTCCGTATGCTCACCACGCACACCTTTAACCCAATGGTGTCTTGTTTTCTTTGTTCTTTTTAGTTACACATGACAGTAGAATGTATTTTGACATATGATGCATACATGGAGTATAACTTCCCATGCTTGTGGTTGTACCTGATGTGGAGCCACACTGGTCGTGTATTCATATGAACACAAGCAAAGTGATGTCTGATTCCTTCCACTGTCTTTCCCTTCCTATCCTCCTCCTTTTCAACCCCATTCCGCTCTGTCCAATCCAGTGAACCTCCACCGCCCCCCACCCCAAACACATACACCTATTGTGAGTCAGCATCTGCATATCAGAGAGAACATTTGGCCTTTGATTTTTTGGGATTGGCTTATTTCACATTGTATCCATTTATCAGCAAATGCCATAATTTCATTCTTCTTTATGGCTGAGTAATATTCCTTGTGTGTATGTACCACATTTTTTTAAAAAATCCATTCATCTATTGAAGGGCATCAAGGTTGGTTCCATAGCTAAGCTATTGCGAATCGAGCTGCTATGAACATTGATGTAGCCATGTCACCATAGTATGCTGATTTTAAGTCCTTTGGGTATATGCCAAGGTGTGGGATAGCTGGGTCAAATGGTGGTGGTTCCATTCCAGGTTTTCTGAGAAATCTCCACACTGCTTCCCATAGGGGTTGCACAATTTGCAGTCCCATCAGCAGTGCATGAGTGTGCCTTTTCCTTACATCCTCACCAGCATTTATTATTGTCATTCTGACTTCAGTGAGATGAAATCTCAGTGTAGTTTTAATTTGCATTTCTCTAATTGCTAGTGATGTTGAACATTTTTTCATATATTTGTTGACCAATTGTATTTTTTCTTCTGTGAAGTGTCTGTTCAATTCCTTTGCCCATTTATTGATTGGGTTTTTTGCTTTTTGGGTGTTAAGTTTATTGTGTTCTTTGTATATCTTGGAGATCAGTGCTCCGTCTGAGGTTCAGGTGACAAAGATTTTCTCCCATTCTGTAGGCTCTCTCTTCATGTTCTTCTTTATCTCCTTTGCTGTGAAGAAGCTTTATAATTTGAATCCATCCCATTTATTGATTCTTGATTTATGTCTTGTGCTTTCGGAGTCTTGCTGAGGAAGTCTAGTCCTGAGCTGGTATGATGGCAGTTTGGACCTACTTTTTCTTCTAGTAGGTGCAGGGTCTATGGTCTAATGCCGAGGTCCTTGATCCACTTTGAGTTGAGTTTTGTGCAGGGTGGGAGAGAGGGATCTGGTTTTATTTTATTGTGTATGGATTTTCAGTTTCCCAGCCCCATTTGTTGAGAAGTCTATCTTTTCTCCAATGTATGCTTATGGCTCCTTTATCTAGGATGAGGTAACTGTATTTATGTGGGGTTGTCTCTGTGTTCTCTGGTCTGTTCCTTGGTCTTCATGTCTGTTTTGGCCAAGACCATGCCGCTTTTGTTACCATGGCTCTGTAGTATAATTGAAGGTCTGGTATTGCTTTGACTATTCTGAGTCTCTTATTTTTCCAAATGAATTTCATGATTGCTTTTCTTATTTCTATGAAGAACATCATCGGAACCTTAATAGGAATTGCATTTAATCTTTATAGCGCTTTTGGTAGTATGGCCATTTTGTCAATATTATTTCCCAACAGTTTTTTTTTAAATATTTATTTTTTAGTTGTAGTTGGACACAGCACCTTTATTTTATTTATTTATTTTTATGTGTTGCTGAGGATTGAACCCAGGGCCTTGCACCTGCGAGGCGAGTGCTCTACCGCTGAGCCACAACCCCAGCCCCACCAACAGTGTTTTTATACAATAAAATGGTAGTAGGATTAGGCAATGCCTTCAGTATTAAGAGGGTTTTTCAGAAATTCTGGGCTTGAAAAAAAATAGCAAAGATATTTGCATGATAAACAATACATTTTTGTATGAGTGATTTTAGCTTGAAATTTTATTGAAGTCATTGGAAAGCATCCTAGAGGGATCTTGTTTCTTTTAGCTAATAAATTGGGTCATATCTTGAAATTTCCAAAGGCCATGGAAATTGGAGTGAAATATTACTCATAGTGAATCCTATGCTTGGTTATTTTCCCGAGTGGCCGTGCATTTACATACCAGTGGGGTTTTGTGACGAGTCTTCTGGGTTTCCTTGTTGCTCATCTGCACTCGGCTCCTGGTGCCTTATGAATAACCCTGGGTCAGCCTGCTACCTCCATGGGCAGCTCAGCATCTGGGGATTTCCAAGAGAAAACAAATATTCTTTGCCAACCGTCCTTCCCTTCCTCGTGGAAGTTTTGAACCACGTGCAGGTGTCTTTTGGTCGGGGATTTTGTGAGTTTTCCAACTGTGTATTTTCTTGGGGTCTTCCATGAGGTACGTGACAGGTGACAGGAGGGAGTTCTGAGGCAGAATCTAGAATGCAGAGAGTTGCTCATAGGAGCAGTAAGCATCCTTTCAGCCAGCTCTCCAAGACCCTTTTATATACCTCTGATGCTGGGACCTTGCATTACTTACGATTGCGTTCAACTCCAAGTAAAAGAAAATCCTAAATTATGGTGCCTTAAATTACATGGAGAAAATTCTACAAGGAGTCCAGGGCTGGCGCTGTGTCCTGCAGTCTCAGTGACCCAGGCCCCTTCTGTCTTATAGCTGTTAGAGGTTGCTTTCTTCCTTAAGTTCTGCAGTGGTCCAAAAGGGCTGCTCTGGTGTCGGCCATTACTTCATTTCCCACCAGCAGGGGAGAGGAAGCAGAGAGAAGCATGTATAAGGGTCTTTAGAATGAGACACTTTCTGGGTAGGGCGTCATCACAAGGCTTTGCACAGCCATAAGGGTGACTGGAAATGTAATCTGGATCCTAGGTGGCCGTGTGCTCAGCCAAGACCTGGAGGCTCTCTAAGGGAGGAAAGAGGAAATTGGGTTCTCAAAGACAACCACCCAACTCCACCCCAGGCAGCTGTAAAACGTCAGATGAGTCTATTTTCTAACGGGGAGAATCAGCACATGCATTGCAACTCCTCTGCGACGCATTACGCACGTTGAAAGGCTGTGGCGGGCGGAAAGCCTGAGGTAGCTCCGCACAGTGTGCAGCCCATCCAACCCGGCCTGGAGTTTCACTGCCCCGACTTGAGTCTGTTTTGGGTACTTCCTAGCTGTGTGGCCTTAGGCAAGACCTCCCTGAGCAGCACTTTCTTACCCCAACTCTGCTTTTGTGGGTGGCTACCTAAAATGCACAATGAAAAGTTACCTAATATTTGTTTACTTTCTTGTAATTTAGATTTAACTAGGTGTTCTCTATTTTTATTTGCTAAGTCTGGCAACTCCGTGTCTAACCTGTAGGTAAAATGGGGAGTTATTCAGCATTATTTTTAAAAACTTGATGAATAAACAAGTAAATGAATAAACAGATGGCTGGGGGTGGGGCTGCCCCTTCTCACTCTTTTGGCCTGGCAAGGTCTGATGGGCAGAGCATCCGCTCATGGGGCAGCTTTAGGTCCTTAGTAGGTGGACACTGAGCATCTTGAGTGGCCCAAGGAGGCGTCCTGCTCTCCCCAAGATCCAGCCCATGTGCTCAGTTCTCTAGAGAGTCAGCCTCTGGGACATTCGGCTGGTGGCCATCATCTGAGTTTATAGTGCAGACCTTGGCTGCCCGGTGGTGCTCTGACTGGGTGAGTTCTCAACTTGGCAACAGGAGGAAGGCTTTTTGAATCTTGACCTTGCCCAGGCTTGCAGTATGCAATCCCAGCCTCCCTTGGGAGCTGGGCGGGCAGCGAGATGCCTTTCCCAGGCAGCCCTGCGATTGGAGGCGAAGAGACCCACCCTCTGCAGGGGGCTGGGGATCTGCTGGGGTGGTCCATAGGCCGCGAGGATCCAGTGCATTTTGCGTGTGGTGGAATTTTGAACTTGCGGTGGGGTCATCACTATCGTAATGCCGAGAACATCCACGTGGCTCTCTGCCTGGCTTTCGGATTTGCACCTTCTTCTTGTCCCATGAGTGGCTTGAGGCCCCTTCGCTGGCCCTTTCTCGTGGCATTGCGCACCCCTCTCTCTGCTCTCTTTTTCGATGAGCTCTTGGGTGTTATGTGACGTCCTGTGTCTCCCTGCCTCCTGTGTCACAAAGCCATGGCCCACAGTCCTTCTGTGTTCAGAGGCTGCCAGGGCCTGGGCGTCTCCTGAGAAGTGACCCCTCATCTTCTGAGGGGTGGGCGAGTTTCAGCCCCTCCGAGGCCTCTGCTGGGCACCACCCAGGGTGGCCTGCGGCATCCTCCCGGGTCTGGGAACCGCCTGCTCCAAGACCTTTGACTTATTTCAGAAAAGGGGTTGCTTGGTGAGGGAACTGAGAAATGAACGCTCTGTGCTCCACGGAGTGTCCAGGGCAGTGCGGCCTCCCTGAATTCATACCCTGATGGTGGCACACACGTGTATGTGGGTGACTGCATTTTTCTGGGGAGAACATCCATATTTCTTGTCAGCTTTTCGAAGGGTTCTCTGACTGAAGATGTCCCAGGGCGGCCACTCTGCAAGGACCCTTCTCCCCGGTGCATCTCAGCTCCAGCAGGGCCTGGGCCTCGGGCTGCGCTTCCCCTTACGCAGGCCTGGTGAGCTGCCCCTGAGATGGCTTCTGTCCCACGCCATGCCTCCCTCCTGGCGTGGGTGGGGATGGGCGCGGTGGAGTCAGCCCCAGACCCGCATGGTTATGAAGATAAATCTGCTGGGGGAAGCAGAGGGAGATGGACGCTCCTATTAACATCCAAAACCAATTACAGATGCTTCTGCGTTATCTGCAGCTGGGGATTTTCTGCACTGCTTTAAGCACAACGGGGACTTGGCTGCACCAGGATGTGGAGCAGCAGGATAAAGCAGAAGGGAACGCGCTCATCGGGCTCATCAGCCCTTGAGTGAGGGGGGAGGCTCCTGCCCTCCCTTGCAAGGAAGGGGACACTGCCGTCCTTCCCCAGAGCAGGGGATGGCAGCGTTTTCTGTAAGTGGCCAGAGAGTGAATATTCTAGGCGTGTGGGCCATGCAGCCTCTGGGGCAAGTGCCCTCCCATTGAACAAGAGCAAATTGCTATGGACAGTAGGGTCCTAAATGATTGACTGTAGCTGTGTTCCAATAAAACTTTATTTATAAAGCCGGTGGTGACCTGGTTTGGCCTCTGGGCTGTGCCACGTGTCTTCACATGAGCGCCCAGGTGGTCCCCGGCCTGCTCCCTTCCTTTGAGTGTTTCTTGCTCAGGTTTGGAGGCCTCCGTGGCTCCCCCGGTCCCTGGTGAGGGACGGGCTCTCGCTGCCTTCCAGGATGAAACCACTTTGTGGATCCATCTCAATGTTTTTGGGGCTGAGTTTTGCACAGCCCGGTTCTTGGCAAGGAGCGCTGTAGCTGACTCCTCTGCTAACGACATGTTTCATAAGCCTGTTTGGATGGTCCCCTTGCAACTCCACCCAGCCATAGAACGCTTTTCCAATCTGTGCTGATGGGTTCCCGGAGACAGGAGAGGGAGCTGGCAGTTCTCAGGGGTGTGGTTTCCCAAAGCGTCATCCCCCAGGATGGACCCCACTTGAGACGCGGCAGCAGGGCTCTGGTGGGCTCAGCAGCCCCTCGTAGGTCTGTTTATGAAACAAGTTAAAGGCATATAACCATACCTTTGTCTGTACACTTGTCAATAACTCTGTACCATCGCAGTGAAACAGAGGGCACTCACCTGCCACCCTGACCATCTTAAGTAGGTCCTCTGGCCGTACGCGCACACCTGTGCGTTAGTGCTCTGGAACGTCTGGTCTTGCTAAACGGAGACCCCATACCCACTGCCTGGGCCCCGCTCCCCCCCCCCCCAGCTCCTGGCCATCCCCATCCTGCTTTCTGTCTGTGCACTTGGCTATTTCAGGTTCTCACATGAGAGGCAAATGGTTCTCCGATGTCCTCAAGGTTCACCTGCGGAGCTGCATGTCACAGGGTCCCTCCCATTTGAAGGCTGAATAATGTTCTGCTGTATGTAGACACACCTTTCTCCCCCTACCCACCTGTCCGTGGACACCGAGGTGGCTTCCCGGCTCGTGAATGTCGTGAATGACACTGCAGTGAACAGGGGGTGACCTCTCAAGATCCCGTCTCCATTGTTCTTGGGAATATGCTCAGAAGTGGGACAGCTGGATCATATGGTAGTTCTATTTAAATTTTTTTTTTTGAGAAACATCCATTCTGTTTTCCATAGGATATTTTATAGCTCTACCAAAATATATAGCTTTTCCTTTTTAAAGGAAAAATGCAATGAGGATAATCCATAGAGTTCCATTTACTCATTCATTTGGAAAGTGCCTGCCAGCCCATAGGCAGTAGGGCGATACATCAGTCCAGACAGATCCTTGCGCTCTCGGAGAGACAGTCAGCAAACAAACAGTCACGTGATTCCACCCGAGAGATGAGAAAGGAGTTTAACTTAACTAATGGTGCACTCCTGTGATTCCAGCGACTTGGGAGGCTGAGGCAGGAGGGTCACAAATTTAAGAGTGGCCTCAGCAGCTTAGTGAGGCCCTGACTCAAAAAGTAAAAAGGGGTGGGGATGTAGCTCAGTGGTTAAGCTCCTGCCCCAGATTCAATCCCTAGTACAAAAAAAAAAAAAAAAAAGGCATTAGGAATTTGAGAATAGAAATGAAGGATGCAGCCCCCACCCCGTACAGCCCAGCCAGGTCAGTCAAATGCTTCTGCCGAGACCACAATTGGAGTTTAATTACTCTCCACCGACTCATCAGACTTTTTTTTTTAATTGAGGTGAATTTCACATAACATATCGTCAACTGTTTTAATGAACAATTCAGTAGCACGTAACATACATTGTTGGACAACTACCCTCTCTATCTAGTTCCAAGACATTGTCATCACTTAAAAATAAAACCCCTTTCCATTAAGCACTTTCTACCCACTGTCCCGTCCTGCAACCCCCGACAACCACCCATCTGCCTTCTCTCTCTGTTGAATTCTGGCTATTGCGTGTAAGTTACATCATACAGTATGTGGCCCTTTGTGTCTGACTTCTTTCACTGAGTATGTTTCTGAGGCTCATCACACGGTAACCTGTGACAGAATTTCATTCCTTTTCATGGGTGAATAATATTCCACTGCATGGCCATACCCATAGTGTTTACCCCTCCATCAGTTGATGGACATTTGGGTTGTGTCTACCTTTTGCCTATGGTGAATAGCGTTTCTAGGAACACTTATGTACAAAGGCTGAGTCTCTTCAATTTGGGGGAGGTACTGTCATCAGGGATTTTTTGCGGCTTAGAGATCACTCAGGTTCCAACCCATTAAAAGAATTAGAGGGTGACCACGTCCTTTCACTTCCGTCCCCTCCCAACCTGGCTGGGCTTGGATTGGGCGGCGAGTGCTGAGCTGGGCACTTGCTCCCTCAGGTTCTGAATGTGTCGGAAAGTTTCTGTCTCGCTCTCCCAGCCCTGGTTCCCGTAAATCACCTTCCCCAGAAGAGCGTGACCCATCCGGTCCGCCCTTAGGTGTCCCAGGGACCCTGCCTGGCTCCTGGCGGCGAGGCCCTGCCTCTTTCTGCCCTCCCCAAGGGAGCAGGATCCGGGTCAGGAGTGACCTGGGGAGGGGGCCTCTGACCTCACACCTTTTGTGAGGTGGCCTCTGCTTTGCAGTGAAGACAGGGCTTGTTGGCAGGGGGTCATGGAGACCCCTCTTCCAGGAGGAATGCCAACTCACTCCCTTGTTGGCTCCCCCGGTGGCCGCCCCCAGCAGGTCCCTCAGGACTGGGAAGGAGGAACTTGCCCTGAGATTGGGGTCCGAGAGGTTAGACGGGTGAAGTGGTTTTGGAGGCCAGAGCCCTGGGCGCTGAGTTTTCTGTCTGGATTCCTCCTGTTTCAGGGTGAGTGATGGGTTTAACTTCAGGCCTCACCGGTTGGTGCTACTAGGGCCCGCCATTGTGGGTAGAATTGAAGACAGGAGAGAAAGAGGAGCGTGGGCGACGGGGTGGGGGGCGGGAGAGGGCCTGGGGAATAGAAGCACACACAGGGAGCACAGCACGGTGGGCCATGGTGTCCCCGGGGCCCAGCAGCCCAGGGCCCGCCCGTCTCCCCCCTTGAGGGACAGCGTTTCCCTAGCATCCCGCCAGGGGTGGAAGGTGCTTGGCAAGGAGGGGGTTAATGTAAAGGAATATCTTCCATGGACATGACCTGAGGGTGGGGCAGGCTGCACTCACCACCTGTGCCCAGGCCTTGGGGACCCCTCCCCCAGATGACAGATTGCTTGTTGGCCATTCAAGTAATGCGGTTACCTCTGTCCCAAACAGAATAAAATTAAATATCAACTGGTGGTTTTGGTTCGATTCTAGAAATAATCGTGTTCCCCACCCGGTCACCCTGGCTTCAGATGCAGGATTGATGGACGGAGGTGGCAGGACTCTGCCCTCACTTATTAGTCTAATGGACAGACTAGCCCTGGGCATGGCAAGGCAGGGCTGCTTTTTATTTTCCGCTGTGTTCCTTGGGCATATCTTACCACTGGGGAACATCTGCATTATCTAATTTATTCCCTTGAAGCATTTCATTTTTGCTGATTGCTGCTTAAAGGTCATTTCCAAATAAACATGGAATGAAAGGTCACTGTACCCAGCTGTAAAATCATCTTAAAGCAGCTTTGGTCCTGTTCACTGCCAGCACTGACCCGCTCTGACCCCCTCAGCTGGCTGGAAGAGCCACTCTTCAGGTTTCCTGTGGCTAATTGTGTGCCTCCCCCCCCCCCACACACACCGCAGCTCTGGATTTGGGGAGGTGGGTCGTAGCTGGATGGCGACAGGTGGAAAGCTTGCTAGGAATCTTTATCAGCGCTCAGGCTGAGCTGTGGGGGCCAGGAGCTGGGGACTGAGTCATTTCCAGAAAGGCCAGGGAGCAATTCAAGTCCTCACCGGCTGAACAAGGACGCTCTCCTCCAGGATGAATCGGGTATCTGGAGACTCGAGGGTGAGATTGTGGATTTGATGAGCAGATTTTGGAAGAGGCCAGGCTCCCCCATGATGCTGGGGCAAGGTGGGTGGGCTGGAGAGCTACCAGGACAACCCAGTTAGGTGTGGACCCGACAGAGGGAAGGGTATCTGCACAGGAAGATGTGGAGTTGAGGTCAGGAGGGTCAGGGGTCCTACACCGTGTCCGCTCTGCCAGCGCCCACTGTAGAGATGATAAAATAGAGGCTGGGATGCAATCCTGGCCATCGGGGGGCCGGGGCTCACCTGCTCTCTGAGGTACAGGGACAGTCACCCTGGTGTACAGCAGGGCCTCAGACCCGGGGGAGGGACATTGATGAAGGACCACTCTTAGATTTGGGGGGACAAAAAGACTTTCTGCTCAGTGATAATGGCACAGAAATTTGGAGAAGCTTTCAGAAGTGTAATTTGGGGAGATCTATCAAGATGAAGCACGGGCACCCCCTGTGACCAGCTGGCCCTCTAGGAAGGGGTGCCCTGGAATTCCTCCCGAATGCTTAGAGAGACTTGCGGGAAGACCCACTAGCAGCATAGAGACGTCCTTAGGTCCTTCCAAAGGGAACCGGTCAGCCCAACAGAGCACAGCTCCAGGGTGGACTCCACACAGCACAAGGAGGCAGGGAGAGGCTGAGTGGCATGTGTGAGTGTGGGAGGGCAAGGTCTACAGTAAGCCCTACAGTATGCAATGCAGTGACATCATCTAAAAGTCCAGTGACTGATGCAGTCACGTGTTATATAAGTCTATTTATATCTGTAAATGCAAACTCCTAAGTAAATACATGTAAATACATATTCCATTATATGATTCAGAACTGCATGAATCCACGTGTACCTATGTGGGTAACAGGTGTGTGAAGATACCCGTGTACATGGGTGTGTGGGTGTACAGCTTGCTGTAGATGTTTATATTTGCATAAACACTTTAGAAGGTGATCACCCCGCTGGTGGAGAGCGGGAGGGGACTGTTTAGGCCCCTAATGAATAAAGGAAGAGAGGACGGAAAGCCGGGAAGACACAGGGGACCCTTTTCTTTCTCTCTTGTTCTTTTTGGTGTTTTCCAAGATGGAGGAGGAGGACGAGGTCCAGAATGAGAAGAGCCGGCAAGGCCACTCAGGTGGAGTGTCCTGTGCAGGGGGAGCTGGGAGAGCCGGTGCTTCACGCTTGTCTGAGTGACCTGGGCCTAGGTGGGAGGAGGGTGCGGGGTGGGGAGGCACCTGGGCTGCATCAGAGGGAGAAGGGGAAGGTGCGTGGCTTAGCTGGGACGTGTCCCCAGAAGCTCAGCTCGCGTGGGGGACAGTGTAGGACATTCAGAGGTGAAATGATTGGGTTATGAGAGCCTCACCCTAATCAGCGCTTTAGTCCACTTAGATGGATTAGCTGGGGGGTAACTGTCGGTGGGGACCGTGTGGCTGGAGGAGGGGGTCCCTGTGCCTTTGGCGAGGAACGGCTCTCTGCGTCCTGGTGCCATGCCCGAGCTGCTTTCCTCCTCCCCACCTTCCGCCATGATGATCGGCCTCACCTTGGCCCCGAGGAGTGGAGCCGGCCTCTGTGAGCCCCCAGGTGAACTTTTCCTCTTGAAAATTGTTCTTTTCAGGTCTTTTGGTCACAGTGATTAAAAAAACAAAAAAGAAATAAAAGACTAAAAGAGAAGAGAAGGGCTGTGCAGATCCCAACGCTGCCTTTAGGTAGTAGGGACAGGATGTCGCAGGCTCAGAGGTAGAACTAGAAGCCCTGTGGAGAGACCCCACACTTGCAGTCAGCTGGCAGGAGGGCCCCTGTCGCAGACAGGGCCCGAGAAGAATGGCACATCAACTTGGTGGTGCGGCAGAGGGTGCCTGGGGATTTCAGCGGGCCACACGCTCATCCGGGGACAGCCACTGCTTTGGTTCAGCCTTCAACGTAAGCCACTGCTCCACTCTGTCTCTCCCAGGACCCACTAAAGGATCTGTGGCCTTCCCGACTCCCACCACGTCCCCAGACAGTTCTTCTCAAGGACAGGTCCTTGGTGAGGGGACAGCAACGCATCTTAGGAGCTCCAGCCCGTGGTGTGGGGGTGCCCTCCGTCCCCCTGTCTGCAGGTGGAGGTGGTGTCATGAGCCGCCTCCTAAGGCTGGGGGTGACTGAGCCGCAGCAGGCAGTGGGTTGAGCAGGGCACTTTGGTGATCTTAAAAAGTCCCGCAGGATCCTGATTCATCTCCTCCTCTCCTGCCTGTCCTCACCCTCAGCAGTTGAAACTCTCTGGTCTAAGACAGAAGGGGGTCTTTGAACCAGTGAATTCCTTAGAGAATTTGGCACCTGCTGTGTACATTCATTCCTTTAGGCCCTGGTGGCTCCAGGGCTAAAGACATCAGCCTTGTGTTTGTACTCTGGAGCTGACATTCTCACAGGGAAGACAGACAGACAGACAGACGCACCACACACGACATGACCAAGGCCCTCTCCCTGGCCTGCTCCAGTTGAAAGTGCGTCATTTGATGTCATTTAGGCTGCCGTCTGCTGACCCCGATGGCATCCCTGTCCTTGTCCCCTTCCTTCAATGGGTATGCAGCTGTGGAGCGCTCTGTGCTGGGCCACCAACGTAGTGATGCCTCACGGCCTTGACGTCTGTCCTTGGAGTTGGACGTCTGTTGGAGGGGACTTGGAGGGGACTGTCCAGCTGGGCTGGCGTCAACAGGCTGGGCCAGGGGCTGGGGCGGGGGCTCAGCGGCAGAGCACTCACCTAGCACGTGTGAGGCCCTGGGTTTGATCCTCAGCACCACATAAAGATAAATAAATAAAATAAAGGCATTGTGTCCAACTACAAGTGAATGTATATATATATATATATAATTTTTTTTTAAAGGAGGCTGAGCCAGGGATCAGGTACTGCTGTTCTCTGTGAAATGTACAAGCCCATTCTGAGTTCCCTTCTGGGGACAGCACCCAATGGCCTAATTGCCTTCCCCTGGGTCTCACCTCTTAAAGGACACAACACCTTATTTTTTTGGGTACCAGGGATTGAACTCAGGGGCACTTGACCACTGAGCCACATCCCAGCCCTATTTTGTGTTTTATTTAGAGACAGGGTCTCACTGAGTTGCTTAGTGCCTCACAGTTGCTGAGGCTGGCTTTGAACTCTCGATCCTCCTGCCTCAGCCTCCCGAGCTGCTGGGATCATAGGCATGCGTCACTGCGCCCGGCTACACTATATCTTTTAATCCCACCACATTAGGGAGCAAGCTTTCAACACACAAACTTTTGGGGACACACTCAAAGCCTATTTAATCCAGAGTGGTCACCCGGGGAGCATAGGAGCTCACACAGGCCCTGGGGGTCAGTAGCACCCAGGAAAGAGAGCACAGTGGGTGAAACAGGCAAGGCTGATGGCCATTCGCATGTGTCACCGGGCTGCCCCATGTGCGACATCTTACTGCCCTCTGCTCTCAGGACTCGGGCAGGGCCTCTTTGGCCTCACAGACCCCACAGCTCCCCTAACGCAGTTCGTTTTGGGGAGCAGAAGCATGGCTTCCAGATGTGGAGCTCAGCCTGCTGCCAGCCCATCCTTTAGATGCTCTGTGATAGGTCAGCAGCATCCACCTGTGTTGGCTCAGCGGGAAGCCACAGCGATGCTGAGAGGGCCAGGAAGGCGGGGTTCAGAGGAGACCGTGCAGGAGGGAGCCCCGGAAGGCAGGTCCCCCCACCTGAGCCCAGAGTATGTCGTCACAGAAGACGGTGACCAGCTGCCGTGGAGTCTGCTGAAGAAAAGGTGTAAACTGTGTCATGGAGATCAAGGTCAGACCCAGAGCTAGGTGGAGGGATTCCACATTTTAGTGAGCCTAAGACCTGAGGGTGCACCTGGGAATCACCAAGAAAGAAAACCCCAAACTCTAAAACTTGCTTATACATAGAAAATCTGAGTGTTGCTTATTACATTATTTCTTTTTGAACATTTCAGTTTTATCTTATGCATACATAAAGGAAAATATAGAGAGATGCATACGTATACAGATGTATTATGCAGACATATTAAGGAAATATTATTAAATATGGGATTTTTTGCAGTACTAGGGATTGGACCCAGAGTCTCATGCATGGTAGACAAGCGCTCTACCACTGAGCTATATCCCCAGCCTGGAAATATAATTAAATAAATTGGAAGAGGAATGGGTTTCTAAAATTTTTTCTTTCTTTGGTGCTAAGGATTGAACCCAGAGTTGCTTAACCACAGAGCCACATCCCCAGCCCTTTATTTTTTTATTTAGAGACAGGGTCTTGCTAAATTTAAATTGCTCAGGGCCTTGCTAAGTGGCTGAGGCTGGCTTTGAACTCACTATCCTCCTGCTTCAGCCTCCTGAGCCACTGGGATTGCAGGCATGTGCCACTGCGCATGGCAATGTTTTCATACTTGAGTCTGATGCGTCTCAATTTTCAAATCATTAGAACTTAAGGGACTATTTTTTTTTCTTTTCACACAAAATAGTCTCGTGTAGAGTATTGGTGATGTACCGTTTCTTCAAAGACTCCTTGGAACAGCTGAGAGCCAGTGGTGCTTATCTCTTGAGTTAAGGCAAGTGGGTAGATTGAAGCCACACACACAGAGCAGCACTTCTCAGCATAAGCACACATCAGAAAGCCCTGGCTGGCACTGGCTGCTGGGCCCCCCAGAGACTGATCAATAGGTCTGGGGTGGGGCCCAAGAATCTGCCTTTCCTCCAAGCTCCCAGGTGATGCAGACGCTGCTGGACAAGGGACCACATGCACATTAGCACTGATGTAGGGAGAACCCACCCTCCTCCTTCCCATCCTTGCCTGTTCTCCAGCACCACCGATCTCTGGTGGGCCAAGAGGGTCCCCTCTGCTGCTCCTGGGTTTTCTTCCACACCCTCGGACCGTACTGAGAGGGTTACACCAGTGCTTCTGATGTTGGCGCATGCTCGGGCCATGATGGCTGCTTCCCACCCCACCCCACCCCCCGGGCTGGCGGCAATTATAATCTTGCAAAACCAGCCCGATTTCCACCATACAGAATAGGGGTAGGAGGAGGGAAGAGAGAGTGCATCCTAGAATTGGCAAAATGCAGTAGTTGCCCTTCTTTTTATGCACTGAGTGAGGGTGAGGCCCAGGCCAGCCTGGAGGCGGAGTGGGGAGCCTCTCCACAGTCCCCAAGCCTTCTGGGGCGACTTGCATAGTAAACAGGGAACACAGCTGCAAGTGGCCTGCCGGGGACAGCCTTCGCCTCAGCCGTGTGTTATGACGGCTGAGGACGGAGCCATATGGCTTACTCTGCTGACTCGAACAGAAACTACCCAGTCTTCTTTTTTCCTTTCTAAACAAAGCTGTTAAAAGCCTCCAACGTGATTCAGTGTGGCACGCTGATACAAAGGGAGAGGCCTTCTGGCACACGGTGGGTGACAGCGTAAGGGGCCACTGTGGTGGAGGTGCAGATGGCATGAGCTCCCGGCAGCTGGGGGCTCATGTCTTCATCAGCCTCACTGACAGAGGCTTCCCCTTGGACAAGGGGTGGCTCTCGGTCACCCAGCCTCGCTCTCCTGGAGCCCACAGGGACCAGCTTGGCCTCGTTTCCAAGACTCTCACAAACTCCCAGGCAGGCCGGAGAGCCGCTCTCTGGCTGTCATTTCCACGTGTGTCTCCTCTTTGTGTAGCTGGTAGTTCTTAATGGGGGGGTGCTCTTTTGGCCCTCGGGGCCCCATGGCAGTGTCAGGAGACAGTCTCGTGTGTCACAATTGGAAGGTGGCACTGGCATCTAGTGGGAGACCAGACCCTAGGCCTGCCACCCCCACTGCCCAGGAGTGATTCCGTGGGAAAGCCCCACGTGAGGTGGCTGAGACGTGGTGGCTGAGACGTGGTGGCCTCGCCAGCGGAACCTCAGCTGAGTGTGAGGCGCTGCTTGTTGTACACTCTCTGGCAACGCGGAGGAGCGTGGAGAGGAAGTGAAGGGACGCGTCGGGCAGTGTCCACCGGAGCCCCTGGCAGAGCGCGCAGTCATGGCTCCTAAAAACCCACCCGTCCCTGGGCATCACGTTTGCACGGTTTGTCCCAACCGAGACATTAAAGAAGTAGGACGTGCCCAGACACACAGAAGGCCCAGGGAACAGATCCCATCAGCTACGCTGTGCTGTTCTTGTGACTGGACACGAATTTCCAGGAGGTCTGGGTGGGATTTGAGTTCTGAATGATCCCACCGGGTGAGGCCTGACATTCTGCGTCTTTTTTCTTTTCCTTTTGGCGCTGGAGGTGAACCTGGGGTTGCTCTACCACCAAGCTATATCCTAAGCCCTTTTAAGTTTTTTTTTTTTGAGCCAGGGTCTCGCTGAGTTGCTGAGGCTGGCCTCCAACTTGCCATCCTCCTGCCTCAGCCTCCCGAGTTGCTGAGGTCGCAGCTGTGGGCCTCTGTGGCATCCTGCATCTCTGGAAGATTCCCGGGAGGTGTCTGTGCTGCAGGTGCACAGGTGACACATTGAGTAGCTTGGCCAGAACCTGAACTCTGTGTTCTTAACTGTGCTCAGGGAGGAGCTGAGGTTAGGACTTGCGCCGTTTCTGTGGATGCGGATAGTGGGAAGGGTGTGCATGCGTGGGCAGCTTCCCCTGCATGTGTGACGAGCTATGAAGTGACCAACTTCCCTAGTTCTCCCAGGACTGTTCCAGTTGAAACTGAAAGTCCCACATCTCAGGAAACCCTCCTGGCCGGCACCAAGCAGTGCGGTTGGTCACCCTTCCAAGTCCCAGGGGAAGGTTGGGTTGGGCCTTCGGAGCATCCTTCACCGAGGAGGCCTCGGAGTCCCAGTGCAGTGGGATTGGCTTTTCTTTTCTGGCTTAAGTGTCCTGCCGTTTCTGGGGATAAAAACGCCTGGTGTCGTGGACCCCGCTGGCTAACGTCAGGGCGCCTCCGCTGTCACCAGGGTCGATTCTCGTCCTCCACCTGTGAGCACAGGTGCTCTCTCTGTGCTCTCCACCCGAAGGCCCCTCGTTGCCAGCCTTCTTCCTCCCATCCCTGCTTCCAGGGTCTTCCCCAGCTCGCTCTTTGTGCAGGCTGTCTACACCCGGCAACTCCAGTCTTTCCTGACCAGTAATGGTCTTGAGGGGTGTGCCCTTAAGTCAATAAGATTTTTGGTGGTAGGAAAAAAGTAGGAATGTTTCCAACTCTCAAGTAACTTATGTTCTCAGTGGCTGAGAAATACATAAATCATTTTATTTTATTTTTTTGGTACTGGGGGTTGAACCCACTGAGCCATATCCTCAGCCCTTTTTATTTTTTATTTTTATTTTTTGAGACAGAGTCTTTTTAAGGTGCTTGGGCCCTCACTAAGTTGCTGAGGCTGGCCTCAAACTTATGGTTCTCCTGCCTCAGCCTCCTGAGTTGCTGGGATTACAGTAGTGCACCACTGAGCCCAGTTTCATTTTTTAAAAGGTCCAAGATTTCATAAAACTAGGGGTGCAATGCTGGGTGGACCGTGCAGTCCATCTGGACGTGTATTTGCAGATGAATTAGAGTGTACTCAGCAGGCATGCCTTCTAACATTCCCCTCAGCTGTGTCTTGACCAGTTTTTTGAATAGTTGGCCTAATGAAGTCCATTTCCACCCCAGTGCCTTTGCTTCACCTGGTGTCCCCACCAAACATGTCATCTTGGGCTGGGGTGCGGCCAGGTGGTAGAGCGCTTGCCTAGCAGGCAGGAGGCCTGGGGTCCCATCCTCAGCATAGCGGGCGAGGGTGTAAGTGGGCAGAGCGCCCTGTCCATTCCCTTCTGCCTGCCCACATCCTTCCGTCCTCCTCGGATCTGCCCCTCCATCCCAGCAGCAAACTGCTGCACCCGCAGTGATCTCTGTACGGGTTCCAGCTCCGTGGCCACCACAGCCTGCCCAGCAGGGCCTGAAAGATGGGGCCTCTTAATGGACTAGCATTGAAGGGAGGGGCCATCCCAGGGCAGGCTCCCCCGGTCCCCCGCCAGCCTGAAGCCTCCCCAGCCTCCTGGATCTGCAGCTGCCCTCATTTCCTTGACGAATTTGGGCTTAGAGGCTGTTGCGAGATCATGCACCACAAGTCGGCCCAGCAGCGTGACTGTAAAAATTAATTGCCTTATAAAATGTGGGTCACTGTTCATTTATTTGACAAATACCCACTAAGTGTCTCCTCTGCTCAACAGAGGGGTGACAGCCATTCCTTGTGGTTCCCTTCGGGGTGGAATAGCCTAATTGGTATACATGTTGGGGAGCCGCGGACGGGCCAGGGCCGCTGGTGGCTAACTGTTCTGAGCGGACATTTACATGATTGCTCTCCTTATTTCTCGAAGCCAAAGACTGTGTGCTTCGTTTTTTTCTTCCCCTCGGCAGCAGAGATTTCCAGTGTGGGCTTCCTGGACTTGAAGGGGCTGCCGAGCGCCACATTTATCAATCGTTCCTATTCCCAAAGCCGAACGAGGAGGCGAAGGCGGATTGAAATCCATGTCTTTGCTTTTGGTTGGCGCCGTGGCCCCTCGGCTCTGCAGCCTCGTGTCTTTCCCATTACTCCGAAGCTCTGATTGGTAGCTGTATTGGTGGGGTTTTCTTTCCTTTTTTTTTTTTAATGAATAAAAAGTGGGGAAAAGAATGAATTCCTAGCTAACATGTTTTTCTTGACCAATCGCTTTCGAACCATCTTTCTATTGCGGGGCGGTGAGAAGTTAGAGGACTGATATGTGGCCTGTAGCTAGCGTAGAGGTGCTTACTGCTAAACAATCAGTGCTTGCTGAGATGAACACAAAGCAGGTCTTGGTATTAAAATGGACACAGCCCACTGTGCCTGTAGAAGGTTCTAGAAGAACTCAGCAGAGCCCTCTGAGCCCAGAAGCAGACACTTCAGGAAATGACATTCTGAAGTCCCACTGCCAGGCGGGGGTCTCTGTCAGCAGCTCTGAGTGTGTCTGGGGCCCTGTGCAAAGCCCAGGGGCTGAGGGAGGAGAACAAGAGCCTGCGGGATGGATATATTGCCCCCATCCCTGGGGGCATTTGGGATGGCCAGGGTACAGGTCTCTGGTGGGTGGTGGGATCCGTGGGTCTGCAGGTGCCTCAGGGCCTCACCGACCATCTGTCTGGGAAGCTGGTGGGCAGGGACAGGAACGCAGTGCCAGGCTGGCCTGGGGACAGCAGGCCCAGCTGCTCCCAGATTGGGCAGGAGGGAGCCCCGGAGGAAGGGGACTTCCTTAGGCCCCTGGCTCCCACTGCCGGAGACTGTCACCACTCTGCAGCTGGCCTCTTGGAGAGTTGGTGACGGGAAGAAGGTGCTGGGAAGTGACTGGGTAAGGCAGTTCCTGGGGCTGCTCCAGCAAACCAGACGGTGCTTAAAACATCCAGGAGGCTTTGGCTAGGAATTCAGTCTGTTTTATTGACCGAGTCCTGTGCGAGGGTTAGGACTCCCGTTTCTGACTGGGTTTCATTACTGGTCTTAGTATTTAGGTTCAATGAGCCTGAATTTCTGCATTCAGCTTTTTTCTTTTTTTTTTTTTTTAAATAAATAACTTAGTCAAGAATTTCTAAATTACAAAGGATCATAGCCTCCTAGAAAAGAGGGGACTCCCCCTGTCTCATCCCCCAGTGCCCCAGCTACTGTAATGGCTATGAATCGCTCTCTGGTCTCTGTTGTTTGCATATGTATGTTTAACCTTATGGTGACAAGTGGCATATGTTTTGTATATTGCTTTGTTCGCAAACCTTGGTATCATAGATATTCCCCGTGCTGCCAGGGTGTTTATCACTGTGACCAGCTGCATAGAAGTCCGCTGCATTTGTGCTCTGTGATTTATGTAACTATCCTTTTCTGGAGGGCACTTGGGTGCTCAGGATCCACCCCCACCCATATTTGGAATCATTTCATTAAGCAAGTTTCTGGGGCCCACCCACTGGGTCAACTCCAGCCACAGGAGCAGCAGGCACAGGGCAATTTGCAGAGCTCATCATTCAGTTTAATTAGACAAGTGATTTTTTGTGAGTCCCTCCCAGGGACGAGACTTTCTGTCTGTGGTTATCAACTGAAGGTCCCTGTTGAGGTTTCCTGAAAATATGGCGAGACCATAAAGCTGGTTACCATGACTTAGGTAAAAGGCCAATGGGTCTGTGTGCCCTGTCATTCCATGTTTATTATTATTATTATTACTATTATTATTACTTGCAGTGCTAAGGATGGACCCTAGTTCCTCACACATGCTAGGCCCATGCTCTACCCAGAGAGAATCTCCAAATCTATTATTATTATTAATTATTATTATCATTTAGGTATCAGGGATTGAACTCAGGGGCACTCGACCACTGAGCCACATCCCCAGCCCTATTTTGTATTTTATTTAGAGACAGGGTCTCACTGAGTTGCTCAGTGCCTCGTCATTGCTGAGGCTGGCTTTGAACTCTGGATCCTCCTGTTTCAGCCTCCCGAACTGCTGGGATTGCAGGCATGTGCCACTGTGCCTGGCCCATGTTATTTTTAATAATATTCTCTGGCCATGAAGGCAGCAGTCATATTCATACTTCTCGCATCAGGGTGTGTGGAGATCTGGCCTGGGAGGGTCAGTTATCAGAGTGTGCATCTGGGAAGTCTTTGTTTCAAAAGCTTTGGTCTTCTTTTATTTTTTTTTTAATTTAATTAATGAATTTCCCCCCCATATTTGTACTGGTACGATGTGGTGTACACGAGGATGGGATTTGTGGCTACCTATTTGTACGTGCACACAGTGGGGCAACATGATTTGGCCAACATCACTCCCCAGCACCCCTCCCTCCCCGCCTCGCACCTCTTGGTCCCTTTCCTCTATTGATCTCCCTTTGATTTTCACGAGATGCCCCCATCTTTCTTCTCCTTTCTTCCTCTCCAGCTCCACGTGTGCGAAAACACAGAACTCTTCACCTTCTGAGTTTGGCTTACTTTGCTTAACATAATGGTCTCTGGTTCCAGCCATTTTCCTGCACACGTCATTACCTTATTTTTCTTTGTGGCTGGGTGAAACTCCATTGTGTACATAGACCTATAAACACGGGTGTGCATGTGTCACTGCAGTAGGATGACTCTGATTCCTCAGGGTAAATACCGAGGGGTGGCATACTGGGTCATACGGTGGTGGTTCCATGCCCAGTTTGAAAACCTTGGTCCTCTGACCCGTTTCTCTTGCTTACAGTGATCATTGTCGCAATTGAGCTGCAAGGTGATGACTCTAAGCTGACAGACTGGAGGCCAGGGGTGCACAGAGGAATGGGGAGAGGAGTGGGGTCCGGGGGAGGGGTGGGCCTCTGCCCTGCTCTGGTGCCATCCAGCCCTGTGGCTATGTTTCTTCGGCTTGTAAGGTGAGAGGCCTGGGCTGATGCTCTGCCCCTGGAGGTTCTCCCAGCACTAAGTCCTGCAGTGTGAGCCCCAGTGCCCTCTGGCATTGATTGGTTTGCTAGGGCTGCCTCAACAAAGAACGGAGTGACTCCAACAACAGACAGGTATTGGACAGCGAAGTCCACAGCTCAGGTTGGTCCCTCCTGAGTGAAAGATCTGTCCAGTCCCCTCTCCCTGACTTGCAGATGGCCAGTTTCTCCCTGCCACTCCTTACCATCTTCTCTCTATGCATATCTTTCTGCCAAAACTTCCTTTCTTTATAAGGACACTAGTCATCTGGGCTTGTGTCCATCCTAATGACGACACTTTAATTTGTGGGATCCCTGTTTTCAAATAAGGACACGTGCCGAGTGCTGGGGGTTGGGACTTCAACAATTTTAGGAGCCACAACAAGCCCAATGAAACGGGGCCACTGTCACTGGAGAGGAAGCTGAATCAGGAGCCCTGACTGCCTCCCTCTTAGGTTGAGCTAGCCCCCATTAGCACAGAGAGGTGGCTTTTGGGTTTGCTTTTGTTTTTTAAAATGAAGGCAGCGAGAGAACTTCTTAAGTACATCTGGGTAAAGACTTGGCTTCCTGGTGGTTGGCGCTTCTTCACCTTCCTGTGATAGAAATGACAGGAGTCAGTGTGTATGAGTGTCTTAAGGCTTCAATAACAAAACACTACAAAATACCATCAACCAGGTGACTTAAAGCCACAGAAATTTATTCTCTCACGGGTCTGGAGGCCAGATGTCCAAATCAAGGTGTTGTCAGGGCCAGGCTGTCTCTGGAGGCCCCAGAGGAGGGTCCCTTCTGGCCTCTTTCAGTTTCCAGTGGCTCTATGTACTCCTTGGTTTGTGGCCACGTCACCCCAATCTCTGCTTGTCTCCATTTTGCCTTCTCTTCTCCAGTGTCCCTGTGGTCTTCCCTGCTGTCAATTATGAGTACACATGTGTCATTGGACTTAGGACATACCCACTTAATCCAGGATGACCTCATGTTGAGATCTTTCATCTGCAAAGAAAGTCCTATTTTCAAAGAAGGCCACATTGCAGGCACTGAAGTTGGGATTGGAGCGTCTCTTTTTGGAGGCCACTAGTCAACCTGTCTACAGGGCTTCTCAGCTGACCTCACCCAGTGGCCACATATCTCCAGCCCTGGCCTCATTCCACCCAGCAGCCTCAGGGGTCTGGAGCACCTTGGGGGGTCCCTCCCTCCTGGCCATGGACAGTTGGGGGACCAGCTCCTCCTTCTTGCCCTCTGCACTCGAGGCTGGGCACTCCTGTCCCAAGGGCTCCCTCCCCAACCTCTCATCTTCCTCAGGTCCTGGCTGGCTGGCCTCATGCCCTGGGCAGGAGGTGACCCCAGGACTGTCTCTGGCATCAGCCCTTCAGGAGCCTCAGCTCATCCTCACGGGACGAGCTGTGCTTCTGTTCTCACTCTTGGAGAAGAATAGAGTTTCCTAGAATCCTGCCTCTCTCCCTGTTTCCACCTCCAGGATCTTTGGAGGCCCCTCTAGAGTCCCTGGTCTTTCAAGGTCTCATCTCATGTGGCACCAAACGTAATAAAATGCTCCTACATTCCACATTAAGTACACCCTCGCCCCCCGCCAAAGTAATCAAAGTGATTTTGCTTTGGAAATTGTTTGGCCCTAAGCTTATTTGATTTATGATGGGCAGTGATTTCCTGGCCATCTCTGTGCGTACTGAGGAATTATCTGGAAGTGAGAAACGCTGAGCCTCTGTTTGCCTCCGTTTGTTTTTCAAATGTAATTAAATTTTTATGAACACCAAAGTCAACAATTAAGAAGGTTTTAGGGACATTAGTTAAACATTTATTAATTTTGATTTCCATAGATTCTTTTGTCTTTCCTTTTGAGCCAGTGTCTATGATTTTAAATTTGTGACCATTCCTTAGGCCTTTGAAGAGCTTGGGGACCCCAAATTCTGGTTCAGTAGTTTCTTTTTTTTTTTTTTAATCTTTTATTTTATTTGTTTATTTGTATGTGGTGCCGGGGATCAAACCCAGTGCCTCATGCATGCAGGGCAAGCGCTCTGCCACGGCGCCCAGCCCCGGCCGTGGGCCGGGAGTTTCTGAGTACATACTTAGATATTCCCCCACCCCTGTTGCCTGCCTTTAGTTCCCACTAGGAATAGGCATTGGGATTGCCCTTCCTGAATCCCAGGCTCCTCCTGGCAAAGGTGTCCGTTCCGTTTCCCGGCTCCTAGGTTGCCTTCTGCTTCCCTGCCTGGGATGGCTTCCGTGGCACTTTGGCTCTAGCTGTGGGTCTCACCTGTGTGTTTTATCCATCCGGAACCTTCTGCTCGCTCACCTGAATGATCAACCCCGGCTCCCCCCACTGTGACACTGTGGCCTTCCTTAATCTGGTCCTGCCACTCCGGCCACAGGGGCACTACCTGCTTCATGACGTGTGGCCTGTACAGGGCCCTGTTCTCAGAGGGGCCTGCCCGTGGTTTAATGTTCTGCTGTCCCTGCCTTGAGATTCCTAGTAGTTTCACCCCTGAGCTGTGTTTTGTAAGCTCAGTCTGATGGGACGGTGGAGCCTGCATGTGGTCCCAGGAGTGATGCAGAAGAAAGGAACAGGCTTTGTATGTCACTATCTTTAATGGTGTCTTTGAACAAGGGGCCTCCCGTTTTCATTTTGTACCAGGCCCTGACTGTTATGTAGTTGGTCCTACATGGCTATGACCATGGACCAGGACCCCGTGTGGATCCTGGTGAGTCACAGCACCGGTGGAGAAGAGTGTCTGTGCAGTTAGGTTTTTCAGGGAAAAGGAAGTGGATGGGTTTCCTCTTGCTGCTGTAACACATGACCACAAACTTAGTGAGTTAAAACAAGACAAATGAACCAGCCTAGAGTTCTGGAGGTCAGAAGTCCTACAGTCCTGGTATCTTCAGGGCCAGTTCCTTCTGGAGCCTCTCGGGAGACGCTCTTTCCTCCCCTTTTCCATCTCTGGAGGCTGCCTGCCTGCCTTGGCTTGTGGCTGCCTGTCTCTGACCCCTGCTTCCATCGGTACATCTCCTGCTCTCCCTCCGACGGCTCACTCCCTCTTTTCCCTTAAAACGACCCTTGGGATTATGAGGCCCACCCAGATAATCCAGGATAATCTTCCCCCACAAGATCCTAATTTAATCACACCAGCAAAGATCCTTCTGCCATGTGAGGTGACACGGTCCCAAGTTTCAAGGGTTAGGATACAGATGCCTTTGGGGTACGGGAACATGATTCTGTCGGCCAGAGGAAGCTATTTGTTTTCCTGCTTAAATCCCTGAACATCGCTCAGAGATCATCCAAGCTTTGTGATTCTGAAGCTTATACAATTTTGAGGTCTAGTTTAAGGAAAAAAAAAATGTTGGTAAGAAAATGAAGATGGCATTAGAATGAGAAAGAAATCACAGGTCCCCAGGCCTCTAAATCGGTCCTCATCTCCTAAGGTCTCTCTGCACCTGGCTCAGTGGTGCACGCACTGGTCTACAGCCTAGAAAGTCTCCTCCCTGAGCTGACAGCAGCCCCAGGCCCACTGGGCTCTCCCCACCAGGAGATCATCTCCTTTCCTCACTGGATGGCTACACCTAGAAATAGAAGGCATAGATGTTTTTTTTTTTTATGAGGAATAGGAAAAGGAAAGAGGCAACAAGAGGCCTTCAGTAGTCAGCCTCCGTCTCACAGCACACGACACTCTGCCCAAGTCTTCTAGACCAGAAGCATCCTGGAGCCGTGGGTTGAATCTGTCTTTGGTGGCCTGTACCCAGTGCCACACATTCGCCTGTCACGTAGTAGGTGTGCAGTAAACAGTAAACATTTTCTGAGCGACTGAATGAACAGCAGGGTGTTCAAGTGCTGTACACAGCTGTCGAGGAGCAGCTGAAGCAGAGTCCAGTTGCTCAGTAGTCCCCCTGGTCAACCTGCCAAAGACACCGGAAGAGCTTGAAGCAACAAAAGTAGAAATTGAGGGAAACGGACTGATGCTGATCATCTTCTTAGAGACAGAGTGTTCCATGTTCAGTTAGGGGTGGTTTTTGATATTTAGTGTCTTATTAAGCAGACAGTGGACCAAGACTGGGTTTGGATTTTAAAAGCCTACCACAAGGACCAAAAACTCCTCTAGGGACAATAGTTTTGTGTAGAGTCAGAAGAATCTGTACCCACTCTGTGCCCCTGGGACATTTGTGGGGCAGATTCAGAATCAAATGTTAGATGTGAGGGGCGGGGGGAATGGATTGCTGACTCAGTTTCTCCTTCAAGCCCTAAAGGGCAGCTCTTCCCAGGCTCAGAGGAGTGGCTAGCGTCAAGGGGTCGTGGGCCCTTCTGGGTGATGCTTAGGTAAGATGTCAGGTAGAACTTCCTCTTCATCTGTTCATCAGTCATTTTACAGAGCAAATGTCAAGGGCGAGCCCTGTCTGCCCCAGCTGTCAGGGAGTCCCTGCCCAAGCCCTCCCAGGAATTTCATATGGGGGCTCTGTAATGTCACAGTGTCCTGATGCCAGCCTCGGAGCCTGACATCAAGACCCACAGTGCTAGAGGGAGTTGAACACGGATGTTTTAACTGGCGGCCAGGGCACAGCCTCGCAGCAGCCGCTCAGGAACACAGAGATGGCCGGACAATTGACTCTCTTCCTTCTTGCGGCTCACGGTGGATCAGATGCTAACCAGAGCCTTGATGGATGCTTCTTGAAAGCACGTTACATTGTAAGGAGGGATTTCTATCATCATGTCGTGTCCTCCTGAGACAATTTATTCTGTGGTATTACTCCAGGTCTCACGTTGTTTTTTATCCCCTTGATGTTTTTTGGGCCATTTTGTTGCCGGGGCTGGGTATTGACCGACCTGGTGGTGCCCACTCAATGTCTCACAGGTGGGGGTGGGGACAGCATCGCCCTTGGCTGGGAAGCACCGGGTGCCACCAGGAAAGCCTGATAGGAACATGGTAGGCTGGCTGGGCAGCTCCATGCAGTTTGTGAATATGACCGCTTCTCGCAGCTCTCAAGACAAAGTGGAGCCAGCAGATAATACTTCTGTATCTAATGGACTCCTTCCTTCCATAAATATCCAACATCTGCTCTGCACCGAGCATCAGGGGCATGGCAGGGCCAAGGCAGGTGTGGCACAGACCTTGCGGTGCTGGCATTTGGGGACCCAGCCAGGTGCGAATCTGGGAGAAATCTGCTCCAGGCAGAGGATGCAAAGACCCTGAGTTGGGAGTGTGCCTGGTGGTCCCGGAGGAGGTGGACCCCTGAGTTGGGGTGGGGGTGGGGGTGGAGGGGTTCCAGGTGGCTGTCTCTTNNGAGTTGGGGTGGGGGGGGGGGTGGAGGGGTTCCAGGTGGTCCAGAGGCTGAGGGCGGGAGCTTGGGTTTCCCCCCAGGAGCAGCGAGGAGCCCTCAGAAGGTTTGCGACAGGAGACTGGCACTGCAGGGTTTGTGTCCTAACTCTGTGCAGAGATGGCACAACAGCGAATCAGGAAGATCAACAGGTGGTCAGGGCAGGATGGAGAAGTGGGGTCATTTCACAAGGTGGCCCCAGTTGAGATGGAGATAAGTGGATATAATCTAGACATACGAGAGGAATAATTTTCCAAATTTCTTAAACAAGCAGCCACTTCCCTAACCACTCTACAGCGTGTCTATACGATGCCTGTTACGTTCACCTCCTGACCTGTCAGTAAATCTGAAAGCCTGCTCCAGCTGGGCTTATTGCCCGCACCATGCAGGGAAGGCCCTGGCTGCCCCAGGCCAGAGGCTCAACTCCGTCCTCAGGTCGGGTCAGTGGCCAGACTTGCAAAAGGGCAGAGAAGAAAGGACGGGGAGGTGAAGCCACATCTCCCTTGCTGACCTCCGGGCTCCAGGGTCCAGCAGAGGCCTGGGCAAGAGCAGATGCCGAGTGGATGTCTGCGGAGCCCTGAGCAAGGGAGTGGGGAAGGACTGCTGGCCAGGGCTGCAGTGCCTCACCCCGGGGCACCGTGATCCACAGGGAGCACGGTATCATCTCCTGACCCACTGGGGGAAACAGAGGCTGAGAAGGCTGGGGAATCTGTCCAAGGGACCCATGTGCCAGTTCTTCCCCATGGTCATTCCAAAGTTGCCTCTCAGTGGCTGTACTACCTCTTTAGAGGAGAGAGAGAGAGAGAGAGAGAGAGAGAGAGAGAAGATGGGATCCACCCAGGACATACTGACACACTGGGCTGGACCACTTTGTGCCAACCTACCCCTTATCCCACTGCTCCCCGCCCCAGTCTTCCAGGAGAGGTGCTGGCAGGCCATGAGCCAGACCACGTGACCAGGGCCACCCTCTGTTCTGCCACCCTAGATTCCCGTGGTTCCCTTGCTGATCAGATCCCCCAGGACCTGTCTTATGGCCCTTTGACACTTGCAGCAGCCCTGGATGTCTGCAAAACACCCGCCACTTTCTTCAGCCACTGCTCTGGGCTGTTCTGGTGCACTCCTTCTCTCCTCCAATTAATGGGGGCTTCAGGGCCCCTACTGGAGAGGACACAGGTAGGTGGCAGTGGAGGTCACGCTCAGGGTTTGGAGCTCTAAGGAAACATTTCCTTCTGGCCAACTCTGCACATCTTACTTAGGGAAGTGTGCAAGTCACAGGCAGTATGCATGTTTCGGGGAGGTGTGTGTGTGTGTGTGGGTGGGTGTGTGTGTTTGTGAGATGTGCTGAGATTTAAGGGCCATTGGCCCAGGGAGCTATGCTGGTGCTGACGTCCCTTGGGCCCCAGCACCAGCTGTGCTGCTGCTCGCTTCCCATTGGCTCATGGGAGAAACACCAGCAGCATCAGGGTCCTGGCACACAACTCTTTCCCTGGGTGTCTGTGACCTCCCAAAGGACTGCGAAGGCTTGTGCACACCGACTGCTCTGCACTTGGCCTTGGAGCTCAGTTCTGCCCGCCCCGGGTCTGTTCCTGAGCCTGCAGAAGGCTGTGAACCAGAGAATTTATTCTTCAGGCGGGATTTGCCAGTGGTGGCAGGGCGGGGCCTGGTGGCTGGAGGGACACGTGTGCTGGGAGGAAAGCAGGAAGTGACTCGGGAGTGGAGCCGGCCCCGTGAGCAGCAGCGGGCTGATGGAAGTGGAGTGGGGGCTGGAGAGGGCACCCTAGTGAGTTGGCTTTTCTCTCCTTCAGCGCCTTTGGCGGGGCCAGAGCCCGGGGCCCTCAGGACCCGAGTATGAGAATTGAGGGTGTCCCCGGGGAAAGGAGGGATCGAGGAGAAGCAGGAGGCTTGCAGGTGGCCGGGCAGGGAGGAGTGCCTGGCCCCGCTCTGCCCCTCCAGGGTGAGCCGGGAGGGCAGTGACTGCACCTCCTCCAGCCTCTGCAGTCCTGGCTGCCTGTGGGTGGGTGGGGGATGCGGGATCCCGGGAGCAGAGGCCCCTCCCCCTGGCTTCTGAACTTAACCTGCAGCAGGTTGGGGTGCGGCCTGAGATTGTGCATTTCTAACCACGTCCCTGGTCCGCTGGTCCACGGACCGCACTTTGAGCAGCAAGACACTAGACGACTCTCCCAGAACCACTTTCGCCCCAACCTGAGACTTCTTGCTTCCCTGTGTGCCATCTCACTAGGACCTGGGCACACAGGTGCTGTGCCCACTTCTGCAGCCTCACCAGCATCTTGAAGCTGACTCTCAGAAGGGAGCAACAGGTTTAAAGGGGCAGCAAAATAAAATAATAAGGAGAGCTCCACCAGCCTGGACGGCCTTCTGGGCGGCCTGCGCAGACTGTGCACAGGGGTGCAGTGGGGCCAGTGTGGGGGCTTCTCTGAAGCTGCAGTGGGCAGAGAATGAGCCTCTCTCCTGCCAGCCCCTCGGAGTTTAAGTTCTTCATATCCAGCTTCTGAGGGAGACTGAACCCCAGTGAAAGAGCTGCTTTGGAGGTGGCGGGGCTTGGTGTGCCATGCTCCTAAGGTGACTGGTCTACTGTTCGAGAAACATTGTTCTCTGGGGACTGTACCAGCTGAGCCACCCCCCTGCTGTCTGTGCTCCTGGTCTTGGAGAGGTTGTACACATGTCAGTGTGCATCAGAATCCCTCGGGGACTTGGTTCAGATGCAATTCTGATCAGCAGGCCCGAGGTGGCCTGAGAGTCTGCATTCTTAAGTAGCTCCCAAGGGGCCCAGTGCTGCTGGTCCTTGGGCCACCCTTTTGAGGAGTGAGGTTTTCTGTTTTTCTTTACCAGGGATTGAACCCAGGGACTTTCAACCACTGAGCCACATCCCCAGCCTTTTTAATATTTTATTTTGAGACAGGGCTGAAGCTGCCTTTGAACCTGCGATCCTGATCCTCTTGCCTCAGCCTCCCAAGTCACTGGGATTACAGGTGTGCACCACTGCACCCTGCCCAGGGGGGAGGTTTTCAGACAACAAATGGAAGAAACTCCCCCAGGGGTGCTGGGCTAGGGTTCCCCTGACAAACACTGTTCCTGTTGGGCTAGAAAGTTTGTGGCTCTGGTCCCCTCTGGGTCCCTTCTCACTTCTCAGGGTGCTCAGGTATAAATGGGGACAGGTTTTGAAGAGGGTTTTTCCTATCCCACCAACCACCAGGACACCCATGAACTCCCGTCTGTTCACCAGCCCACAAAACCCACTTTGACTTTGGCCTTTTGGCAAATGAGGGTTGTTTGCTCAGTCCCAAAGCCGTCAAAAGGCACGTTCAACCACTGGGAAAAATAAAGAGGGGTTTTTGTTCCGACCCTTCTTGGATGCCAAGTACGGAGAGGGCGATAGCTCTGTGCCTGTGCCTGTGTTTGAAGTTTTATCCTCTGGCAGCCAGAAGTAGGTGGTTGGTGTGAGGACCCAGATGTCTTTGTGATCCAGTCACTCTTTCGGGGTAACTCAGCAAGACCATGGAGGTAAAGAGGTGGCTTCTTTTAAAAATGACTCCCTCCCATTAATGGCTATGATCACCACCCTGGGTTCTGTTTACACCTAGGGACCTCAGTCTGAATCCAAGGATCCTGTGTAATCACAGAGCTCTCCTAGGACGAGGCCCAGCTGGGGCTTGACTGGGTCCACCTGGGTTTGAACCTGGCAGTGCTGCTGAGCCCCTGGCATGGGGGCCCCTGTCCACCCTCTGCCACGGTTTCTACCCAGGGTCAAGAGAGGCAGTGTCTTCACTCTTGATCTGCAGCCCAGGCTAGCGGGCTCCTCGGCACCAGGGCCTGGCAGGGCAGACCAGTAGGGTCCTGTCCAGGCCTGTGGGTGCTGGTGGGCCAACGGGGAGCTGAATGAGGCCTTTGAGACGAGGCTGTGGGCCCCGTGTTTGTGTTCCAGGTCTCAGGCCTGTCCAGAAGTGCCTTGTAACTTTCCACGGGAGAGGTCAGCCTCACGGTCTTTCCAGAGCTGGGGGTCCTAGGAGTGTTAAATCTGGAGGAGGTGCTCTGGGCCCCAAAAGAGGGAAGGGCACTTGCCTCTCTTTTCTTGGTGGGCAGTGGTGTGCTGAGCTGACCAGGGGAAAGGCCATTCCTGGCTGTTTCCTTGTCCTTGCCCACTGCCCCGTCCAGGTAAGTGGGCCCTTTCCAAATATTTTTCAGGGGCCACAAAGTCCTGTTTCACAGGGGTGCCAACTGTGGGAAAGCATCGCCCCTGTTTTTCAAGCAGAGAAAGATACAAACCAGGTGGGCCGGCCCGCACAGAGAGAGCAGCCAAGATGCGTGGGAGGGCGGTGGGGGGCCCGGGCGAGACTTCCATGAGCTTGGCTTCAGGTGGCCCACGGAGGAGGCCCTGGGCTCTGTGATTGGAGAGGTGGAGGGCAGGCACTCCGGGAGGGCGCTGCATGAACAGAGACCTGGAGGCAGCACCACCTGGGACTCATTGAGGTGCCCTAAAGAATTCAGCTGAGCACGAGCCCCGCACCACACCTGATGTCATGGGCATGGGGCTTGAGGAGCCCATGGGGGCGTGGAGACTCATAGGAATCCGTGGGTCTGTGCAATTGACTGTTGGCCAGGCCCGGGGGCTACGGCTGGGAGCTATTAATGGTGTGATTGGGAATTAAATGGAAGAGTTTAAAAGGGGGATCTGAGCTGGTCACGGGGCTGTGTCAGACCGTCCGGGGGCCCTTCCGGGCTGCGCGATCCACGTTCTTTGTGTTTCTTTTTGGGGCATCTCAGTGTTGCGGCCTCTTGCTGGGGCTCCTGCTCTCTCTCTAGGTGCCCCCATGTCTCTTTTTGGAGTTAGTGGATTTTCAACGCCTGGGGGGCCGGGGTGGAGAAGTTTGACCCATGTGCTGGGTTGGCACAGCAGAAGGGTGGATCCCACCAACCCAGATGGAGGCCAGCTCAGCCAGGGGGCCCAGGACGCTTGAGAAAATGCATGTATCTCCGAAAGGGACCTCCAACGGCTGACCCTCTCGCTCCTCTGCACACAGCTGTATCCAGCATGCTCCAGGGCTACAACCCCGTGTTCCAGGCCTTGCTGGGGACCTTCTTCACCTGGGGGATGACGGCAGCTGGGGCGGCTCTGGTGTTCATATTCTCTAGTGGACAGGTGAGTCCTTTGCTTCAGTTCTAAGGTTCTAGAGGTTTGTGGGACCCTCTTGGCGGCTCGTTCCAAGCAGGCCTGCTGGCCCCAGGAGGCCCCTGCCATGTCTGCAGGCAGCAGGTGGTGAGGTCTCTTCCCTGTCTCTTCTCCTGACTCCCTACCAGGCCAGGGGAACAGGTGTCCGCTCGCGGCAAATATGCCACGAGCTGTGTCGTCCTCTGCTGCCCAACAACCCGACTCCAAGGGTGTGGGATGGCAAACCCAGTCATGCAACCTCTGTTAGCCCGCTGCCTGGTTTCTACCTTCTGTCTAATTTGGAACAGGTGGCTCAATGCATGACCAGAGAAGATTAGGCTTCAGATGTGCCCGCCCTGCCCGTGGCCTTGTGCTAGCTGGGATGACGAAAACGGCCCGGGGGCGGGAAGGGGCTTTTTATTCCTGCTCCTTGGGATGATGCAGGCAGGCACACCTCCCGTCCTCCTGTAGACCACACGCCTGCCCGCTCCTGCCCCCACTGCCCCTACGTATCCTGATTATACCCCAGCACCCTCGGTCACTCGCAGGTCCCCACGACCTAATCCCACACCCCCATGGACTCCTCTATCCCCACATCTCTCCTCCTTCCCCCGGGCCCCTACATCTCTGCACCTCTCGCTCACCCCTCCTCACGCCCCTGCTCCTCCACACCCACCCCCAATGCTTGAAGTGTCCCTCTTTCTCCAACTCGAGCTCCCTCCACCTGGGCCGGGAGCCCCAGGGTCTGCCTTGAGTGCGGTTTCTAGGTAGCTCAGCGCGCAGCTAGAGAAGTAGGGTGCACGTGAGCAGAGAGGAAGACACACCTAGAAGCTGGCAAGTCAGCACCTCGTGTTAGAGACCAGTTCTTCGGGTGGATGTCAGCCCTGAGACCCTGACTCCACCGCTGCACCAGCCCCTCCCCTCCTGGGGGTCCTGGAACCACTCCACCGGAGACTCAGAACTTAAACCTCACGACCCGGAGTCACAGGGCTCCCAGAATCTCAGTATGCACGACACCCAGAGATGTCCAATTCACAGAACGTAGAATGGGGTTGCCAGGGCTCCCTCAGAGTTGTGAGGAGGGAGCCTTATTTCTATGGCCATAGTGTCCTGAGGTCTCATCCATGTTGTCCCATGTGCCAGAATTTATTTTTAATAAAGACCGAAGGATATGCCCCTGTATGTGTAGGCCATATTTTGTGAGTCCACCCATCTAGGATGGCCAGTAGCAGATATTTTTATTGGTATAGAAGATACTCATAGAAAAGTGCACATTTTTAAAACGTATGTTCCTCACAAATGTCCTTGAAACCAGAGTCTAGATCAAGTCCCCACCCGGTCCCCACCCCATCCAGCCACATCCCTCACCCCGCCCTCCACTCCAGGGGTGCTCCCTCTCCTGCTCTCCAGCAGTGGGGCTGGTCTTCCGTGTTCTGGTGCTTTATTTAGACAGTGGTGGTGGAGTGTGTGTCTGGCTGAGTGCACCCTATTTACTTTCCAGTTTACTTAACGCCCCTGGCTGTTTGTGACATGTGTACGTATACAGTGTGTGTGCGTGTGTGTGCTTGCCATGTGGCGTTCTGTAACACGGATACATCCTCACTGGCGGGTGTGTACTTTCCACTGTTGGTGGGGATTTGAGCAGTTTTCTGGTTGGGGGCTCTTGCACATCATGCCGCTCTGAATGTTTGTGATTGGTGAATCTGAGCAAGTATTTCTTAGTTATTACGCAGGAGAGGCACTTCCCATGGTGCCACCAAATAGTTCTCCAGAATGGTCTTCCAGTTTGCACCCCCACTGTGTGAGGGTTTGGATGTTTCCTATGCCCTTCCCCAATTCTTGGTCTAAAAGGGCCAACTGTGTCCTTGAACGGGGAGCCCCAGTCAGGGGCATGGGTGGGGTTGTGTGTCCTTGAGCATCCCCAGAAAAGACACTTCTGATTGGCTCTGGACTGATGGAAGGTTGTCTTTTCTCCCCTGGTGCTTGGCCCATTTTATAAACTCAGAGTTCACCAGCTCAAGAATGGGCCCTGGCTCTCCTGGGCCTTACGGCCTCCTCTTGGCTCAGGACACGTTATCTCATTGTCCCTTGGAAACTGAGACACTTCTCTTTCATTTTCAGAGACGCATCTTGGACGGAAGCCTCGGTTTCGCTGCAGGGGTAAGTGGCACTTCTGGGGGAAACGGCAACCGAGGGGTGGGTGGGTGTGTGTGTGTGTGTATCTGTTTGTGCACGCTGACATTTCTCCATCCAGCACCATCTCAGTCTCTCCCCATGTGATCTAGAGGCACCTCTGGGTTCGCTAAGTGCTAATGGCTCCCTGTCCTCGACACCTATGTGCATTTCCCCCTCATCAGATGGCCCTGCCCTCTCTAGACTGTGAAGGAGCCTTGCTTGAAAGCTGTCTCAGGATTTGTCAAAGACGACATTTAGTAGGGCCTAGCACAGTCCTGGCCCGGTACACAGTTAGCACTAATCAAACATTCTCTTCCTCTCCTCTCCTCTCCCTTAAAAGGCTTATTTTAGCTATGCAAAAAATGTGGAGAGAATCCTGGATCCATCCCAGGTGCCCACCAGTTGAACCTTGATAACAGGCTTTGCTAATTGCACTCTGTCTGTCCTCCAGCCTTTGGGGAGGTTAGGGTATTTTGTAAAAGCAATCTCATGTAGTTCACCTGCAGATTCAATACACATTTCTCAATGACTTAGGGAAAAAAAGTAATTGCCATGCCATTACCACACCTGCCAAAATTAACAGTGATTCCTTATTATAATCTAACACCCAGGCAATATTCAAGTTTGCTCTTGTTTTTGATGGTTCTGGAGTTTGAACCCTGGGTTGCTGTACCACTGAGCCACACCCCTCAAGCCAACTCACGGCCAGTTTTGCTTTCGTCAAGACTAACTCAAAGCCTCCAGGATTTTTAGCCTTTTCTGTAGTATCTGGGGACCTGCTAGGGACCTGCCAGGAGTTTCTGCGCANTTTTTTTTTTTTTTTTTTTTTTTTTTTTACTGTTTTGAGGCAGGGTCTCCCTAAGTTGCTAAGGCTGTCCTTGAACTTGCCACATTCCTACCTCAGCCTCCTGAGTCACTGGGATTACAGGCATGTTTTGCTGAGTTCATACTCCTCCATCTTTTCCAAGGGGTCTTCTAAGAATGTTCTAGAATCATCTTTTAAGTGTTGCCAGGTGTATTGGTGCACGCTTGTAATCCAAGTGGCTCAGGAGGCCGAGATAGGAGGATTGTGAGTTCAAAGCCAGCCTCAGCAAAAGTGAGGTGCTGAGCAACTCGGTGAGGCCTTTTCCCTAAATAAAATACAAAATAGGGTTGGGGATGTGGCTCAGTGGTGGAGTGCCCCTGAGTTTAATCCCCACAATCCACCCCTGCCAAAATAGAATTCTATCTTTTAAGTCTTTTATTCAACATTCTCGTTTTTTTTCCCCCCCTACACTAGTCATTTTTTAGAGAAACTGGGTTATTTGTTTCTAGAACGTTCCACATTCTGAATTTGGTCACTTTCTCATAATTTGTCCCTCAGTCCCCTCTGTGTCCCACTAGCTGGGAGTTGGAATTGGGGCTAGGTTAATTCAGACTTCATTTTTTGGGGCCTGGATACTTCAAGTGTCCCAGTGTATTCCAGTTGTATCAGCCACAGCAGGAGGCACAGAGTACCCTTTTTCACTTTTAGTGGATCAGGGTTTGGTTCTAAAAATGCAGTTTTTATAGTCCTGTGGTCTGGGGGTGGAGGGATTTCTCTGAGGTCATTTAAGTCAGCCGCTGTCACACTGGGGCCTGTCCTTAGAGAACATGGGGACTTTCCAGCTGTACCCAGGTGGGCAGAGTGTTAGCAAAATCAGCGTCTAGGTCCTCAGCTCCCAAGTGTTCTCTTCCTGAAAACTGTTGTACCTGAGAGTACCCTGGAAGCTGCTCTCCTCTGCCTTCCCTGGGTCAGGTGCCCCTTCCCACCTCGCCCTCCCCTGATTACCTGGCCTAGGGGGCAGCGCCTCCAGGGATGAGCAGAGGGCCCCTTGGAATGTTGGCTGCTGTGGAGACAGCCCAGACCCTTCACTCTTACCCTTGAAGATGGATTTAATCAAACGGTCAGTGGAGAGATCCTTAAAATTGGTTTTCCATGGTGGGCCACTCTGGGATTTGGGGACTGTAACATAACAAGAGCTCAAAGAACAATAGCATAACAGCTCAACCACCCCATCTTCTCACTTGCTGGAATTTTCTTTCTTTTTTCCTTCTCTTTATTGACGTAAGCAAAGAAATAGAAATTAAATTGATGCTCAACCCTGTCTTATTCTAGCAGTGCCACTTAATAATTATAGACCTATGAGTGAATTAAAAAAGGAATGAGAAAAAAGGCCCTTCTATTAATGCTCTTCCAAGAATATTTAGCTTTTCAATATTTCATAACTATAAAGTGGTATGCTCTGTTTTTGTAATGAATTTCTTCATTACTAGTCATAGTTGTAATAGGTTCGTCCAGGAACTTAAATGTCAAGCTTACAAATGAGCAAAGTGGGGCTGGGCTCGTGGCTCAGTGGGAGAGTGCTTGCCTTGCATGCGTGAGGCCCTGGGTTTGATCCTCAGCTGCACATAAAAGTAGATGTTGTGTCCATCTACAACTTGAACAAACCCAAATGAGCAAAGGGGAGGGAACCTGGATTTCATGTACCTAAAGGGGATACACAGGTATGAAGTGTGAAGACCCCTACTCCATTGATCAGGCTTTTGGGTGTCTCGCTGTAGCCTTCTCTTGTAGGTCAGAAGCTGTCACATACCAAAAACAAATCAAAATAAAAAAGGAAACCAACAAATTGAGTGTGTCCTGGCCTTCAGGACACGTAGGAATAACTTATGATTTATTTTTTTTTTTTTTTAAGGAAACTATCATAAGACCACTGTAGTTGTAAGTTCATGAGGGGCCCATGCACCTGAGCTTACACATTCCGCAGTACTGATGGTGGACCAAAGTGCTCTAGGCCCGGGAGTCTCAGCATCTACACACTGAAGTTAAACATGATCTAACATAGTTTCACTTCTGATTTTTAAAGTGGTAGGAAAAAAGATTCTAGAAGTTACATTTTTATCCAAAATCAAGTCATTTGCTTTTCTAGAAGTGACCTTGAATGTGAGTTGCGCAGAAACTCCTGGCAGGTCCCTAGCAGGTCCCCAGATACTACAGAAAAGGCTAAAAATCCTGGAGTAGGAGACGCTTGGACTCAAACCCAGGGAGCCTCAGTGGCATTGATGACTAGAAGGCATTCTCACATGTGTGTCTCCAAAACAGGGAAGGACTGTAGAGCCCAGGAGCCCTGAGCAGTGATGACCACCTGGACTTATGAATAATTTATATTTGATATGGATGAGCTATTGGGTGGGGCAGTGGTTGTCAGATTGGCAGATTTGCTCCCGGGGATGACTGGCACCTTGGGTTGTCTCAGCTGGCAGCTAGTGGGTAGAGGCCAGGGCTGTTCCCAAGCATCCTACAATGTACAGCACAGGCTGTGTCCCAACTGCAAAGGACTCACCAAGTGTCAGTGCTGTGGACGTTGAGATGCCCTGACCTAGCACATTTTGCTGTTACCTGCCCTGTAGAATGTTTACAAACTCGGTGGAAAGTTCTTAAGACCCCTTGCCCTCTTACTTCTACAGTCAACCCTGTGTGTGTCCTTGGACATTTTGTCAGGCACAAATGCATGACACTGGGAACTCCACAGTTGAACTGAGTACAAACCCTGTCTCTGCTCCCCATGTAATGCTGCACAATTTATTTAAACCACCTGTGCCTGCAAAGTGGGAGTGAATCGTATCTGGTACATCCCTCATAGGAGCACTGTAAAGATTAGATGATTATTAAATTACTTTAATACCTGATACCTAGTAGGCAGTAGGAGGGTGGTCGAGGGCCGTGGTGCCTGGTACCCTAAAGGCTTTGCTCCCTGGCCCAATCCTGGAGGCTTTGAGTTAGTCTTGACGAAAGCAAAACTGGCCGTGAGTTGGCTGGAGGGTCCATTCCATCTCACAAATGTCTGTACAGCCTCTTAACAGTTGGACACCATCTCTACCCGAGTATGTACATTATAGCTTGTCTAATGTAATGCCACAGTGACACATCTACCCACCGTATAATTGTTCTCCAAACTGTTTCTATAAGAGACTCCTGGGATAAAGGACATATGTATTTTAGACATGCTGGGGAGCATATTTCACAGGTTGTTCTTCTCATTAGAAGGACCTTGGAAGCATGAACAGTTCTCCTTAAATGATTCCTCTTGGAATCTCTGCCTGTTTTTCTCCAGATTTCTTAAATCTCTCTCCAAGTCTCCAGTAATCATTGTCTGTCTTTGGTACCAAACTTGGTCTTGAATTTTGCTTTAACTGCAAACTTAACAGGGAGAACTCTTAGGGGAGTCCTTATTCCCTGTTAGCATCCTAGAGTACTGAAACTTTAAAGCTGGAGAAGGTTTCAGATGATAATAATACCTAATACTTACTGAGCCCTTATTGTGTTTATGATGCTCAGCCAAGCACTTTAAATAGATCATCTAATTTAATTTTTATAGCAATCCTGTGAGGTATGTACCAGGTACTATGATTCACTCCCATTTTGCAGGCACAGTAGGTTTAAATATAATTGTTCAGCAATAAATTGTGAACAGAGACAGGGTTTTCACTCAGTCTGACTGTGGGCCTCCTACCTTTAAACCACAATGCCTCCTAGATCATATCTGGTACAGCTGCCTCTATTTACAGACAAGAAACGAGTTTAGGGAGAACAATGACTTATCCAGAGCTGAAAATTGCTAGACAGCAGCAGAATGAGGACCAGACACAGCCGAGAGGCCAGGGACTGCCAGCATTTAGATGAGTGAGCTTGGGCAAGCTCCTTGGTCTGCCTGAGTCTCTGTCGACCCCGCTGAGCAGGGAGGACACGGGACTGGCTGGTTCATTAAACATGCAGAGCCAGGAAACTCTTAAAGGGGTGAGCTGCAGCACTGGTGGGCACATATCTTTTCATTGGAAGACAACTGTGCAGTGTTTCAGTTTGATTTTGGGTCACCTACTTGTGGATGTTTTAGTGGTAAACTTCACCATGGAGTTGAATATTCTTTCATGGACTGAGAAAGTTATCATGGTCCCTAAAGATACAGAGATGAGTTTGGAGGGGCTGAAACATGGAGGATCACCAGATTAGTACTCTTTGCCCTGGATGGTGTGTGTTTTCTGTGAGGCTCAAGTCGAGGAATTGCTATATCAGTACACATTCTCAGCACAAGAGAAGGCCTACCGATTGGGAAGCTGGCTTCTAGGCATGAAAAGGCAGTTTACTACTTACTCTTTTATCTCATAGGAAGCTGTTTCTTATGACAGGGTTTTCTTGAGATTTTGGCCAAGTCTGCTTTTTGTGCAGCAAGTGGTGAATCACGTTTTCTCCAAATAACTGGCTCACTGTTGGAGGTCAACGGTGGCCTCTGAGTCTGGAGGAGTGCGGGTGGCCAGCTGTTCCTCATTTACACAGAACTGGGTGGAAGAAATGGACTTCAGTCGTGGGATGTGGGATTCGGGAAGGAGATTTTAGCCAGGGCTACTGGCAAGGTGTATTCTACAGTAAATATGAGAGGGGGGAGGTCTAAGGGATGGAGCAGCCATTGAATTGAGTGTTTAGAAGTCCTAGCTTCTAGACTTCGTCTCTACAGATCCCAGATTGAGGAATACTTGCTGCTTCCTCTTTTCCTTATCAACTGAGGTGGGGAAGTCTGGTATGATCTAATGGAGATGCTTCATGGCTCTTGGAACGTGAGGTCTTTGGATTGCACTGAGATGGGCTGGGACGTAGCTCAGATGCCACAAGACACTGCGGGAAGGAGTGGCCTGTGGGGATTCTGAGGGGAAGGTCACGGCTACCTGTTTCTGAGCCATGATTTTTCTTATTGGAGAAACTGAGGACTCGTTGGTGACCTCCCAGATGGTGGCCCTCTAGGGAGGAGGGAGAAGGAGAATGCTTGGTCTGATCCCACCCCCAGCATCTCTTAGATTAGATGGGTTGTCTCAGAAGGTTCTGGGTGCTTGTTCAGTGTGGATCTTTTATATTTGCTCTTTAAGGATTTGGGGAGCCCCAGGGCCTCCTAGATTCTACCCTCTTGTTCTGAACTGGGATGCAGTGGCCAGGGAGATGGTGCTCGTCCATCCTGAAGCTAAGGCCCCTTCCCCCCTTAGGTGGGCACTCAGCAGAGTGCCATCAGTATGGGCTCTGCACTGGGCAGCTTGCCAGTACTAGGGAGATCCCCGAGGCAGTTAGGCTTATTTTGGCTCCTGGTCTTGGAGATTCCAGTCCCTGACCAAAAGGCCTTATTCTTTGAGCCTGTGATGAAACAGCACATCATGGCAGGAAGACGTGGCGGAGCAAACAGCCCAGTTCCTGAGCCAGGAAGCAAAAGAGAAGGAGACCAGGGTCCCATTATCCCCTTCAAGGGCATACCGAGCCTCCCATGAGGCCCCACCTCCCAAGCTTCTACACACCTTCCAGGAGCGCCCCCCCCCGCCCCCGATCGATTCCATTACACATGGACCTGGTGGGAGGACATTCCTCCAAGCCATAGCAGCTTGGGGTGACTTGGTCCTGCCTGCCCTGGGGTCCCATTCGACAAGCCCAGTGTGCTGTCTGCTGCATGAAGACGTGGTGGGTGGGCCTTCTCTAACCCACCTCGTTCCAGGCCTTGGCACTGTTATGGGCTCTGCCACTTCCTCCATGTTGCTTCCTGCATGGTGGTGCCCCAAGACGCTGGCACTTACTCTGAACCCCCATAATCGGGGGCAGGACCTTAGGCTTGCGTGACGAGGCATTTGGCATTTTGCTTTAGGATCCCGAGGCGCCAGTTTCCAACGGAAAACCTCCTGACTTTTCTGTTTTCTGACTCTTGACCTGGACCCCAAACACTAGTGCTCTCTGGGCTCGATGGCTCTGATGACAGTGCTGTCCTTCCTGCCTTCTGCTCCACGTGGCCAGGACAGCAAGTCTCGCTGTGAGAAGAGATGGCAAGGTGAGGGTGCAGGAAAGGCAGAAACGCTCGGGAAGGGGACAGATGATGATGATTATGGTATTTTTTTTCTTTTCAATTTCGTGCTTCAGATTTCCAGTGTCATTATAAACATTGAGGGGGAGGAAAGGATATGCATCACCATCTCTCCTTGGTGACAGAAAGTGACAGTATTTGTCTTGGTGGAGGAGCCCTGACAGGTGCTCTCGCCCTGCTGAGTGCCGGAGGTATGTGGCCCCAAGGCCCACCATAGCCCCCTGGATGGTTGCCCCCCCCCCTCCACCCCGTCTTTCCTCCCCTCCTCTCCACCACGTTCATGCTGCTTGAGTGAGTGGCCACTGATGGCCACCGTTCTCTTGGCCGGGAAGGCCTGCCTTCTGCTGCTCCTTTGTCCTGCCTACAAGCCTGGACCCACTGTGTCCACAGGGCTGGAGCGTTCTCTTTGGGATATCTGCTCCCCCTCGCCTGGGGCGTGCTTCCCTGCTCCCATGAAGGAGGAGGTGGGAGTGAGGCAGGTGATGGTCAGAGTGAAAAGGGCCTAAAGATTCAGGTTAAAGAGCCGAGTGCTCCAAGGTCACAAGAACTCCGTTTTTCTGTGGGAACAGGTGGATGTTTAGTTGGTATTCCTTGAAGGTGACTGACTCAGTCATCCACCCACCAATCTATCCACCCAAGCAGCCATCCACCCATCCGTCCATCCATCCATCTGCCCACCCAGCATTTAATTGAGAACCACGCTGGGGATTTGAGGAAGCAATGCGGGGAGACGTTTTCTGTTTCTAAGGAAGTTGTGACCTGGGGGAGAGTGCAAGCTACACTGGTGGTCTAGATCCTGCCTGCTGCCTGTTTCGTAAATATTTATTGGTGTGCAGTCACACCCATGTGCAGACACCTGTGCGTGGCGGCCTTTGCAGTCCTGTGACGGCATTGAGCAGATGCAGCAGGACTCCGCTGCCTATGAGGCCAATATTTACTCTTTGGCCTTTTATAGAAAGTCGTCTGTCCCCGGTGCCATGTTGGTGGCAGGGCTTTTCTTTTTTAAGTTTTTTTTTTTTTAAATTGGTGCATTATAATTATCACCATGGTGGGATTCATTGTTGTGTGTTCATACACGCACACAGTAGGACAATATACACACACAATAGGACAGTATACATACACAGGACAATATACTTTGGTCACTGTCACTCCCCTGTGTCTCCCCTCTTGGTGGGGTTTTTTTTGAGGCCTGGTAGCCTGAGCCAGCGTGCCTAGGACCACAGCTCTGTGCCATTATGGCTCAGCTGGAGCTCTCGGAATAGTCCCTAAGGTGGTTTCCTGGAGGACACCTGACTTCCTGGTGGACCTTCTAAAAGGGCCTGCCCTTGGATCCCCTTTGAAGACTGCTGGGATAGCTCTGGTGAAGCATGGATTCTGTGGGCCCTGTTTCTCTATGCCACGCCAAGGCCTGGTGCTCAGGAGAGCTGGCTGGGGGCATAAGTGTGCCGTAGGAGACTGAAGGAAACTAGGCCTCCCAGCTCAAAGCCAACTCGAATTTGCAGCTGGCATTAGTGTCCTTGGTGAGCACAGCCAACGTGACCCGTCGTCCCTGTCAGTCCAGTTCTCTCTGGCTTTGGGGCAGTTCCTTCATACAGATGCTGTTTCTGCACCTGGTTGCACATTGGAATCACCTGGGGGAGCTTCCCCTCCCTCCTCCATGTCCTGCGCACCCCAGACCAACCACATCAGAACCCTGGGTAACGGAGGTGATGGCCAGAGTCTCATTGGGGGGTTCTTCCTGCCCAGGAGGATGTAAGCCACCCTAAAACTTAGTCTCAAATAATTAGTGAATAACAAAACACAGAGCCAGAAATATATTTACAGAAGTGAAGCCCCTGAGAGACCTAGTCCACGGGGGCTGGAACTAGATAAAAGATGGGCTCCAGTGCCCTATTTAAGGGGGGACATCAAAGATAGTGGTGAGGTTTCAAGGGTGGAGTCTTGCTTCGCGATATCTAGTCAGCAGGTTGATTGACATCTTGGCAGGGCACACCCATCTTGGTGCTATGTGGGATCTGGCAGAGCTTGAGGGGGAGGTCCACCTGCATCAGGTGGTCAGTCCATGTGGGGGTGCCACGGGAAGTTCCCAATGCCAGACTTATCCCCTCATTAGGCTACGATGAGCAACACAGTCCTCACACAGCCCACGGAGGGCTCGTGACACCTGGGGGTATGGTTAGAGGGGTGGGAATTGGCACAGGTCATTTTTAGAGCTTCCCGTTAAGGCATGGTTCAGCCAAAGCCAGGAACTCCTAAAGGGGCTGTGGCTTTTGAAGGGTGAGCTGGGGTTTGGAAGGTGCAGACTCCAAATAGCTGTCGACACTCAGGACTGGGGTCATGCTCAGAGGCACTGGACATGGAGGATGGAGCCTTGGAGCGTGGCAGGGGAAAGCCGGGTTGGGGGCACTGCCTCTGCCCCTCAGCTGCAGCCCATCTGCTGAGGCGCCCGTGGCCATCTAACATGAACTTGACCGGGGACCTGGCTCCCACTAGCCTGGAGGAGCGGGCAGCTGTCGAACACCCCGGTCACTCTCCAGTTGGTCAGCTGGGCACAAGGCTCTTGCTCTGTGCTCCTTGGTGCTGCAGAAGGATGGCAGGCAGGGCCTTTGCTGCTTGGGAAGGCGTGATCTTGACTTTCAGCTCGCATTTGCCGCGCAGTCCTCGCTGGATTACACATTCTGTGTGAAAACTCGGGTCTGGCAGGGGCTCGAGGAAGCCAGCCCGGCCACCAGGCAGGGCAGTGCTTCGCAGAATGCAGACAGATGGAGTGTGGAGAGGACTCGTGCGAACCAAGCCTTCACACTTTCTTTGTAAGCTAATTGAGTGTTTAGCTGGCTTGTTAGAAAGTCCTGGATCTCGCCATCTTCTGCAATTTAAATAACAGAGGAGCTGACATCATTTTTCTTTTGCATCTTAGCCCCGATCCCATTAAAAAGCACTGAGAGTCAGTTCTTTTGAAAAAGAGGCTTTCAGGGTGTGCAGGACAGGAGGTAGAACGGGTGTCGCTCTGACCTTTAACCTTTGTGTGTCAAGGCAAATCTCGACCCGTGTTATTAGTACAAGTGCTTTGTGAAAAGGGCTGCTGTCGAACAGCACATTATTGCTTTTTAGTGTTGACTTGCACCCAGGAGAAGAGCCAGTAATCAAAGCTTTGTCAAGGGCCAGTGTGATTTTTAGAGAAGGCCAAACATGTGTCCTGTTTGCAGAAGGGCCACTGGTGTTCTCCAGCTGGACGCTCCTGGGCAGGGAGAACCCCCCAGTTTGGAAGCCGCAAGTGCATTGTCTTCAGGCTGATCCACCCACCATTTAGTGAGCACCTACTATGTGCAGACATTGGGGAGTTTGTGATCCCTCCCTGCAAGGGGTTCGGTGCTGCTGGGGAGAGGGGTTGTGGGCACCTGCAGTCTGAAAGAGGTCAGCATGTGGCCGATAGGAAGGTAATAAAGGTAACGAACAGAAGGTGCCAGGAACCCAGGGCCAGGAGGGTGCTTCCTGTTGAGTTGAGACGTCACGGCTGAAGCTCGGATGGGCGGGTAGGTTGGGCTTCTATAGGTGGAGATGGGGATGAGGGCAAGGAAAGGCATCTTGGGCAGAGGGAACAGCACATTGGGAGCCCGTGAAGGCCCGTGGGCTGGTGGGAAGTGGTGCTGGAGAGCGGGCCGGGCCGAGCAGGGCGACTTGGAGTGCTGTGGAAAGGGGTTGGTGCTTTGTGCTCCAGGCTGATGGGCAGTCCTGGAGGTTCTTGAGAGGGGACCCAAGCAGAGCTGTGCTTCTGGGAATGCATTTGCCTGCCTGGGCCCAGGGAGCAGGCAGGGAGGCTGGCAGCTGCTACAGGGGCAAGGGGCAGTGAGGCCTGGCTTTGGGCAGAGGTGGGGAGAGCGAGGGAGCGTCCTGCTGGAGAACCCAAGCACAGTCCTTGATGGTGCCTATGGCCAGAGGGCTTCAATGCTCCTGTGGGAACTGGGTCCCTGGGCCACCAAAGGATGTGACATTGCTGTTTGGCTTATGGACTGGTGGAGATCCTGCTAGACACGAGGAGGGGGTCTCTTGGGCTTGCTGCAGGCCTCCTCATCTGAGTGGGCTGTACTTTGGAATCTGCATGTGATGGGGTGGTCTCCATGGCAACCTGGCACCTACAGCTACTGAACTGATGGTGGTTTCCTATGGCTCTGCTTTTGGTGATCAGTATCCATCAGGATTAGACTTGACTGAGAGGAACTGAGACCTGCAAAATAGTGGCTCAAACAAGAAAGCTCCTGTCCTGTAGAATTCTGGAGACCATGGCTAGGAAAGTAGGATCATGGAGTCACTAGGGGTTCAGTTTGTCTCCCTGCTTTGCCATATAGCGTAGCCTTTGTCTTTCTGGTCTAAAATAGCTGCTAGAGCTCTGGTCATCACATCTGCCTTCCAGACAGTGAAATGGTAGGGTGCAAGGAGATTCCCTGCAAGCTTAGCATGACAGCCCTCCTTGCATTGTATTGGACAGAATTTATTCATGTGAACACAGCTGCAAGGAAGGCTAGGATACATGGTCCTTCAGCTCCGCAGCAATGTGCCTAGCCACTGGGACTCCCTTACTGAAAGCGAGGGGACAACAGAAACTGGAGTGGCAGTTAGCACACTTGGTTACACAACCTGCCACAGAGAACTTTGAGCCCTCGTGCTGTTATCGATTTGCCTTCTTGGTTTTCATGTTTTCAAAATGAGTTGTGTCCTTACTTTTAACTGGCCTCTTTCTAAATGGAGGAGTAAATCACATGAACTTGGTAAGAAACTTGAGTACTACGAGGGGGTGTGATCAGAATCCCTGTCTCTATCAGCCAAGATGTGGGGTCACAAGAGACAGCCTGATTGGATCCTGTGGGAGGAAGATGGAACTGTGTTGGCACCAGGCTGAGAAAAGCCTCCAGCCCTGGGAGGCTTGGGATCAGAGGACCCTTGGGCACACTCTGACCTGTGGGGCTCCACTTCAGGTAGTCCAGCAGCGTCCTCTCAGGCTCGAGTCCAGAGGAGAGGTTGGTTTCTTCTTCAGCTCGGGCGTAGCTGGCCTTGAGTTTCCTGGTCTGGGAGTGACTGGCCTGACTAGGGTCACGTGTTCATCCCTGAAGGCTGATCCCTGTTGCCCGGGGGGACGTGATGTGTACAGTGGCCTGGCCTCCCTGCCCACATTAAGTCAAAGGCTAAGAATGGGAGGAGGTGGTTCCTCCAAAGAAATCAAATACTGTTGCTAAGGGGTAACGGATGCTGGACAGCCAAGGGATAGTAAAGCATGGAGACAGGTGCCCACCCCTCACTGATGCGCTGCCCCCTGCCCAGCAATCGGCCTTTGGAATCTGTGTCCCGTGGAGCTTCCCCAGCTTTCAGCCTACAGCAACACCGTGTGCTCCCTCCTGTGAGGTTAGAGACCTCTGGACCATAGCGGCTTCAGACACCAAGGACTTAATTTCTTATGGCTCTGGGTGGGCTGGGCTCAGCGGGGCAGCTCTTCTGCCTGCCTTGCCTGGGATGATTCAGGAGTTTGCTGTCACCTAAGCTGCAGGTGGGAGGGGGCCGCACCCACAGTTCTGGGGCCTTGGTGCCGCCCGATGACTGGGCATCTGCACGGTGGCTCATGGTTCATGCCTGGAGACCCAGACTCAAACTGGAAGGAAACCACTTTGGCCACTTTTTATTGGCCAAAGCAAGTTTCAAGGCCAGCTCAGATTCAAGGCAGTGGGAATGGACCCTCCTCCTCGGAGGAAGGAGCCTGCAGAACACGGGGGGCACTGCTCGACCTTTCAGCTCCTCCCCTTCCAGAAGGGACAGCTGTTGGAAGGCCGTCTGCAGGCAGTCGTCCTGTCTGTATCCTGCTTCTGTTTGTAAGCAGCAGGGAATGAGCCCTTTCAGGGCCCAGACCGGTCCCAGGTGTTCCGGATCTTCCGCATCCCTCTGCAGGGAGAAACATGCTCATCTGTCCAAACCCAAAGATGGGACTGAGGGGTCAAAGGTGCAGGGACAGCAAAGCTTTTACTGACCACCTTGCAAGATCGGGTGGCGGGGAAAACCCAGCTCGGTGACCATCGGCGGTCCCTCCCGGTTCCTCACTGGCTGAGTACAACGGGGTGCACAGTCTTCCAGAACATTACCTAGGATTCACTGTCTTCTATTGGGTTATTTAAATAAATGTCCCTTTAGGTTTCCCCACCTCCCTGTGCTCTTGTGGCGGGAGAGCTTTCTTGGGGTGCTGCCCCTGGTATGAGCACAGCTCTAGCTACCGAAGTTACTATTTAACAGATTTCTGTTGGTTGGGCCATCTCCCCCCCCCCCCCCA
>NW_025999894.1:5856450-5921264 GCF_001458135.2 Marmota marmota marmota | reverse complement strand
CCCCCCGCCCACCTGCTGTCATGGAGGGCCTCCAGGAGCCTGGGCTGTGGCTCTGCCCCCTCTGTAGGCTGTGGTTCTGTTGGAGTCCACCACTGGTCACTTTCCATCCTGCCGTCCCCCTCTGGCTGCCTTTCTCACATCCCAATTTTATAGTGAAATGCTGCATTCTGGAAACGGACCAGTGGGTTTCTCACACGGGGAGGCTCTGTCTTATTTAAAATCTTAATGTATGGCTGTGAAGCGGCTTTGCAGAGGGTGGCTTGCCCCCGTCACTCCAGAGGTGTTAGGCCCGAGCAGCAGGACAGTGTCGACCAGTGGCCATGTCCTGTCCCTCCTGTGGTCCCCTCCAGGATGGTGGGAGACGTGGAGGGCCCAGGATTGGAGGATGCCGGCTGCGGATGCTCATGCCTGCTCCCTCTCCCAGGGCCGGGGGGTCTGCTGGCCCAGGGCTGGGCGCCGAATGGAGCCAGTTTTCTCTTGATCTCCTTCCTCCCTTCCCTCCTGGTGGCTCCCACCAGAGGCCTGGGACCTGGAAGTCCCCTTGGGCACTTGGGTAATGTTGCTGCTCTCCTTGGAGGAGAGGAAGCCTCTCGGGGCAGGAGAACGGCCTGGAAACACAGCTCTGCTCCCACGCAGTCATAAAACGAGTTGCAGCCCAGATGCGGCCTGGCTGTGCCTGTGGCAGGCTGCTGGCCACCCCCAAGCACAGCGCTCCTTTAACCTCCAGGCGGCTCAGGGCTGCAGAGTGCTGGTCTCCTCCTCCCACTTGCTGCAGAGGCCTGGCAGGTAAAGCCTGGTGGCTGAGAACCCTCTGGAGAAAAGGGAACAAAATCGCAGGGCTGCAGGCGTCTGAATAGCTTGCTGGTGGAAGCTGGTCTGCGCCTGCCTCTGAATTCCACACCTGGCTTTGGGGGCCATGAGCCTCTGCTGCATTTCCCAGAGTTGTCAATCAGGAAAGGGGCAGCTGGGAGGACCCGCACCTTGCTGCAGGCTGAGGGCAGGTCCCCCGCCCCTGCAGATGTTCTCTTCCTGCTTCCCTGTTGCTGTAGCATCTCTTTGGAAGGCTCCATTTCCGAAGCGCTCTTCTTCCTGTGAAGAAATGAACCACGAGAGCCCTGGGGCTAAGTGAGTTAGTGCCAGGAGGGTGGAAAAAAAGTCCATCTCTTAAGTGCATAAACAAGGGAAAACGGATTAACATTGTGCTTAGGTTGGAGGACGGGATCCAGTCATTGCCTGGACAGAAACTTTTATTAAGTAGATTACGGATTGGAACTTGCTCGACATCTGTGATTGTGCGTGCAGAGCTCCATGGGGAGAGGCTGTCTGAGCTGATGGCAAGGAACACTTGCATCTCGGGGGCTCCCGGGTCCCCCCATATGATTTGGTTGATTTGTATTTTTCAAAGCCTGTTCATCTGTGAGCTCATCTCGCGATGCTGTTGCCGAGGGTTCTGTTAGCGTAACAGGTGGATGGCGGCTGCATCCCACGCTGGACTCTTGTCTGACCTCTTCACCGAGAGGCTCAGGGCAGAGAGGAATGGAGGTGGCTCTGCCGGTCCTACTGGCCCCTGAAGCACAAGAGCATCCTAAGTGACAGGACTCTGGCCCTACTCTATAAATGTCTAAATCACTCATTCCCTGGACAGCTCTTTATTGACAGCCCTCTGTAGCCCCACTACGGGCAGGAGGTGCTGTTTTATGCACTGGGAATGAAACGGACAATACAGCACTGCGTACTATATGGTGGGACATGGGGTGTGTCCAAGAGGTCAGTTTGGTGGAGGATGAAGGCAAGGAGGACGAAGAATACCTGGTGTGGGTGGCTCATAGTTTATTACCGTCTCAAAGAGAGCAGATTAGTAAAGATGTGAAGGAAGGGTCCCTGGCCTAAGGGAGGTGCTTCATGAATGGTCATCTTCATTTTGGGGTGTGGTAAGCAAATTAGCAGATACTGTAGTGGTCAGATGGAAGAGGATTGGGCAGGAACCTGTAAGAACCTAGTGTGTCTAAATGTCTGCAGGAACTTTCCCTCTCCCCAACCCAAATGTCATGATCAAGGCCTTTGGACAGGGGAGCCCCTCCCTCTGGAATAGAGCTGGAACCCTACTGGCTTGGGATGGGACACACCTGGCCACATGCAGGTGAGGTGGAGGTCAGGGCTGCCCGGGTGAAGGGAGAGCCTGCCTGCTCCCCATTCCAGCTTCACCTTCTCACTGTGGACCTGGTTCCCGAAGCCGGGGGGCTGTGCATGTCCATCTTCTGAAAGCTGGTCCCTTCCTGGTCCTTGTCACTAAATGTTTGATCCTTATAGGGATTTCCCCCTTCTTAATGCATCACCCCTCCAAGATGAGTTGATGGGCCCTTGGTAAGCACCTGTCCCTAGATTCTAGTGGCTTGTTTGCTGTGTGTTCTGTCTCCCCAAACTGGAAGGACCTAGAACACAGAGCTGTCCTTTACACAGTTGAGCCCTGGTCCCCAGAACAGGGCTGGAACATGGCTGACACTCAAAAATGTTTAAAGTGGGTGTTGGCTAAGTGACTTCCTGTGGGCTTGGCGACTTCTGGCTGGTGAGGTTTCTTCAGCCCTAGGTGTGCCCTGATTTCCATCACCAGAACGTCAGAATGAGACCTCAGACCAGGCAGCAAGAAACCCTCCCCACTGTGGACAAGGAAATCGGTCTTTCTGATTCTCCCAGTGAAGGAAGAAACTAATTGAATGCAAACTCATTACATCTCTGAGCACTTTGAAAATTTTCTTCTGATTTAATTATGATGAACTCCTCAGGATATAGGCATGCCAGGAAACGTCTGGAACTGTCTGTTGCGTGAGGCGAGCTCAGAGCGGGGGGTGCCGGGGCTTGGGGAGACGTCTTTGTAGCCAATGTTCACTTTGGCATTAGAATGGACTCCAGAGTCACCTGCCTTGCGTTCCCTCCTGGCTCCACTGCACTAGGTATGTGGGCCTGGACGTTGCTATCCACCTCGGTTCCTCACCTGTAAGGAGGTGGTGGCGTTGTCTCCTTTAAAGCACTGTTGTAGAGGTGAAATGAGTAGCCCTGTCTGGAGCCCAGTGATGGGCATACAGTCAGTGCCCAGCACCTGTTGCTGGTTGGTGTGGTGAATGGGTGGAGGGCACCTGGTGAACTTGGGATGGGGTAAGTCACGGCTGTTGTATGGTTTTTCCTCTAGTCCTGGGCTCCTGACATAACTCACGTCCTGAGCTGATTAACCATCACCCAGGATCCTGCAAACCTTTCTTCTCAGTAAAATAAATCTTCTTTGTTTTATATATTAATAAAAAAGACAATGCAGAAGCGGGACCCATCATTTGTCTTTTGGAGGAGCACGTTCTTTCCCTGCTCAGGCTGGGCTTGTTTGGTGTTCTGGAGGCTGCACGCCACCCACCACGTGGATCCACTGTGATATTTGCTTTCACCTTTATTGAGATACAATCCAGTTCATGAAACCACTATGTATCCGTGACATTTTAACCAATGATACCTTGGAACCTGAAGTTGGTTCTGATTTTTTTTCTTTGCTTGCTTTTTTTTTTTTTTTTTAAGATCAAGGGAATAGGTGTACACATCTAGAAAGAGCAAATGTTAGTAAAAGACTTACAAAGAAAACCCAGCAGTTAGTTCTCCCTCCTGTCTCCCCACTGGCTGCCCTCCTTTCCGGAAGTGCCCGTTTCTGTCCGTTGAGAAATTTTGTCCCATGTTTCTAAAGAAATTTATTCTGCAATTTCTCCATTTGGAAACCAGTGCCCTTCAGTTCTGGTAAACATGACTTGATATTCCTGTGACAGTCCCCTGCTGGCACTCTGTCCTCTGCTAGTTTTATTGGTGGGCTGGTGGGCTTCCTGGGCTGAGTGTCTCATTCTCTTTGTGTCAACTCTTTGCTCTTTTGTTCTACTTGGGAAATTTCATCAGCTTCAACTGCAAAGATGAGCCAATCTTTTTTGCTTTTCATAGCTTTAGTTTTTGGAAACTCTTGCTCTCCCGGAACTTTTATTTATTTAGAATTCGTTTCCCCATCACATCCTGTCCCTTGCATGGGCTCATTCCATGCCATCTTGCTCTCTGATGTTAATGACGGGTTTTCTCTTGGGTGAGTTCTCTGGTCCCCTCTTTTCCTGCGTGGCTGCTGTGGTTTCAGTCAGCAACACCTGGGCCCCACAGTTGGGTAAGAGGTGGGTTGGCGAGAGCCAGCACACATCTCGGCTCACTTGGTCCTTACCAGGGCCTCACGGAGCGAGGGGCTGGGGTTCCAGTTTTACACACAACAAACCTGAGGCTTGCCAAGTTGACCCTATTTGTCCCAGCAGTGCCAGGGTTTGTCCTGGGGTCTGACTTATCCTTGAGGCTGTCCCTGAGCCGGGTGGTAGTTTCCTTTGACTCCAGGGGCGGGTAACTGTCCGCACTTCTTATTCCTCGTCCACCTGGGCGCTTCTTTGGTTACGAGTTGCCTATCTAGATTCTTTCCCCAGTTGTCGTTTTAAATTTGCATTTCCGAGGTTTTTGACATCAGCCTTTTTTTCTTTTTGTTCGTAGGGATTGAACCTAGGGATGTGTTACCACTGAGCTAGGTCCCCAGCCCTTTATATTTTAAATTTTGAGTCAGGGCCTCACTGAGTTGCTGAGACTGGTCTCAAATGTGTGGTCCTCCTGCCTCAGCCTCTCAAGTAGGTGGGATTACAGGTGCGTGCCACCGTGCCCAGCTTCAAGTCGGCCTTTTTTTTTTTTTTTTTGGTACTGATGATTGAACCCAGGGGTGCTTAATCACCGAGTCACATCCCCAGTATTTCTTAATATTTAGATTCAGGGTCTCACTAAGTTGCTCAGGACCTTGCGAAGTTGCCGAGGTTGTCTTTGAACTTGCCATCCTTCTGCCTCAGCCTCCCGAGTCCCTGAGATTACAGGCGTGCGCCACTGTGCCCAGGGGAGTCGGCCTTCTAAAGTCTCAAATTCCTCCTCTCCTATATCCAGCCTGCTCTGAGCCTAGCACTGGCTTGTGACTGTGCCTCTAGCGGCTCCGTGGCACAGGGTACCGCAGCGTAGCGCCACCCCAGCTGGAGCCCAGGTTCCTGGGTAGCCGCCTCCCTGACTGCCCAGCTGCAGGGTCGACCATCCCCTCCACCCCAGGTAGCTGCCCCCTGTCTGATGGATTCAACACCGCGTTGCCTGCGTCCCCGTCCCCCTCCCCCACCCCACCCTTGGTCTCCCCAGGGTTTCTTTGTGGTCAAGGGCACCGCGTGTGCCGAGGATGGTAAACCAGGCTTTGCCCACTAGGAGCTGCAGCGTGTGGCTCCTAACTCCTCTCACAGGGCACTGGCTGCAGGAAGGGTGAAAACGGAAGCTTGTTGCATCCAGCTGAGGTTTATGTGCAAAAGCTCATCTAGTCCTTACCCCAACCCAGGAAGATGAGTGCCACTTCAGAGGGTGGGGGTCAGCCTGATGCTCAAAACAGATGACAGTAGCCACCAGCTGGGTTTGAATTTGTGCTCTGCCGATGACTAGCTGTATGACCTGGCTCCATTGCTGAACCCCACTGTGCCTCAGTTTCCCATGAGAAACTGGAATAACAATAGTAGCTGACGTTTCCCCCATATTTTTATTGGTGCATTATAGTTACCTAATGGTGGGATTTGTGCTTACATATCTGTACATGCACACAATAAGACAAGATAATTTGGCCAACGGCACTCCCCAATTATTCCCCCTTTGTCTCCCCTCCTCCCTCCCACCTCTTTCCTCTACTGATCTCCCTTTGATTTTTGTGAGAAGTTCTGTCTGCTGTCCTTGTTTTCTTTCTTCCTCTCCAGCTCCCACTTGTGGGGGAGGGGCAGGAACCAGAACGTTTGACTTTGACTTATTTCACTTAGTGTTCCCAAGTTCCATCTGACAATAGCTAACTTTTTTTTTTTCTCTTGTGGTGCTGGGGATTGAACCCAGAGCCTTATGCATGTGAGGCCAGCACTCTACCAACTTTGCTGTATCCCCAGCCCGATAGCTAAATTTTAATGTCAGATTAAGGAGTTTCTTTTTATATAAATGTTATTGTTTTCGATTCCATTTTGTTTGTAATTGTTACTGTTACTTCTATTGTTCATTGCATCTTACCTATGAAGAGAGAAGTTAATCTCTAACTCAGCACCCTCCAACTGTAAATGATGGTGCTGGGGGTTGACCCCAGGGATCCATACTCCACACTAGCTTCCCCTCCACCATGCTCTATCATCTTTATCAAAACGGTGGGAGAAGGAAGATGTTGGACGTGCCCCAGGATTACTGGAGGGGGTGGGGTTGCCAGGTAAAGCACAAGCAATGAATGAAATAGAATTTCAGATAAACAATAGTTTCTATGCAGGTGTGCCCAAGTACTGCATGAGATGGACTTGCACAAAAGCTTATTCATAGTTCATCTGAAAGTACAATTTAACCGCATGTCGCATTTTATTGGCTAACTCGGGCAATCCTGGAGGGGCGCTGTCATACTATTATCCAGTCCCTCTTGGGGATCCAGGCCCATCATTCCTGACCTCTCTCCTGTCTCCCAGGAATCTCTGCTGCCACCCGGGTGGGGGTCCCTTGCATCCCCGAGGTGGGTTAGAACACGTTGCATGGTGGGAGGAAACATGTTTGGGGTGAGGGGTAGCATCTACCTGACCTTGAGGATCCTGTCCCGCACTCACTGCTAGTTCAAGGCTGGAGGGGGACAGAACTCCAGGAAGTTGGTGGCTGCTCGCCCTTCTTGAAGTGTAGGAGGCTCATTCCCAGATCTCTAGAGTGTTCTCCGTGGAGCCAGACGGCTTCCTCTTCTCTCCTCCGAATGTTGGGGCAGGGGCTGCTTCCTCAGCCGTCAGATCTGGGACAGATTGGATCAGCGTGAATGAGTGGGGGTGGGGAGGCCTGGCCAGCTGGAGCCATTGTCCATCAACAGGCCCAGGTTGAGAGGGTGCTGATGGATTGGTGGCTGGGTGCCACGGGGGGGCTGTTGGGGCATGTTCACACTCTTTGGTGACCAGCTGGTGGAAGGTTTGCGAAGACGCCCCGCACCATCACCCTGGTTTTTAGTGTGCACAGAGTTAATTCTGTCAAAATGGGAGATTCTGGGAGGCCCCCTTCATTCAGCTAGGCTGAGTCTGCCTTGAAAGGACCTCATCGGTACACTTCCCTCTGTTAATCCAGGTAATGGGTTTGTGGAAGGGGAACATTGAACTCACACAAAAAGGGTAGATATCGTTTCCCTTCAGGGCCTAGTGCACTGGGTCTGGGTGTAGCTAAGGTCATGCAGGGCCCTCCTGTCCAGGTGGGCATCCCAGGCATGGTCGTTGTTGGGAATGTTTGTTGAGCTGCACTTGGAAACCGGAGCTTAGATTGGGAGCAGGATGGGCTTGAGGACTTACTCTTTAGTTCTGGTTTTGTGACACTGAATTAGTATTAGGTTGTTGGTCAGTAAATCTGAAGCCCAGACATGTCTCGGGTGACCTTCTTTAAGAAGCTTACTGGTCACAGTGGGGACCTGTGGCCACTGAGAACGGGGGCTGGGAGGCCCTCTGGGGTGGTTGCTGTGCATATCCAATACCGCCGGCACTTAGCATTTAAGGACAGCTTGGCCCTCGGTTCTGGGCCTGGGCCTTAGAGGTTACATTAGATGGTCCCCGCCTATCCCAGGGGAACTATTTGAGGATGGATGGACTCTAGAACCTGGAAGAAGCCCAATACAGCGGTGAACAAAGGAGGCTCAGCAGAGCCTGGGTTGCCTGCACCTTCCTAAGACTTATCAGTGGACGGAATCTACATGCAATAACATGCCCAGATCTTTAGTGTCAGCCCCGTGAGTTGGGACAACTGTATACACCGCACAACATGAGGTAGGGAACATTTGTGTCATCCAGGGAGAGCTCTTGTTCCTGCCCCTCCAGGCAACCCTGATGACTGTCACTATAGGTTAGTGTAATGTATTCTTGCGCTTAGGTAGAATTGTTTTTTTTACATTGTCTTTACTCAATGAAATGATTCTGGAAATCATCCAGTGTTGCTATAATAGCAGTTGTTTGCTCCTTTTTATTGGTAAGGAGTATTTAATTTTACAAAAATACCACAATGTGTTTATCCGTTCCTGTGTTGATGGACATTTGGGCCGTTTCCAGTTTGGGGCTGCTGTGGATAAAGCTGTTGTGAGCATTGTCGTGTCTTTGTGTAGATGGGTTTTCTTTCTTTTGGGCAAATATATCTAGAAGAATTTTTAGGTCAGTTGGTAGAGATTTTGGAGAGGGAGTATTTTCTTTTTCTTTTCTAAAGCAAAGAGCTCTTTTTTGTTTTGGAGAGTATAATCCAAGCCCCTGCCCGTGACTGGCCGTGGGTAGTTATCCCTAAGGAAAGTCTGGTCATTCAAGCAAGTCTATGACAATAACTGTAACTGAAGCTGTATGTAATTGACTGTAATTTTTGAGCTGTTAGGTTTAATTCCTGATATATTATGAGGGCTTGTCGTTAGAATCAGATTATGTACAGAGACGGCCCCCATGTGAGCTTGATTCACGCTTGAGTCGTGACTCGTCACTGACGTGCCAAATCTGAAGGCGGACTCCATGCAGAAATCATGTGCCCACCAGCATGGGTCTCCAGTCAAACGACTCAATACTGAATGGATGCGGGTGACCTCATTCTGGAGGGTCACTTGCAAATCCCTCTCATCCCTTCTGCCTCTGTTCCTTCCCCATTGCACACCTAAATTATGTCCATGGCCCAGAGCTGGTCTGTGGGTTACCAAACTGCCCCCTTAAATCCATCCTGATTTCTGCTTATCTTCCAAAGGGCCCCCTTGACCCTATTGGACCCTTGTGGTTGCCTGACGCCAACCTGCCCAGTCCTGGCTGAGCATTCTCAGTGCTGTATCCTGTCCCCTGCTCTAGCATATCTGCTTCCTAGGCTGGGCGGGGCACCTGTGGCTGTGTTTTTGAGGATGCCCGGTGATCCTGGTGGGCAGCCAGAGTTGGAAACCACCTCTGTTTGAAGCCCGAGCTGCTCAGCCTGCTTCTGAATGACACCCGTCTGCACCCACTGTCTCCTTCAGCTGGTGCATCTCCCTGCCGTCAGCTCAGCAGGGGCTCTGGGGTGCTGGCCCAGCAGACTGTCCTCCCTGCTCTTCCAGCTGGGAGGATCCCCCCTCGACTCCTTTCCAAACACATCCAACCTTCGAGGCCCTTCCTGTGCTTTCCTCCATGTTCTTTTTTTTAAAATACGACCTTGATGTCTCCCTTCTTGGAATGAGTGCAGCTTTCTCACTGGTCACTCCTGATGCCCTCCTGGTGGGTCATCTCGGGTGACTTCTGTCGGCTCTCATCATGGTATGCAGCTGGCTGCTGGAAGGCAGGACCCAGGTCTGTGGTGGGCTTTCTTCTTCCCCTTCAGCCCCCAGGGTCTGGCATAAGTTGGCTGCAGGGCAATCGCTGGCTACCTACTTGATGAACATTTCTTTGGTCTTTCGTTTTTTTCAGTGTTCTTCTTCTTCCGGTTTTCTTTTTTTAAATAGGTGCATTATAGTTGTGCATATTGGTGGGATTACTTATTATTCTGTTGATGACTTGTAAAAATTTCATATCTGATTTGGAGACAGAAGAGATGTTGCTTGGCTTCTGTGATTTGGTAATAATTACCACCTTGATTTAGGGGTTGCACGTTTGTGCCTACGTTTAAAAAAAAATTTAAATTTAATTATACATCACAGTAGAATGCAATTTATGCACTTATATATATAGTTGGTATACAAGTTCTCATTTTTCTGAGTGTACATGTTGCGGAATCATTGGTCGGGTAGTCACATATATACATACAGTGATAATATCTGTTTTATTCTACCATCTTTACTGTTCCCACATCCCCTCCCCTCCCTTCCTTTCCCTTCCCTCTACCTAATCTAAGGTAACGCTATTCTTCTCTAGTGGCCCCCCGCCTTATTGTGAATCAGCATCCGCATTTTAGAGAAAACATTCCCCTTTGGTTTTATGGAATTGACTTATTTCACTTCACATGATATTCTCCAACTCCATCCATTTACTGGAAAATGCCATAATTTCATTTTTCTTTAAAGATGAGTAATATTCCATTGAAAATATATCACATTTTCTTTATCCATTCATCTATTGAGGGACACTTAGATTGGTTCCGTTGTCTAGCTATTGTGAACTCAGCTGGTATAAACATTGATGTGGCTATGTCACTGTAGTATGCTGATGTTAAGTCCTTTGGGTATAAACTAAGGAGTGGGATAGCTGGGTCAAATGGTGGTTCCATTCCCAGTTTTCTGAGCAATCTCCATACTGCTTTCCATAGTGGTTGCACCAATTTGCAGTCCCACCAGCAATGTATGAGTGGACCTTTTCCCCCACATCCTCACCAACATTTATTGTTGCATGTATTCTTGATTCTTGCCATTCTGACAGGAGTGAGATGAAATCTGTTTAGTTTTGACTGTTATTTCTCTAATTATTAGAGATGTTGAACACCTTTTCGTGTTTGATTGTATTTCTTCTTCTGAAGCTTCTCTTCAGTTCCTTAGCCCACTTATTGATTGGGTTATTTGTCTTTGGTATTTGAGCTCTTTATATATCCTAGAGGTTAATGCTATATTGGAGGTTCATGTGGTAAAGATTTTCTCTCAATCTGTAGGCTCTCTCCTCACTTTGTTTCCTTTGCCGAGAAAAAGCTTTTTAATTTGAATCCATCCCATTGATTCTACTTCTTGCACTTTAGGAGTCTGGTTAAGAAAGTCAGATCCTTGCCTGACATGGTGAAGATTTGGGCCTACTTTTTCTTCTATTAGGTGCAAATCATATCCCTTTTCTTATCAATGGAAGAAATTTTGTCTTTTGCCTTGGATTTTCTTTCAGTATTTAAACTGTCATTACAATAACAACAGGAATGCATAACTGCACCCAGCATGCTGGAGTATGCTGATGTGTTCCTGGAGGAACTCTTCCTAAATCCACTTCTATTTCCAGAACTGAAATTGTTCCAAGAAGAGCACTTAAACAGAAATGCCTGCTGTGAGCTAGCTGTTCAGCTAGTTATTTTCGATTCTTTGCTGGTACTGCTGCCACCAGAGGAAAATTAATAGCATTGTAAAGTGTGGATCCCTGTGGCATGATATTTTGAGAATAAGGATCACATTGTGAACATAGCTAGTTCCTGAGAACTACTGAAGAGAAATGGGGAATTTTACTCTTCAGGCAACATGAGAAAGATCTTGCAAATATCTGATAAAGTTTGCTCTGGTCTCCTTCAGCCTTCTGGCATTTAGACTGATTTAGGAGCCCTCAACAGAAACACACAATCCGGGTGGGCATTAGGTGTTCATGCAGAGACTTTTCTGGAAACTGAATTTTTGTACACAAGATCCTTTACCCCATTGGATTTCCATTCTGAAGTTGGGACTAGGATGTGGGAGAATATCAGGTGCCCCCATCTAGAACACAGATGCTCCCCCTCTTCCCCCTACTGCATTTTCATCATGACACCCCTCTTGCTGGAATGGGGGTTCCTGCATGTCTGGTGGGACAGTCGCTTGGCTGCATGGGGTTCAGGAGTCTGGAGTCTAATTGCTACTTCCCCAGGCTCCCTGAGTAGTCCTCCTCGTGGACCGCTCTGCACTCTGACGTAGGGCTCGAGCTGCTAAGGGCCTCTGCTACAGACAGCTTTTTTGCTGCTTTGACCAGGAGACCCGATAAGAACAGTTAGAGGAAGAGAAGTTCATTTGGAGGCTCAGGGTTTCCGAGGTCTCGGTCCATTAGACGGCCAACTCCATTGCTCTGGGCCTGAGAGGGGGCAGAACATCATGGTGGAAGAGTGTGGTGGAGGGAAGTGGCAAGAGCTCTGCTCAACAAGGACAAAATGTGTGCCCCAAAGGCATGTCCCCAGTGACCCGCCGCCTCCAGCCACACCCTCTCTGCTTTTGGTCACCACCAGGTAATCCCTGTCAGGGGACTAATGCGCTGATTAGGTTAAGGCTCCCATAACCCCATTATTTCACCTCTAAACTCTCTTGCACTATCTCACGTGAACTTTTGGGGGACGCTGCACCTCCAAACCACAACAGGCTCCATAGGGAGCCGCTCTGCCTCTGAGTCTCCTTCCCGGGGTCTGGGTGTCCGCCTTCTCAGGCTCTCGGTGACTGCCTGCCCCTCTCTCCTGGCTCCCCCGACGTCATGGCTCTGTGTCCTCTCCTTTCCCTCGTCATTGCACCCGTGATGACTTCACTACAGCAGGAATGTGGGAGTGAGCAGGTTGCACCCGGTGGCCGGGTTTAACTAGAAGCTCAACTTCCACCGGATGAGGCTTCCCAATGGACCAGGAGCCTCTCATTACCATCGCAAATTAGCACAGGAGACGTTTGAAAACTAGTCAAGGCAAGTGTTCTCTGACTAGGTGCACTGAGTAGGTGGCATTGTAGATGTGATTTTTATCGAATTTCAAAGAACGAAACAAAACAGCCCTCCAAACGCTGTCCTTGATTTGTTTTAGTGAAATTAATAAGGAGCTAGTTTTGGCTAGCCAGTTATTCTGATATTATTTAATGAATAATCCCCCCACACATCAATCCTAAATGCCATAATAATTATCAATAAAATTTATCTGCTGAAGAAGCTGGGCACGGTGCTGCATGCCTGTAATCCAAGTAGCTCAGGAGGCTGTTGCAGGAGGATCACAAGTTCAAACTAGCCTCAGCAAAAGCGAGGTGCTGAGCAACTCGGACCCTGTCTCTAAACACAAAATGGGGCTGAGATGTGGCTCCGTGGCCGAGTGCCCCTGAGTTCAATCCCTGGTACCCCCTGCTCCCCAAATTATCTGTTAAGGAGGAAAAAAAACACAAGAATTTCAGATATCCAGGGGGTGGTGTATGGCTTTGGGTTAGGAGCCTGGTTTTGCAATCGGGTTTCAAATCCCAGCTTGGTTACTTGCAGCTGGTCGCCCTTGGGAGCAGCTCTAGATCCAGAGAGGAGACTAGGTTTCAAGGATGTAAAGCAATCTGTTCCCTAACCACAGCGGTGAAGCCCCAGGCCCATCAGTGTGCCGACCCCACAGTGCAGACGGTGGGTGCTGCTGGCTTCGGGTCCTGTCTGGCTGGTTTGTGCCCCTCGGCTCCTGAGATCTCCCTCAATCTCTTCTCCACCTCTTTTCATTGTTCAATTTTTTAATAAGCCATTTAGGGAGGCATCTTAGATTTTCAGGAAAGTTTCAAAATAGTTCAGGACGTCTGTGTGCCCTTTGTTCCTCTCTGTGAACACCTGTCATACGTAATCATTGCATCCGTCAAAGTGAAGATGTTAAATTGGAGTATCACGGTAACCTAAATTCCAGGCTTCATTTGGATGTCGCCCCTCACGTTCCTACCCGGGTACGTGTAGCATATTTTGGGCTCAAAAGCGTAGTTTGCTTGGGGAGGGGGAGGTGCACCTTGAATTCAGAGGCTGACAGGATAACGTGTGCGTGTTTTGTATTGAAATCTCCAGTTCTAGCTGTGCTGCTGGGAGGGTTGTGCTGTGAGTTTCCTAATTGCTTGTTTCCCTCTCTACTTCTGAGGAGCCAGGAGCTATTAATAGATTGAAATTTGTGAGGTCTGATGTAGCTTCCAGAGGCAAGTGTTTAATAGGCTCATTACCACCATGTATTGCCAAAATGTTCTAGTTCTGGTTCTCTTATAACCATATTGGGGAATGCCCTTGGGACCAATTATGTTTGGTTATTGCTGAGGTTGATTCATCTCAGACTTCAGTTTTCTTTCTCATTTTTTATTTTGAGAGAGGGTCTCAATAGACAAGACTGGCCTCTAACTCTTGTGCCTCCTGCCTCAGCCTCCCTAGTCGCTGTGTTTACAGGCATGCGTCAGCATAGCCAGGGTCCTTTAACTTTTAAAATCTAGACATGATTGTGGTACTTCTATACATACATACACTATGCCATGATCAATCAGAGTAACATATCTGACTTTAATACCTCCATTTCCTTGAGACCTTGAAAATCCCCCCTTTTAGCTATTTTGAAACACACATTCTAGGTGACTCTGAGCTTAGTCCACCTAGCTAATTGTAACTTTATTGACTGACCTCTGTCCATCCTGCTGTCCCCTCTTTCCCCAGTCTCTGGTAACCACAGATCCATTTTTTGCCTGGACAACGATAGCTTTTAGGCTGCACGCACGACCATATCACATTTGTCTTTGTTTCTGGCTTTATTTAACATGATGTCCTCCATTTCCATCTATGCTGCGAACGAAACGATTCCTTACTTTTTTAATATATTTTTTTAGTCGTAGATGGACACAATATCTTTTTATGTGGTGCTGAGGATCAAACCCAGGGCCTCAAATATGCGAGGCAGGCGCTCTACCTCTGAGCTATAGCTCCAGCCCCCGATCTCATCCTTTTCAATGGCTGAAGAGTATTCCATTGCGTGTGTAGTGCATTTTCTGGATCCTTCCGCCTGCTGATGGACACTTGGGTTGGCTGCATCTCTTGGCTCTTGTGAGCAGTGCTGCGATAGACACGAAGGTGCAGATGTCTCTTTGACAGTCTGGTTTCATGTCCAGTGGGATTACTGGGTCGTGCATTTGTAATTATTTCGAGGACCCTCCATATTGTTTTCCACGGTGCCTTTACTAACTTACATCCTACCAACAACACGTGGGGTCCCTTTCACTGCATCCTTGCCGACACTTGTTCCCCTTTGTCTTTTGGACAGTAGCGGTTCTGACTTCACCCTAGACTCTGGGGCCAAGGAGGCCTTGCTGTCCAGGGAGACAGGAATGAAACCTGGTCTTTACTTCTGAATCTTAAGAATTTTTGAGATTCTTGAAGGCTGTGGGTGGGAGAAAGGGTAATTTGGTCTGGGGCCAGTGCCGTCAGCATGGGACAGCATCAGCTTGCCCTGGGTCTCTGGGAAATCCCCTGTAGCTTGATGGGTCTGGGCTTTTCCATCTGTTAAGTGAAGTGCTTGGACTTAAGTCGTCTCTGAAAGTCCCTCTCAACACTAGAAGGGTCTGCGATTCTATCAGTGGACCTTTCAGGGGCTTGTCCTCGAAGTCGTGGAAATCCTGTGTTCTCTCCACACCCGAGAAAAACTGCATCATTTTCAACAATTAGCGTTCGTCACGGGGGTGAAGGCATTTGAGTGAGAGTCTATTGTACTTATTTTGGAAAGTAAAAGTCACTGTAAAATCCAGGCGGGAGACTCAGAAATGAGTGTTGAATCACTTCCTGATCACGCGTTCAGATTTCCCCACCCCCGTCACCTCCTTCATGAGCGAGGGTGACAGGGAACTTACTCAGGAGCCAGTCTTGTGCATCCGCTCTGAGATGGCTCTGCAGGTGGTGTGGCACACAGACCCCGTCCTGGGTGGTTACGAGGTCTGGACACCAAGACGGGCAGGGGTCCCGGAAGAGGGAAGCCCCGGGTGGGCCAGGAGGGGTGTGCTGGTGTAGCAGACTTAGGGACAGGGTCCAAGCTGGCAGTGAGTCACCACCCTGTTCCTGCCAGCTGCTGGGCTGGCGTGGTCACCATGTCGACTCCTGTGACTGATCCTACGGCACTGTCCCTAGCGTCATCTTCAGTTGGCCAGGCTCGGCTGTGGAGAGAGGTGTTTTTCAGATTTTCCAGGGCTGCCTCGCTAGCAAGGGCAGAGCCGAGACTCGAGTGTGGACCCGATTCTGAACCCTGCCCTTTCTGGGTGTAGACGTGGACTGGGGCAAAGGTGGAAGATGCTGGGAAGAAAGGACGCCCGAGACGGGTCTTGGCACTTGGGCATTGTCACAGTGGAGCTGTTGACCAGGCAGGGGTGGCGGGGCTGGGGGCTCAGCACCTGCGCCGGCCCCTGTCCCCCCCCCCCCCCAATAGTGGACGGTCTGCTCGGGGTTGAGTCGGCCCTTCTTGCTCGCTCTTTTCCCCTCCCTCCTTTCTTCCTTCCTTAAGATTCCCATGACCTAAAGTGAACTGTTCCAAGGTTCCCGACTGGGTGGCGTTTAGAACATGTACCATGTTGCCCAAGCTCCACTCCCGTCGACTTCCAAATGTCTCCAAATGTCACACCCAAGGACACCTCGTGCCGTCAAGCAGCCGTGCCCCTTCCCACAGCCGCCGTCCCCACAGGCAGCAGGTTGCCCTCTCTGGTTTGTCTACTCCGGGTATTTTATATAAATGGGATCAACCCTGCGGTTAGTCAGCACGTCTTCCCTCTGCCTGTCACCCCCCTGGGATGACGTTGGCCCCCTGCAGGTGACCCAGGACCATCTCCCCATCTCGGTGGTATTCCTAATTTAATCAAGCCAGCAAGTCCCCTTTTGGTGTGGGAGATGAAGTACCCGTAGGTTTTGGGCGTCAGAACGTGGTCGTCTTGTCCACCACACATACCCTCTTAAATGCCTTTTGGGGGGCCCTCCTGTCATTTTTGACGGACAGCCCAGCAGCATTTCCAGGTTGTTCTTTGGTCAGTTTAGGTGGGAGGCAGGAGGCTGGTGAGGGAAAGAAATGAAGGAAATCCAACTGGGTCCTGGGTTTGACCAGAAAGGTAAAGAACCGTGACTCCCAGGGACGGGGTCACCTGCGTCATCTGGGACTGGAAGCATCCCAGATTCCAACATGCCGCCCCCTCCCTTTAGAGGCACATCCCTAAGGGGTACCATGGAATAGAACTGTCCGTGAGAACCTTGTGTGTTCCTCGCGTGTAGGGGCAGGAGGAGGCATTGGTCTCGGTGATGTGGGGGAATAGGAGATCCAAAAGATGCTGGACTTGGTATTGACGGGGGGGGGGTGTGTGAGCAGAGTCTGGGGACCTAAGTGACATAAGGGTGCTGTGGCATCATGGGAAGGGGGAGGGAGCTGAGGAAGAGTGATTTCGCCTAGATCCCTTGGCTTCAGGGTTGTTGTGAGGGGACAGTATGGGAGGTCCTCGGACATGCAAGGAGAGGAGTCGGGTGGGTGGGTCCAGTTTAAAGAGAAACGAGACTTCTCTCTCCCTGTCCCCTGGGCAGGCTCTCTTTGATGGGGAACGACCAAGGTTGGATTCTAAAGCCAGCAAGACAATTCCGGAAGAGGGCTGGAGGGGGTGCCCTTCGTTGTCTGCATTCTTTCTGGGTGTTTTGGAGGCCGATGTAATTTTCTCTGGGTGGCACTAAGACTTGCGGGGAGAATCTGGCTCAGCACCCCAGGTTGAGAACCACTGAAGAGGCTTCACGTGAATGGTGCTGGCGGGAGGAAATTCAGATTGCTGTATGGATTTGCCCTTGGCTGCTGCTGCTGTGGTACCTGGTTCTGTCACTCTGTTATCTTGGAGATGGTGATGCAGGTGTTTTTTTAAGGCAAGGTGTAATTAAGTAATTTTTAGAAACCCATTCAGCAGAGCATTCCACGGGTTGGTGGTGCCAGTCGTACAGCTGCTATGGGAGGCGGGGGTACTCCAGCCATGAAGATGTCACAGCATCTATAAACGGCCACGGTAGTGGCTTTAACTTGGTCAGCACTGGAGACCCTTTGAAATTACCTTGCTAGTCCTTCTTGGTTGGCTCCCCAGATCTGTTCCTCGTTGCCCACATGAAAAAAGGAGCAAACTGCCTTAAATTACTTGAGATTCAGTTTCCCCTATCGACAAATAGCAATAGGGGACAGCATCTACCTCCTGGGGTTTGTTGCCATGATAAGATATCAACATGAGCCTTGGTTTCTGGAAATAGTAGGTGATCAATAAATATTAGTTCCTCGCTTTTTTTTTTAACAGATAAGAAAATTGATGAGGCCAATATGACATTAATTTACTGCCGGTCTTCAAATATTTCAAAGCTTCACATATCACAGAGGAAAGGCACCTTCTTTGGTGTGCTCCAGGGAGCAGAAAAACAGAGCTAATAGGGAGCAATGAAAGGGAGACAGATTTCAGTTCCACAGAAGGAAGAACTCGGAATAATTTACAGCTGGATCATAACGCGTTGACGCTCCTGAAGTAATGAGCAATTCGTCTTAGAAGTATTCAATTAGAACAGGATTTCTTGACGTTGTTACTGACATTTGGGGATAAATAATTCTTTGGGGACTGAGCTTTGTGCTGTGGCGTGTTTACCAGCACCTGTGGCTTCTGTGCCCTAGATATCAGTAACCTCCCCTCCCCTGCCCTCCCAGTGCGGCGACTGGAAATGTCTCTAGACACTGTGAGATGTCCCTTAGAGTCCAACAGCACCCCTGGTTGAGAACCACTGAATAGGCGCACCCTCCCGCATCACCCCTTCTTGCCACATCAAGGCCAGGAGGCTCCTGGGTCAGGGTAGTCCCCACTACCTGGGATTGAAGGCCTAACACACGTGAGATTGGCGTGTTTGGCTGGGGCCAGACGGGCAGGTGAGTTTCGGGGCTGGTTTAACGGCTCATTGCTCATTGTGGTTCTGCAGGTCATGCTAGCAGCCTCCTACTGGTCTCTCCTGGCCCCAGCGGTGGAGATGGCCACGTCCTCTGGGGGCTTTGGGGCCTTCGCCTTCTTCCCGGTGGCCGTGGGTTTCACGCTCGGAGCGGCTTTCGTCTTCCTGGCCGACCTCCTGATGCCTCACCTGGTGAGTACCGTCCTTCTTAGGCGATCGGGTCGGGTGCATCGAGCTTGGCGCACTAGAGTTATTTCTGTTCCTCCTCGATATACCCCGTGACGCCTCTGCCATGTAGCCCGTGGGGTCGGAACAGATAGCCAGGCCTTGGAGGGACTGATTGGTGATGTCCTTCTTAGAGAAAATACTCTTGGTAACGTGACGAATCACCCCCTTGTGTGCATTTTGGTAGGTTCAGATTTTGAATGTCACTCTGTTAAAAACCGTGGCTGCTGCCGTGCTGTGGCGTGTGTGTGAGATGCATTCACCAGTGGACTTGAACCTGGGAGGAGGGAATTGTCTCTTTGCGGTCCTGGCCCCTGGTGAGCTTGTGATGTCATGAAGGAGATGACAGTACCCCCAGCTATAGCGTTAAGACTTTGGTAACATGTCACGTAGGGCTCTGGGTCTGGGCTTACCTGTGCCACCCACTGCTCCGTTGTTCCTCCCTGTGATTTGAGGGGAACTCCATGGAGGGATTGTGAGCTCAAATATTTTCCAAAAAATTAAAAAGACGCTGACTATTTTATTAAAAAAAATACTTGCTGAAATAGGATTGGTGAGTTGGGCTTGGAAAGGGCTTGCCCTGGCTTGTAGGAGAGCCTGCACTGCTCAGCAGGGGAGCCAAGGCCAGGCCCTGTACCGGGATGGCAGGCCACTGGCTAGAACCCCACAGCCACACGGGCGCTGCCAGTCTAGACGTGGATTCAATAGTAATGTCAGCTAAGCACATGCAGCCTTCTAGATACTGTACCCCAGAAGTCCTAGAGGTGGGCAGAAGGCCCCTGAGCTGGGCCTGCTCACTCAGAAAGAGGTGCAGCAAGAACCCTGGGGGGGGGGGACGGCGGGGTCGAAGGCTGCCTCTCCTGTCAGATGGTGGAGGGTGAGCGGAGGTGTACCCCAGCAGCCAGGAGGAAGTTCTGTTTCTGGGCCACTGCTTTCTTTCTGGCCTTAAATTCCCAGCCAGAGAAAGAGGAGGCAGAATTCCTAGGAAGTTGACTTCCGGGCCTGGGGCTGATGAAAGCTGATCACTCACATGGCAGAAGGGCTGTCCTCTGGACCAGTCAGTTGGATGTGGTGACGGGATGGACAGCTGCGATGTGTCCCAAGGAAATACCATCTGCCACTTTTTCCTTTGTTTCATCAGAAGCTTGAATGGCAGTGTTGCTGCCCCCTGAACACTTGGCTTCCTTGCCGTTGAGCGTGTCGGGGTGACGGTGGCTTCCCGGGGCCCTCACTGGGAGCTGCCACATTCTGCCAAGTCCGCCCTAGTTACGTGTGAACTTGCTGATGGGGTGCATTCTGCTCACCCTGGCGGGAAGATCCTGTAGCCAGTGGCCTCGACTCCTGAACAGTGGACAGAAGTCTGGCCCAGTGGCCCGGCTCAGCCCCCGCTGGGTGTCTGTCACCTGGGCCCCTGAGGGAGTCTTGTTGGAGGCCATTTGCAGTCACGATGGGTCATTACTACTGGGGCTGGGGGGTGGAGGGCAGAGGTGGCAGTTGGTGTTAGGCATATTTGATCAGCTGTTCGAACAGAGGGGCTTTCTCTGGGCAGTGTAAATAGTCATTGGCCAATTTATACCACACAGGGTACTTCTTTTTTAACCTTTTAGTTCATGTTTAAATATGTTCTTGGAATATGGCTCCTGGGGGAGAGTTCTGGATAGATTATATAGACAATCACGAATGGCTTGGGAGCCGGGGCTGAATGTTGGAAGGGATCGGAAAGGGGCATAATAACCATTAGGGCCCAGAACCTCATTAACTGGCAGAAAGGTCGGCTTCCCAGTAAACATCTGTTCTAGGACGTTTGAAAAGAAATTCTCATTGTTAATGCGAGGAGGGGAATTGTCTTAGACATCTCATAAATAGATAAGGCATTATTTCTAATTGCTACAGTCACTGAATACAAATGTCCAAAGAGTCGTGCTCGGCACGGCCTGTTGACCTTCACTCGGAGGCTGGCTGAAGATTTCCCCTGGAGTCACCATTAATTTGCTCACCGAGTCTGAAAAGGGCGGCAGCTTGGTTCTGCAGAAGGTGCTTGGCGGAGGTGACGGGTTTGCTCCGGGTCCTCGGTTGTCTGGCCTCCGCCGAGTTGCTCCCACTGGGAGTGCGGGGGGCTGGAATGTGTTGTCAGGTGTTGGCTGATCTTGGAATTGAGGAAGTGGGAAGTTCCATGGGTGAACTCAGTTCAGGATCTTTTCTGTTCCCAGTCGTTCCCCACTGTGGCAGAGTGGATGCCTGTCCTCTCGGTGGCCTCCTAACCGTGAAGGAGGTAGCCAGGGAGCCTTCGGCTGCAGCTCTGACTGGGCAGCTCCGGTCCTTCGGAAGAGGCCCGGGGAGGAAGGGAGGCCAGTTTGCAGAGAATTTCGGCCACAGGGAGCATGGCCTTTCTGTTCCCTGGGTCAGTGCTTTGCAGTTTGACAGGAAGTGACTCTGTTCACGTCACCTGGACAGATGGGCAAATGCAGAAAGGTTGGCTGGAGGGATTCTGAGGCAGGGCCCACCTTTGAGCTCTTGCTCGTGGCCACTCGAGCGCAGGGCCCAGTACCTGGGAAATCGGAGCCTCTGGGCCCTGCGTATGGATTCCAGGTTGAAGGGCAGTGACGCAAGGCTGGTGGGAAGGAAATGGTTAATGTGCAACCGCAATCCTTGCCTGCAGCTCTGTTCTGTGGCGTTTCCCTGTGGAGCCCAAGCAAAACGCCACTCGTGAAAAGGGTTTCACGCACCCCAGCCTGTCAGGTTGAAGCCACTGTGGTTTGTTACCTTCAGATGCATTAAGCTGCTCTCCAAACTGGGCTCTTACAAAAGTCCATTATTTATCTGGGGAGGGAGGAGAGGGTGCTTCTGCAGTCGCTGCTACTGGGGCATGAGCAGGCAGGGATCGCTGGAGGGGTTGCCTGCCGCAGTCTGGCTGGGCACAAATCAAGAGCCACTGAAGCAGGAACAAACTTTATTTTTAAACTGCAGGAAAACACTTCACACAGCTCCCGGGGAATCCTCCCTAACGCCACGAGGCTTGTCCAGGAAACCCCCAGCCGGAAATATCTCCCCCCGAAATCCCTCCTCCTGCACTTCCCCAACCAATGGGAACTCTCGGGGAATCCCCGGAAATCCCCACGAGAACTCCAAAATAGTGCGAGAACTCAAAAGTTGCGGCAGAGGCGGATAGTAATGCCTCGCCTGTCAATCAATACTGTTGGCAAAATGCCAGGGGCCATACAGACTCGGCGGTGGCTCTCAGCAGTTGCCAAGTGGTGGCGCTATGGGAGGGGGAGGAGGCAGGAGCAGGCAGCTGCCCCTGCCAGGCCTGGGTGGCAAGTGTGGCTGGGGCCAGCCGGAGCCCAGTGTTCCCCTTAGGACGGCCTCAGGAGAGACTGGACATCCAGCCGCCATTTGGGGATGTGGACATTTTTACCATCTTTGCAGTTTTGCTTCTGTGTTAAGTTCAAGGGCAACAGCAGGGGGGAAGTCGCACCTTCAGCTTAAAGCAGTGATTTTTCCCACAAACTGGAGGAAAGATGTGTCCTGAAGGCCTTGGATCTTTCTTTTTAGCTATATTGGTATCACTCAAAAAAAAAGGTATCTCGTTATAAAAATGTTTGAAACAATTTTTATGTGAAAAATCCCTCTTATTCCACCCCCCCCTCCCCCGACCAACCAGTCGACCCGATTTACTTGTATTGTTCAAACTGTGAATCAACTTTACGACTACAGGAACCTGGCCCTTCTGGAACCCCTCCTCTGCTGCATTCCTGTGCAGGCGCACATTTATGCCCAGTTGCTCCTCCTTCGTCTCTCTTGTGTTACTTTAAAACATTAAGCTGTCTTTATGTGCATTCGTTTTAGTGTCTGTGCAGCCTGCTGTCATCTTGCTGTCATTTGGTCCAGTGTCTCTGTTTCGAGTGGCTCGATTGTCCTGTGCTCAGATATACATATGTACATCTGAAAGTGGAATTTTGTTGTTTTCTGAAAAAACAAATGGCAGCCTGCATCTGTTGGTACTATTTGCTTTCTCGGCTTCTTCCGTCTTCCTACCTTGGCAGCCTCTTCCTGGGAAGCCGGTGCTCCCCTTGCCTCCCTTCTCTTGGCATTGGACATCTCCGAAGGCTGCCTGAGAGGTAGCAGCAGGGCTGTGGCTGACCGAGAGAACCTGGCCCTTAGTCCTGCCTGGACAGGCTCCTGGGGCAAGGGGATTAGCAAGGCTCTGCCTCATCCCCAGGCATGTTCTGTGTGTGTGTCTCGTGTGACAGCCAGGAAGGTGCCTCCACTGCAAACCTGAAGGAACAGCGTGTGCCCACACTTGTGATAGGCCCCCAGCTTGTGTCAATATTTGACCTGCTGGAGCTCCTTTGAGGAGCCACGTACAACAGCTACCCGGAGAGATGGATGTGGCAAGAGGCGATTTTTTTTTTTTTTTTCCCCCTCATGGGGGGGGGTGTTTGCATGTATTCCTCTTCTCCATAGGTTTTCTCTATCTTTAATGAAAGAATATGTGAGAGGGGAAGGGGAGGGATTGAGGAAGAGAGAACGGCAAGTACAAGCTACAGGGAAGGAGGGGGTCGTGGGGCGATAGGTGCCCCTGGCATTGTTGGGGAGTGACGTTTGGCCTTGCTCACCAGTTTCAGTGTCTTCCTCTCAGTTGGGTTTTGTTGAGGTCTGTGCTGCGCACTCTGCTTCACACTGTGAGCTGCACTCGGGGCTTGCTGTGGCATTCTGGGCCGGTTGGAGCCTCAGCAATAGCAGGTTCTTCTAGGTGGTGACATGGTTGTGTCATCAGAAGAGGGTGGTGGGTGGGGGCAGATCAGGCAGTTGCAGGGCAAAGAAGGCTGTGGTTTTGCAGTTGGACCTCTTGCTTAGTTATCTGCACATCTGTGTTGATGGGCTCAGGCTGCCAGCCTGTGTGTGGCAAAGTAGAGTGGCTTCAACAGCAGCTGTCTGTCCTCACACTTCTGGAGGTGGGAAGTCCAAGATCCAGCACTGGCAGGCAGGGCTGTTGTTCTCAGGACTTTCTCCTTGTTGGCAGATGGCCACCTTCTCTGTCCTCACGTGACCTTCCTCTATCTTTTTGTGTCATTTCTTGTTAGGGGGACCCGGGTCGACTGGACCAGGGCCTTTGCTAGCAGCACCATTTTGCCTTAATTGCCTCCTCCAAGTCCTGGTCTCCAAATACAGTGACGTGCTGAGGTACTGGTGGCCAGAGCCCTGACATGAATGTTGGAGACACAACTCCACCTAAGAGAAGGGCTTCGCAGTTTCTTTTAACACTTATGGTACCACAATCGAGAGATGACTGGAAAGAAGGGACCTCATTTTTGGGATGTCACTGGAGGCTGGCAGTTTAGGCACAGGGTATTTTGACAAAAAGTCAGATGCCTCGGCAACTCCCCTGGCACCTAAGTGGCAGGCTGCCTGGGTCTGGCCCAGTGGGTGAGGCCTGCTAACGGACACCCAACTGTAAGCCTTCAGCTTGCAACAGTGGAGACGGGGGGGGGCGGGGGGTGTTGAGGAAGGCTTCTCCCGCAGGGGCTTTGTCAACCAGGAGCTCTTGATGTGATGAAGCAGCAGGTCTTTCACAAAGTGGTGTCTGGGGGAAACTGGTAGGCACGCCCTGCTGGGTACCAGTGTCTATTCCAGGTGCAAGAGGAAGCCATGGTTGAGGTCGTTTCTTTGGCGGCCTTCTGTAGCCTCCTGTGGTTTTTAGGAAGGTGCTCAGGGCTTGTTTTGGGTCCTGATGGGAGGGTATGCAGAGTGCCTGAGAAGGGGTTGAGATAAAGAGTGCTTGATGATTCTTAGAGAAAATCGGGCCCTTGACTATCCCGTGAGAGCATCGTGCGCACCCATGGAGGCAGCAGGCATGTGTGCCATGAGCTCTTGCTCTTCTCTCACGTGCTCTGTTCTCCAGGGCAGGTGGTGAGCACTGTTCTGCACGTTTCTGCCCCTGTGTGCTAGCCACGCACACAGTCCTGGCCTGATGAGGCTGCAGGATTAATATCTGCAGCTTGGCCATCAGTGGACTGGAAAGTACCTGCTCTCTGGCTTTAGACCAGGGCTCAGAAACCCACCTCTGCCAGTGGTGTTCATCCCTCGGGGTTCTCCCTGGGACTGGCAAGAACACGCAGACGCGTGTGTGCCTGTAGGTGCTGGAGTTGTGGCTTCGTAGAGGCTGGCCCGGCAAAGGCTGCGTCAACGCTTTGTGGCTGCTGTTGCTCCCTGTGCATAGTGAGGATTCTTGAATGGGAGCAGGTGTGGTTGGAACCTCCTAGAACTTGGATTCCTCCTCCATAGTCATGACACCTTTTCATTTCAGGCCCGTTTGACTGGATGCCTGGTCCCGTCTTGCCATCACTTGAGCTTGGCAACTTATAAAAAGTGTCCAGAAGCTACCATGGAATTGTTTTGAGCCAGGGGAGGGTAGCATGGTGACGATGCTCACTGAGCTGGGAGGGCAAAGCCACAGGGTGTGCATCCGAGCTGAGCTCCCTCCTCCCAGGGTGGCTGGGACCCTCTCTGTCTCCCTCCAGATCCTCCCTGGGCAGCAGGTGCAGGAGCACCTAGTAGAGCAAGTCCAGGCCATGTCCGAGTTGTGCATCTCCCCTCTCGTTTATTCCAGTGAGAGTAGTGTTGATAGAGCTCCCGTGGCCAGGAGCCAGAGTTCTAGGGGAGCTGGTAAGAAGTTCTGGTGTCAGGGAAGAAATGGGAAATAAGTTTGGGGACAGAGATAAGGCTATGTCAGTTTGTGGGGAGGAAGGGTTCAGTTAAAGCCACCGGGAAAATGAAAGCATCGTTCTCTCCTACACGGATGTCACTGAGAGTGGCATCGGGACCTCACTCCGCAGATGCTCAGTGGAACTGTGTCTGAGGTTCCTTTTGCTGGTTGAAACCTCAGGGCTGGGTGGGGGGGGTCAGGGCCTTACCCCTTTGTCTCCCATCACAGTCAGTGTCCCTGAAATCTCCTTTATTGAATTGTATGGGAGAGAAATGGGAGAATTCCACTTACCTTGACCTGTGGGAGACTGAGGTGTTCTGAATTCAATGTACAAATCGGTGACATCTCTAAACAGGATGCCAGGTGTAATGGCCACTGGGTTCTTATCCCTTCCAGTGGAATGGTTGGGGCTGAGTGTCTTTCTTGTCAAATGCCCGACCACACCCTGCACGGTAGGTGTCCTGAGATGCCGTCTGCCTTGGACCGACATCCCTGGGACAGTAGGGACAGTTGCCTATGGCCCAGCCACCGTCCCTCTGTGGCAGCTCCTTCCGCACTCATAGTCATCAACACACTTTCTGTTTCTGAAGGGACGGTGCCCATCGCACCTCCTGGCACAGACCAGCCTCCACTGAAACGCTGGACGTGCTGCTTACTCTGAAAGTCGGGAAGGACCACCCTGCAAACCCAGATCTGCACCCATAGTGGGAGCAGACCCCAGGTCTCCCCTGGGCTGTGGTGGGCTGAGGAGGCTGAAGATTTCTTTAATATGAACCTGAAAGAAAAGGAGTGAACAAGATGCCTCTCGGGGAGGTTGAAAGTGGCCAAACCCTGCATCTCTCTCGTGGCTGGGGCAAGCATTCCTTCTCTGCCTTGGAGCTGCGGATCTGTCACAGCCAGCCACACACTGTGAGCCGTGAGCCTGCTCATGGTGGTCACTGGAGTGAGCTACTTGATTATTTTTCCTGTAACAGAGGACTTTTTCTCTTTGACCTTGTTGAGATACTGATTATGAGCCTTTAGCAAGATGGTTCCAGATTGTTCTGTGGTGGTTCTGTCATTCTCCTGACTGCTCCTGACTGGCAGACTGAACTCCCCCGTCATTACTGGAGTCTGCTGAACAGGGACAGGAGTCCCTGGTACACCCTCAGAGCAGTCTGACCTGCACAGCGGCTGGTCTTGGGAGCCAGGGCGATCGCTCAGGCTGGATCCTGTGGCCCTGGCCTCCTCAGCATGGCATGCCCTTCCTTTTCTGTCCCTTCTGGATCTATAGAAAAGTGGGCGGGAGGTGCACATTCCACGAGTGGTCGTGGAAGATGACTGTTAGCTTTCGTCACTGGGACAAAGTACCCGAGAGCAATGCAGAGGAGCCCAGGTTTGTTTTGACTATTTTGGAAGTTTCAGCCCATGGCCAGCTGACCCCATTGCTTTATGCTTGAGGTGAGGCAGATCATCATGGTGGAAGGGGGTGGTGGGGGAAAGCTGCCCTCCTCCTAGACAGCCGGGAAACAGGTGTGGGGTGAGGAGAGGAGAGAGGACAAAGCAAGGAAGGAGCCAGGCGCAAGATAGTCTCCGAGGGCATGCGCCCAAGGACCCACTCCTCTAACTAGGTTCCACCTCCACCATCTCCCAGTGGTCCATTCAGCTCTGAATCCCTCAGTGATGAACCACTGAGGAGGTCAGAGAGCCCTCATGATCTGATCATGTTCCCAAGAGGCCCTCCTCTGAACCTTGCTGCACTGGGGACCAAACCCTCAATACCCAAGGCTTTGGGAGACATTCCAGGCCCAAACCATAACAGTAGCTCATGCATGTGGGTCTACACATGCACACACGTGCACAGACCCTGTACCTGTCTACATGCAGTCCACACATGTACACATGTTTATGCACACACAAACATAAATGCACGCGCACACATGACTTTTCAGGCTGATGTCCATCACTTCAGGCCCCAGGGACTTAGCTCCTTGTGGCATAGAGTGGCCGTATCCACACAGTGCAGAGAGCTGGGTCAGAAGCTGGAGATCCATAAATCCCAAGGGCAGCCTGGATTTGGCCAGTGCGCCATTCCAGACATGGCGCCTACAGAAGTGCTGTGTGCTCCAGGGATTGCAGCAGATTCCAGGGCAGCTGGGCGGCCAGAGTTCCTGGAGAACAGTTTAGGGTTTTAGTGTCAACAATAGCCGAAGAGTGTCAAGGAGCCAAACAAAGCAGAAGCTCTCCCGGGTTCTTTTCAGAATTTTCCTCATCCACCGTTAGAAATACTACTGTGGCTACCCAAGTGTGTTCCTGCTGTCTTAGTCATCTTGGACTGCTGTGACAAAATGCCATCATCTGGGTGGCTTAAACCACAGAAAGAACCAAGGTGCTGATTGACTTAGACTGGGTGAGGATCCTCTTCCTGGCGGGCAGATGGCCATCAACGCGTTGCATCCTCAGATGAGGGAGGGGCGCGCTCTAGGGTCCTTTGTAAGGACACTGATCCTGCCATGAGTCTCCTACCCTCGTGACTTCACCTGACTTTCATTACCTCTGAAAGGTTTCCATCACACCGGGGCTTAGTGCTTCAACACGTGAAACTTGGGGGCAGGGAGGTGGTGGTGACATGAAGATCCAGCTTTTAGCATCTGCTGTAAAGAATTTAAGGAATCCCCTTCCACTCTCTTCAGGACAAACAGGTCTCTGGATGTGGTTGAAAACTTGCCAAGCAGAACTCTGAATGACACCTCTCAGTGGCAGGAAAAGAACTAGAGTTCACTTCTGTTCTCAATGAACTTGCATTGACAGCACTCCGTCTTGAGTCCAGTTTGTTCTGGTATTTCAGCTTCCTTTTACTAGTGTTCACATGGGGTATCTTTTTTCCATTTTCATACTTTTGATTGTTTAATAATAACACATAATCGAGCTTTGTTTTATCTAGTTTGATGATCTCAGTCTCTTAATTGGAATGTTTAGTCAATTTACATTTATTGTGATTTTTGATATAATTAAGCTCCTGCCTGTCATCTTACTCTTCTGTTTATCCCGTCTGGGTTTTTTGTTCTTTACCTCCTTTTTTTTTTTTTTTAACTGGGGGTGTTAATCAAATTGTTTTTAGTATTCCATTTTATGTTCTCTGCAGGATTTATAAGATATACAATTTTCTTTTTGAGTGGTTGTGGTTGCTATAAAGATCACAGCATCTTTAATTATCACGCTCACACCCTGTGTAATTCAAGAGCTGTTAAACAGTGTGTCCACTGCCCTTTGTAGGTCCATTGTATTTTGTCATATAACTTATTTCTTCATGTACCATGAAGTCTTTAACACATTGCTATTACTTTGGATTTCCATGGTCGGTCATCTTTAAGAGAAGTTTTCAAATGTGTTAAGGTCTTTATATTTACCACTGTGTTTGCATTTTCCAAGCTTTTCAATAGCAGTCCTCGGGAGACCCAGATTTTCATGTGCTCTAATTTTTCTCCCACAGAGAGAACCATTTCTTTTTTCCAGGATTTATTATAAGTTAAGGCATGTTGGTGACAAGTTCTCTTAGCTTTTATTTTTCTAGGTACATATTTCTTTTGCCTTCATGATTTGAAGAATATTTTCACCTGATGTAGAATTCTAGTTAGCAGTTTCTGCCCTTTAGGACTTTAAAGATGACATTTCAAGGACTTCTGGCTTGTGGTGTTTCTGATGAGAGGTTAGCGTTGCTCTCCTGTCTGCAATTTAGCTTTTTCTTTTGCTGCTCGTAAGATTCGATTTTTACCATTTTGACTATGATGAGCTTTTGTGTGGTTTTGTTTTTCTTCCTGGACTGTTTGGTTTTTTTCTTTCTCCGAGTCACATTTCCTATTTCTTTTCATGTCTAGTAATTTTCTATCGTAGGCTGGGCCTGGTTTCCTCTGTTGAGTGAGAATCTGAATTTTGTGACTTTCCTTAGAGTCTGAGTGTGGCAGATAGTTAATATTGCTGGTGGTACAGCTTGGGCTTGTCAAGGCTTGGTCTTAGCTTTGTTGGGACACACAGCTTTCATCTGAGGGTTACAGTAGTTTTATACTTGTGATTATGCCCCGTGGATCTTTAGAGTAGTATTTTAAATAAAAAAAATTCTAAAAGTTAACTCCAAATTTGGAAAAGAGAGTTTTCTGCCTTATTCTCCCTCTTTTTGGAATTCTAATTACACCTGCATTTAGATTGGTGAATAATGTCCTTTAGGTCATTGGAAGTCTGCTTTTATTTTTCCACTTTCTCTCTGCTTTTCTTTGAATATATATTCATTGGTCTTTAGGTGCACTGATCTGTTTGCAGTGTCTATTCTGTTGTGAAGCTCATTTAAGTATTATCTCAAATTAAAAAAATCCTTTTCTCAGTTATGGAATTGCCCTTTAGATTCTCCCCACCCCCAATTTTTAGCAATACTGGGATTTAAACCAAGGGGTTCTCCTAAACTCAATTTATTTTGTGACGGGGTCTCATTAAGTTGTCCAAGCTGACTTCAAACTTGCAATCCTCCTGCCTCAGTCTCCTGAGTCACTGGGATTACAGGCATGCACCACTTCAACCAGTATTTCATTTAAAAAAAAACTGGTTTCCATTTTTTTTCTGCAGAACTGCTCACTTACTATAACAGCTCATGTTTTACTTCAAATCTTTTAAGTGTATTTGTGAAACAAATGTGTACCTGTTGTAAACTCCCTGTCTGCTAGTTCTTCTATCTCTGTCAACTTGGGGTCCATTTCTTTGTCTTAAAAAAAAAAAGAAATAAATAAAAGGTCCTGGTTGTTGTTTGCGGCAATGAAGACCCTGACCTACAAACTGCCAGACAAGAACAACTTGGACGATGAGGGGAAGTTGATTTGAGGCTCACATGGTTTCAGGTCTTAGTCCACAGAGGGCCAACTCTGGGCCCAAGGTAGGGAAGGCAGCACATCGGGGAGAAGGGCCTAGTGGAGGAGAGCTGTCCAGCTCTTCGTAGGATCAGGAAGCAGAGTAGGGAGACCTGCTTCCTCCGAGTGGACCCCACTTCCTGGTGGTCAATTCAGCTAGCAATGCATTAGCCCATTGATGGATTAATCCTCTGGAGATCAAAGTCCTCGTGACCCAGTCGTTGCCTGAAGGGCACCCTTGGTATGCTTCCTTTCTTGGAAGGATCGTAGCCCTACCTGATCTATTTCCCAATCTCTAAAATAGTTGCTTCAAATAGTTTACCCAGAATCAGAGATTTACTTGTATACCCCTTCAAGATTAAAACAGGAAAACAAAATTGGTATTTTTTAAATTTTATATTTTAAATATGACAGAATACATTACAAGTCTCATTACACATAGAGAACAATTTTTCATCTCTGTATATAAAGTATGTTCACACCAATTCATGTCTTCATGCATGTACTTTGGATAATGATGTCCATCACTTTCCACCATCATTGCTAACCCCCTGCCCCCTCTCTTCCCCTCTCACCCCTCTGCCCTATCTAGAGTTCATCTACTCCTCCTATGCTCCCCACCCCCCACCAAAGAGTCAGTCACCTTATATCAGAGAAAACATTTGGCATTTGTCTTTTGGGGATTGGCTAACTTCACTTAGCATTATCTTCTCCAACTCCATCCATTTACCTGCAAATGCCATGATTTCATTCTTTTATTGCTGAGTAAAATTCCATTGTGTATATATATGCCACATCGGCCACTTCAACAAATGATACTGGGAAAACTGGAAATCCATATGCAACAAAATGAAATTAAACCCCTCTCTCTCACCAGGCACAAAACTCAAAGTGGATCAAGGACCTAGGAATTAAATCAGAGACTCTACGTCTAATAGAAGAAAAAGTAGGCCCTAATCTAAATCATGTGGGATTAGGCCCCAACTTCCTTAATAAGACTCCTATAGCACAAGAATTAAAACCAAGAATCAATAAATGGGATGGACTCAAGCTAAATTTCTTTTGAGCAAAAGAAACAATCTGAGGTAATTAGAGCGCCTACATATTGGGAGCAAATCTTTACCCCTCACATCAGAGCATTAATCTCTAGGGTATATAAGAACTCAAAAAAGCTAAGCCTCAAAAAAATAACCCAGTCAATAAATGGGCCAAGGACCTGAACAGACACTTCTGAGAAGAGGATATACAATTAATCAACAAATATATGAAAAAAATGCTCTTCATTTCTAGCAATCAGTAGTTTTGATTTGCATTTCTCTATCATGTCACTCTAGTCAGAATGGCAGCCATTATGAAGACAATAAGTATTGGTGAGGATGTGGGGAAAAAGGTACACTCATATGTTGCTGGTGGGACTGCAAATTGGTGCAGCCAAGATGGAAAGCAGTAGGGAGATTCTTTGGAAAACTGGGAATGGAACCACCATTTGACCCAGCTATCCCTCTCCTTGGTCTATACCCAAAGGACTTAGAAACGGCATACTTCAGGGACACAGCCACATCAATGTTTACAGCAGCACAATTCACAACAGCTAAACAGTGGAGCCAACCTAGGTGGTGCCCTTCAGTAGAGGAATGGACAAAATTGGTATTTATATGAAACTTTCGCTCCAGATTCTTTGCAGGTAATCTTGGTCTCATGTTTTTTAGTTCTTTCTCTTCTCCAGTCCCCTTTGTCTTTCAAATGAGGGCGGTTGAGCTTGTCAGGTCACCTTAACTGTAGCTACATGTTTTGCTGAGCGGAGTGTCTGTTGGTCTTTGTGCCTTACTGTTGTGCCTCTGGAATCCTTGCTGCTTTCTGGCCACACTTTTCTTTTTAAACCTTTAATTAGCAGGCATTCAAGTAGGGAGCGGGAGTCTCTTGGTCCCGATTGGGATAATTGGATGATAGCGGGGACATAGACTGACTGAGAGAACCAGCTGAGGGCTGACACTCTGGGAAGGTGACAGGCTTAGCGTTGGCTGAGGGTCTCGAGTGTTGCCCAGCTGCCTTGACTCTTCCCAGCGTCAAGGCGACTGCTTACATGGAGACAATCACTCCTTTGCAACAACGTGGTGAAGGGCTCCTTGAGAGATCTTATGTTCTGAAGCCTTTGTGTGCATCAGAATGATGTATTTTTTTTTGAAAATGCAGCTTTCAGAAGCTCCAGTGCTTTGAAAGTCTCCTTAGGGGAATTGGAGTGTATGGAGTGTCCTGGGAGATTCTGATGAAGCTAATCCATGGAGCTCACTTGGAGAGATACTGATGGATTTTACAATATTTCTATGTTTATCATGTTATTTTTACTTCAAGAAAGCATACAAGCAGAGTGGTCATCATTAACTCAAGATGCACATGGGAAAGCTGTGACCTAGAGAAATCAAGACCTTCCTAGGGCTGAAGGCATCGTGGTGGTGAGGCTAGGGCAAAGCCCGGTTCTCCCAGAAGGCTGATTCTTCACTTCGGTCATTTTAGCTGGTGATGTCAGGGTGTAACTTGGGAAAACTCGTCTCCTCTCATTCTTTTTATTTCCCTGTGACTTCCTTCAGGATGTAGAAATGCTAACTCATGTAGCATTTTGTTAAGGAAAAATTCTAGGAGAGCGGAGGAGGAAGAACATAGGGTATACCAAAACACTCCAAGCTACGCACGCCCAACACAAGGTGCTGTTCCGAGAAGTTGGGGATTTTTGCTTAGGCTCTGCCCAGTGGTGTTTTGGAGGTTACTCTGGCAACACATGAGAGGGTGACTCGGAAGGGTGAGAAACAAAGGGGCCCAGGGACTATTTCGGTGCATGCAACATGGCATCCCAGGGCAGCGTGGACCTGCCCAAGCCTCTGGGCGTAGAGAGGAAGGCCCCACTGAAGAGCCGGGCTGAGGGCGGAGGCATGGGCCAGACCGGAAGGCTGGGCCTGTGGGCAAACACTGCAGGGCGATGCGGAGTTCTCAAACCTTGTGGCTTTGAGCTATGCTAGAACAGAATGGAAACCCGGTCTTTGGAAAGGAAAGAAGGGCTTGGAGGGGGGGTATGGTTAGTTTGAGAAACACGGATTCCGTAATCATTGACAGACCACACACATGTTGAGTCTGTGTCGATGGTGGGGTGTCTGGGATGGGAGGCTTACTGGAAGTTGGGGATGTGAATTCAGTGCTCAGGGTGCGGTGGAGGCTGCAGAGATCCACATGGTACCTGGTGAGAGCCCTCGAAGGAGAGGGAAAGTTTGACTCATGAGACAGGAAACTGGGCTGGGCTGGCCTGGGGCTTGTGCTTAGGTCAGAGGCAAGAGAGGTTTCAGCCAGAGATCAGAAGAGGCTGGGAGCAGGCAGAACAAGGCCTCCTTGTTGAGGCAGTGCAGGCCCCCGGCTGTCTGCCTGCCCCCCAGGAGGCTGCAGAGGGCTCTGTGATTGGCAGCTACACAGCTGATTGGTATCAGGACAGGTCTGATGGGTGAACCGTGCCCAGCCAGGGAGGGGGACCGAGTGTTCCCAGCCACACCAGAGCTGAAGGCCTGGGTTCCTGATAGTCCCCGCCAAGGTTACCTGGCCAGCTGGCTCTAGGCTTCAGAGGGGACCGACAGGCTCTCCCGTGGACGGGGCTGTCTGTGATGCTTCAGTGTTCCCCCTGGGGAGCCTGCTCTGTGGAGAACAGGCAGGGGAACGTGTGGCAGGCTGCTGGGCTCCAGGTCAGGAAATGCAGATACGGGGAGGGTAAGGGGAGCTGCGACCTGGGCTGTGTCTGTGGCTTCCCAGGAACCACCAGGGTCTCCGAGGGCGGTTTTGCACTGGGGCCTAGGATCCTGGTCAGTGAAGACAGTTCCCGCTCTGCCCTCTGCCATCCCACTGTGTGTGCTAGTCAATCTTCAAACCCTGTGGGTGGGGAGGGTGGGCGAGCCACCGCCCCAGGGCCAGAGCGGCAATGTCCTTCCTTCTCCTGGCGCCTGTGGTCATGACTTCCCAGTGCAACAGAAGGACCAAGTGCACTTGCTGGGTGTCCCTGGCTTGGTTCCAGGACCCCCAGGATACAAGCCCGCCGACGCTCGAGTCCTCCAGGTGGTATTAGCACACAACCTGCGCTCTCCTCCTGTGCTCGCTAGGCCACCCCTGGGTTGTTCCAACGCTGATGCAACACAGTTGCTACCTACGTGGCTGTCATGCTGCGTTCAGGGGGCGATGATAGGAAAGAGTCTGCGCGTGTTCAGGGCAGACACAACCGCTGAAGGCCCGACAGAGTGTACAGATGAGGCTGAGACCAAGAGCGTTCCAGGGAGGGAGAGCTGGAGAAGCGGGGGCTCCGTCTGCACTTCATGTCATCAGTATGGATTCAGTGAAGTGTTTGGTGGGATATAGATTCCACTCCCGCTCTTGGAACTTTCTGGAATTGATTTCCCCTGATTTTCACACCTTCCCCCCAGTACTGCGGATTGAACCCAGGGATGTTGACCACTGAACCCACATCCCCAGTCTTTTTTTTACTACTTGCTGAGTAGCCCAGGCTGGCCTGAACGTGGGCTCCTCCTGCCTCAGCCTCCCGAGGGGCTGGGATTACGAGCATGGGCCGCCATGTCCAGCTCCCTCTCAATAGTTTTGATCCGTGGCTGGTTGAATCTGTAGAGCCCATGGATGTGGAGGGCTGAGGATAATGGTGATAGACTGAAAAGTAGAAAATATCTCACTAAGTGGACTTTTACAGAAGCCTTTTGCTGGCCCCGACGTACAGACGCTCCAGTCAACCCTCGCTGCGCCTCTGCCTCCAGTCTCAGGACACTGTTGTCTCCCTGCTTCAGGTTCAAGAGCATCCTTCATGGCTTGCGAGTGTGGTCATGTTCTGGCTTGAGCCCTTTCAAGGTCCCCATGACCCTCCCTTTCCTGATCTGTCTCCACCAAGCCCCTCTGCCTGGCTCTGCCTGCCCACAGCCACCTCCCTCCCCCCTGCTGACCCCTGCTTATCTCCCTCCATGGCGCGGGGTCTCCTTCCTCTCCCCAGCCTTTGTATCAACTGTCCCCTCTGTCCTGGACACTGTCCCCTCTGCAGGTTTCTGCCCCATGACAGGGTTCCACTTGATACTTGCTGGTCCTTGTGGCCCCTGTGTGGTTGTCACCCATGTTCTGTGGACTGGTTCACTGTGGCCTGAAGGCAGGGACATGTTGAGGTTTGCTCTGGTCTCCACTGTGTCCTGTCCACCAACAGAGTGCCCGGCACACAGTAGGTCTTCAGGGGGTGTCTGGATGTGTGAGTGAGTGGATGGGTATTAAAGCTTTGTCCCAGGGTATAAACTGACTTCCAGACCACTCACGTATAATCGAATCAAGCCTTTATTGAAGCACACCCGTGGCGGCTGACCAGAACATAAAGCTGTTCCCCTGATCAGCCCCGAACAATTGCAAGAGCACTCCTTATAAGCCTGAAAACCGCAAAAGGGATGTTCGGGGGGTCTAGCCAATGCAAGCAAGCCAGGTTACAGAAGCGGGGCAGTGCAGTCAATGGGAGGGAAGCCTAACCAATCAGTTATCCCAGTCACCCTAGTTACAGAAACAATACCCCATTAGGTAGTTCCGTGTTCTTAAAGGTTTCTATAGCAAAAGGAAAAGAACATCTTGCTCCAGTCATGATTCTTCTACTTGGCATGGTTGTTTTACAGGATGAAGTCATAAAACAAAATGGAGTCACATTTGCTCCTACTATCACATGGGGATGGGAGAAGGATCCAGTGTGGTCCTCCTGAAGTCCTCCTCACAGCGTGTGAGTGGAAAGTGCTTTATGCATGTGATTTATTTTCTGGAAACAGATCCATGTCCTTTGCCAGAGACTACTTTTTTGGGGGCACTACAAACATGAGGCTCAGATAATTAAACAGGAGAATCAAAGGAAACTGACCTGAACTTTGAAGGTGTTAAGATTGTTCATGCTTTATTTACTCTTATAATTATGTTTGCTTAGAAGCTAAAGTCTTATCCTGCCATTTATAATTGGCCCTTTTGAGCTAGGAGAGGGGGTGGGTGAGGAGCAGAGACTTGCCTGTATTGCTTTAGAAATAGTCATTCCCGGACCTCCCTTTGAAGGGTGTTTCCTTGTGTCCAGGGTGAGACCTGGGCACAAGTTATCTCCCAGAAGGACTCTGACATTCAGCCAAGGCTGCTTGCTGAGCACCAAATGCTCTTGAGACTGGCTCTTGTTCAGATACTGGGTTTTGGATTTATAATTCCAGTGCTGTGCACCTCTCCTTTGAGGCCAATGTCTTCTATTGTCAGGACTCGGGAATGAGGGAAAGAATTCTTTTTTGCAGGTGATTAAGGGACAGATTTAAGAGGAAAAGGTGGGGAAGGGTCTGGTTGTGTGGATTGCAAACTCTATCACCCCAGTCGCCTGGGGTGCCTGAAAATCTGCAGGTGTCTGCCCCCCTCAGTGGTGCGGAAGCTGTTGGGGTGAGCCCCATGCATTTGCATGTTGAACTGGGTTTTTCAGAGGATTTTGGTGCTCACCAAAGTGAGAACAATGGAATGATCCAGAAAGGCAGGTAGCCATGCAGCTGGAGTCTGCCAAGCTGTAGAACATGGGAGGAGAGGACTGAATGCTTGCAGCAGGGAGAGCCCATCATTTCATGGTCTCCTTAAATTTTTATTTTACTAAGATGAAATTGACATCGTGCAAGGTTAACCATTTTAAGTGGAATAATTCGGTGACATTTAATACATCCACGGTTTTCTGTAACCAACACTGTCATCTAGTCCCAACTCATTTTCTTTGCCCCTCAAGGAAACCCATACCCATGTAGCAATTATTCCCATTCCTCCCTCTCCCTAGCCCTGGCCACACTGAGAGGCAAATCTGGAAGATCTCAGACTCTTTGGGTCTCCCCCAAACAGGTGGCCCTCTTCTCCTATTGCTCCCAAAGGAATGGGTTGGAAAGTCTTGTGCATAAAATGATACCCCTAGGACCAGTCTGTCTTGCTACCTCTCCCGTGGGATTGTTCACAGCAGAAATGAGGAACTGGCCAGTTAGACATGAAAATGACTTTACCCAGGTGAGGTGGAAACCTTCCCTTGAATAACTAGCCTGATTTGGCTTAGCAAAAGTTAGGCTGCCAACCCAGGATGACATGCGATTGCTAGGGACTGAGCTGTATGCCTCCAAATTCATGCGTTGAGGTGCCCTAACCCCCAGCATGATGGACATCATTGGGAGGTCACAGGTTTTAAATGACCTCATGAGGGTGGGGTCCTCATAATGGAAAGAATGCCCTGCCATTTGAGGACACAGCCAGAAGCCAGCTGCCAAGCGTGGTATATTACACAGTGGAATATTACTCGGCACTGAAAGAGAATACAATCATGGCATTTGCAGGTAAATGGATGGAGTAGGAGAATATCATGCTAAGTGAAGTCAGCCAATTCCTCAAAACCAGAGGCCGAATGTTCTCTGAGTGGATGCTGATCCATAATGTGTGTGTGTGTGTGGGGGGGCAGTGTGGGAAGAATGGAGGAACTTTGGGGAAGGGAAGAGGGGACCTGGGGGCAGGAAAGATGGTAGAATGGGATGGACCTCGTTACCCAGGTACGTGTAGTGTGACTTTTCATGGTGTACAACCAGGGAAATGAAAAGTTGTGCTCCATATTTGTACAGTGAGTTGAAATGCCTTCTGCTGTCATGTGTAACTAATCAGAACATCAGTAAGAAGCCAGCTGCCTACAACCAGAAAGCCTTATGAGAACCCAGCTGTTTGCATCCCTGACCTTGGACTTCCAGCCTCTAGAACTGGGAGGAAATGCGGTGCTCAAGCTCCCTGGTGTCTGGTGTTCTGCTGTGGCTGCTGGAGGTTGGGCAGTTGTGAAGGTGAACCTGCTGTTCAGATCCCAGGCTCCTCTCCCATCCTCCTCCTGTCCAGGACCCACCCAGGTGCATCTCTGAAGTGTCCTCTTGCCCCTTCTGTGAGGTGGAGCCGTCTCAAGGTTCAGCCCAAACAAAGGCTGCTGTGCCACCTGTGTGAAACACATGCTCGTCTTGTCCCTTCTCTGCCACCTGCCTACCCGTTTCTTTGTAAGGGTCCTGGTTTTCTGTTAATGTCCACCCAGGACTGTGCTCTACAAGTCCAGGAAGACCTGTCTGAAGCCATTTGCCAAACCAGCCTTTGGTAGCATTGGCAAATGAAACCTCAGTTTCATCTTGTCAGGTGACCTTTCCATCTCCAGGTAATCTGGGGTACTCTTTTTCCTCCACCAAAAGTTTAGAAAAATTCAACAACAAATTACATGTATTTGCTTAGGTGCTGGGCTGCGGAGGCCCCAGCAACACACTTCCATCCTTGGTTTGTGTGGTTACCTGCACAATGGCCTTAAAGATATCCAGGTGCTCAGGTCTCTGCTTCCTGCTGGTCACATCCCGAGCCACTCTCCTCCACCACGCCCTCCTTCCCTGATGCTGTGCCCCACTTCAGGCCTACAGCAATGGAGTCGACAGTTGATGGACTGCGGCCTCTGAACCACCTCGGCTCAGAATCGGTCCTTCAGAGACGAAGGATCACCACCCGAATAGAGAAGTGCCTCCCTGACATTCTCTGCCCAGCCGTGGAGAGTTCTGTTTCCTCTAACAGGAGAGTGGGCAGCTGAAGCTCCAACCTCATTTCTTGCGAGGGGACTTCATTATAAGTGACAGCAAAGTAAGGCCCCAGCAAAGTCTTTCTTTCTCGTTGTCTCCTGGCAGAGGAAGACAGGAGACCGTTGCTTCTTCCCAACTTAATGCTGTTTACCAGGAGAACTGGGGTCCGCCTCCTGCAGCATCCATTCGATGTTCACCTCCTCCTCCATGTTGGGGAGGGGAGTTTTGGACCCCTAGTTGGGCCTCTCTGGAACTTTCAGGGGTCTTCATCTACAAGTCAGGCCTATGTTAACGTGGGCATTCAGGTCAGTGGGTGGACACAATTTACCGAAGTATTCCCACGAGGAGAAACCTACTGCCGTGAATCCAACTCTGCAATGACCTCATGTAGCAGCTAGTCCCATTGCTGTGTGTCTTGTGCATTTCTTAATTGGCTCCCTTTGTTTCCACCTGTCTATTCTCGAGGTTTGTGCACCTGTTATTTTTTCCTATAAGTTACTCAGTTCATTTGCCTTAAAAGTAATTGAGCTGGATGTGGTGGCACAGACCTGCAATCCCCTTGGCTCTGGAGGTTGAGGCAGTAGGATCACAAGTTCAAAGTCTACCTCAGAACTTAGTGAGACCTTGCCTCAAAATTAAAAAATAAATAAATAAATAAATAAAAAAATGGCTGGGGATGTGTCTCAGTGGTTAAGTGCCCCTGAGATTAATCCCTGGTACCAAATAATTCAAAGAAAACCCGTGCCCCTGCCCGTGTCGTGCATTTCGTTGCTCATTGCTACCACCCAACAGCATGATTTGTAGTAATCTCATTGGCTTACGTTTGTCGTCATGTCTTGTCTTTCCCAGTAGAAGACCCTAACCTCCACCAAGGCAGAAACATGTCTTCATATTCATAGTTGGGGCCAATGGCCCAGCAAAACCTAGACCTTTAGTAAATAAGTTTTCAGAATGAATGAAAAGAAATCCTGGTCCTAATCCCTGATGCCTATGAAGGTGACCTTAGATGGAGGAAGGACCTTTGCAGATGAGAGGTTACTGGATGATTTCAGTTGGGCCCTAAATGCAATCATAAATGTCCTTCTAACGGGAAGACAGGTGAATTTGAACAGAAGGGGGAGGCAGTATGATGAGAGATCAGGATTAGAGGGATGAAGCCCAGAGCTACCAGGCAAGAAGGGGACTCCTCCCTGGAGCCTTTGGAGTGCATGTGGCTCTGCTGCTTGATTTCAGCCCTTAAGATACCGATTTTGGGTTTCTGGCCTCTGCCCTGAGAAAAGGCGTTTTTAGGGCTGTAGGCCATTCAGTCTGTGACGGCTTGTCATAGTGGCATTAGCAAGCACACACAGCCTGCACCTGCAGTTCTCCTGGCTGCGCCTATCCTCCTCCTGGCACTCGGGAGCTGGCATCGCCCGTGCTATGTGCCGCTGAAGGCTCTCTGGCTCTGACGAACTGGCTGCCTGTGGTTATTACCTTTTGGACATCTGAAAGCTCAGAATACATCAGTGCCTTTGCACATATTCAGGAACAGTTTGATTCCTGACTTCTAAATGGTTTAAGAGGCTGCAGAGCAGAGTTCTCTGGAGTCCCACTGGCTGAGATCAGGCCCATGCTTTGCTGATCATGAATCGTGAACTAGCTACTTGACCCCTGAGCCTTTAAGTCTTGCTTTATCTACTTCATAGGGATCCTTATAAAGGTTGAGTGAGCTGCCACATTTTGTTGATGCTAAGAAGCATCTTTAAAATTGGCGTGCATCTTGCTCTTGCAGGCAATGGCAGATATTTTTTAATTGGCAGATCCCTCGAGTAATGGTGTGTCTACGGTGAAAGGCATCTTGGAACTGATGAATATGGAAACCCATGCAGATGGGATCAACTCTGTGCCTGAACCCTCTGGGAGCTCGGCAACTATCAGCAGTGGAGTTGCTGCTACTATTTCGGTGGTGGCACATGAGCACAGGGCTTTGGGTGTGGTACTACATTCTCTCCTATGCCTGGTCGTCTTCTCCTTTCCAACCCTGTGCCTCCAGCCAAGCCCAGAAACCCCTCCTTGGCCACACCTGTCTCATGTTCCATCCTGGCATTGCCCTGATAACAGCCTCTGTGGGACCTGAGGGCTCCAAGTGATAGCTCTGGTCCTCTCGTTTCCCCACACTGCGGAAACTACCCAGTGGTATCCATGACCTTGCTTGCTGGACTTGTATAGCTTGCATTCATTTCCAGGGTCTCTAAAACCTTAAATATTAACTTGCCTATTGTATTAGTCTGTTTTTTGTTGCCAATAATGTAATACCGCAGACCAGGAAAGTTATAGAGAAGAAAGGTTCTTACCCTTCAGCAAGTACAATAAATCATGCAATTCCCTAGACGTGTAGAGGGGTTAAACACAGGGAGAACAAAACAAAAAAGAAGCCATCTGCTTTACTGGTCAGTGTCTGCCAGTGGGAATCAGGTCCGTGACCTTCAGAGGCTTCCCAGAGAGTATGCTATCCCCAGCACACCAAGAACCGCTAAGGATTTGTTGGAGAGTGCCCAAAACATGGGTCTAAGGTGATCCCAGTGTGAGGGCTGAGGGACCCCTTGGTAAAGAGCTCTCTGGTCATTTTGGTTTAAGGTGCTTGGCTCCTAATGATCCAGTTCGCAACCTTGCCCACAAAGTGTTAAACCCCACGAGGTTCTCAGGCTGAAAGGGCCTCTGGGAGCCTGGACTGGGTTTTAACTTTCTAGCAGGCTCCAGGGTGGGGGGGACCCAGTATCGTTGCTTTCTAGACAGATGCAGTTGGGGCGAAGAGGGGATTTTTGAGGGTGGCCGTGAGGGAATGAGGAACAGTCACCAAATGCAGAATGCGATTTGGGGCATGAAGACCAGCACCCTTCTCTGGGAAGTGGGACCACTTATGTCATTTCTAACTAGCTGGCCTCTTTGAGTCACCACTGTCACTGTCCTTTCTCAGCAAGACTCCAACCAGTTTTGGTGGGCGCTCCACCCTCAACATGCCGGAATCGGGAAGTCCTTCAGGATGGCTTCTTTAAACTTGTTGCTGTCCCCATTTAACTTCCTCTATAGGGATATTGAAAATATCTGCTCTCAAAAAGTTCTGCCTCTCGGAATCTGGGAGCCCTGTGTGGTTTCAGCAGGGACCCGGGTTCTGCTCTGTGCTTCGGAAGTGGGATGAGTTTGTGCCCCCTGAGCGGGGCCCCCCACAGCAGCCCAGGTGTCAAGACTGCTCTGAGACAAGACTCAGACTCACAACAGCTTCCCTTCCAGGCTGGAATCTTCTCTCTCGCTGCCAATTACAGCCTCCTTCCCCGCAGCCCTGTTTTCTGTGACTCATCTAGTGCCAACTTTGGGGGCCAGATAGTTTGTACCAGAGATCAAAAGGCTTATAACTATGCAAACATGCAGAATCAGAGCAGTAATTGCCACTCGGAATGGGGCGAGTGTACGATGGGAGCCCTCAGCCTGCTCAGGGGATGACAGGTGGCTTCCTGGAGTGGGTCGTGGGCTTAGACTTAAAGGTTAGGTCAGGGCTTGCCAGGCGGATGCACTCGGTGGGAGATGGTGAGGTGCGTGCGGGCACGGCATACCTGTGATTCCCTGCAGCGGCTGGCCGCGTCACTCGCTGTGGCTCAAACTGTGTGTGTGTGAGCTCTGCTACGTGACCAACAACCAGAGTCTGGCGCACAGCACTGGGGATGGGTCTTAGGTGTGTGCAATTGTCTGGGTCCATTCTCTCCATATCAGTTGGGCTTCCTATGCCTCTGGGGGTGGGCAGCCGAGGGTCTGCTGACCTTGACCTCATTAAGCTGCAAATTTGCAGATGGCTCTCTCCCAGGTGCCTGTCACCTGCCTTGGACCAGTGCATGATCGCATGGTGACCACAGAGGCTTAAAAGGAAAAGCGGAAACAAGCCAGGCCTCTTAAGTGGAGGCATAGAACGAACACGCAGGTGCTTCTAGCCCCGTGTCACAGCTGAGCGAGTCCCAGGGCAGAGCCCAGCATTGGGGGGGGGGTGTACTGGGTAGAATAGTGTTTCCCAAATTTATCTTTCATGGGACTTAGGATGTGACTTACCTGGAAATGGGGTCTTTGCAGGTGAGGTGAGGTCATGTCAGAGTGGAGTGGGCCCTAAGTCCAACATGGCTGAGGCCCTCGTAAGGAGCGGAGAAGAGAATGAGAACAGTGGACGCAGGGAGGACAGCTCTGAGGATGGAAGCAGAGGCTGAGTTACACCGCCAGAGCCAAGGAATTGCAGGGGATGCCTGGAACTAGCAGAGTGGAAGGAGCAACCAGTGCTCTTCCCTAGAGGTGGTGACCAGAACCTGGCCCTGCTGACCCCCGCGTCAGACTTTGGGCCTCCAGCACTTTGATGCATGTGTTTTTATCATTTGAAGCCACACAGCTTGTGGCCATCTGTTCTGTCAGCTCTAGGAAGCCAATAAAATGATTGAACACTCTGCCCGTGGTAGGGCCATGGCTGCAGGCAGAGGTAAAGAACTGGGGTCAGTCGTCCATCCTGCCGTGGACAGGGACACCGTGGTGAGAGACAGGGCCAAGGCAGGCAGGCAGGGCTGTGTCCAAAAGGCTTAGATCTTGTCCCGTAGGCAAGGGGGAGACTGAGGGATCTGGCCAAGGGAGTGATATTTCCAGGTTTGCATTTTAGAAAGGTGGCCCCTGGGGTGAGGGAGGACAGTGTGCAGGATGCTGGGAAGGCAGGTCCGAGGGACTTAGGAAGTGCTCGAGGAAGAAAATGAGAAGCAGAGCTGGAAAAAAAAAAATGTTTAAAGGGATCACCCAAAGTCGGTGACTGATTGGATGGAGAGAACAGGACAAAGAAACCTGAACTGATTTCTACTTTGGTCGGGAATATATGACGTCATGTTGACAGATCTGAGATACCGACAGCCAAAGCTTAGTGCAAAAGTGAATCAAAAGATCCCACCCTGATAAGGGCTTTGTGTAGTAGCCATGTAGGTATACCATCTTTCATTTGTACCCCGATATCTGTATTCCCTTGTACTTAGGTTAAGAGTATCAAATCTTATGTTAGATTTAATTATATTGAATTGTGTGTGTGTGTATTTTGAGATTTGTTACAGGGGTTAGTTATGAAGGTCTAGAGGCTGAACCAGGAAAGCTAATGGTAAATTGCATTCTGAGTCTGACAGTAAGAATTGGGGGGGCAAGGGCAGTGGTATAAATCTGAGTGAATTTAAAATATCGAGAACCAGAGTGTCGAGGTCTGAGGGCGGGAGAAAATGGATGTCCCAGTTTGAGCAGAGGGAAGAGTTTGCCCTTCCTCTGCCTTTTTGTTCTGCCTGGGGCCCCAAAGGGGGGTGGTGGATGCCCACCCACACTGGTGAGAGCAGAGCTTTGTTACGCAGTCTCCGTGCAGATGCTGATCTCTTCTGACCGCCCAGGGATGGTGTTTTACCACCTATCTGGGCATCCCTTAGTTTAGTCATGTTGACACATAAAATTCACCATCACAGGGAACTAGGTGGCTTTGATCCCTGTCCTCAAAAAGTGAACACAGCAAGCAGAGCAGTGTGTGGTGGAGGTGGGGGAGATGAGTTCAGATGTTACGGGTTGGGCCTGAGGTGGTCTCATTGCACCTGCTCATGACCTCTGGTCCAGGTCTGCGTCACATGCACATCTACTTGCATGAAAGATAGGTCACATGGCTGAGCCCAAGCTGAGGAGTGGGGAAACACTAGGTTCATTATAAGGGCCTGGATGCAGACAGGGATCAAGGCCTTAGCCCATTTAGCCTTCTGTGGGAGTGTGAAAGTGTGACGAGGTGAGGTCAAGGCAGGGTGGCAGGGCTGTACCCAATCTCATCTAACCCTGTGTCCAGGAAGAACCACCATTTTGAATGACAGAAGTGGCTGGTGACTCCCTCACTGCCTAGTGCAAGTGCTTAGAGTGCAGGAGTTTATCCAAGTCACCTTTGTATGCAGGTGGAAACCAGCATCATGTTTGAGCTAGCAATGTGTGAAACTGGTCAAAATGATACCTCGCCCCAACCCATGGTATATTCAAAGCATGGAGAAGCTAAGAGCGTCAAGAACTTGTTTTGTATAGCGCCTTTTCTCTGAAAGTCTCATGGATTATCATTTCTACAGAGACTATTCCATGAGACAGCTCATTGGAAAAAATGGTCATTTCTTTGAGTATAAATTTAATGCATTTTCACTAAAAACTTCCACAATTATTTATTTCTGGGTGAAGTGTGATAATCATGTAGTTCACATGAAAAAAATGCAAGACCAGGAATAGATAAGGCCCTTATGAAGGCCGGTGAGAGGAAGGAGGAGGAAGAGGAGAGACTTGATACCCCTGACTTCTAAACTCACTAGCAATTAAAGTTGTGTGTCATTGTCCCTTAGCTGTCCAGGATCCAGTAGGAAGACAAGACATAGTCTCATGCACATATGGAAACTCAGTGCAGAGAGCAGGGCAGGATTTTCATTATAAGTCAACAGGAAAGGAATCCATTGGTCAATACAGGTTGACATCAAATTTCCTCCTGCTTTAGATTCTTACCTTACAGCCTATGCAAAAGCAATCCCAGGTAAAGTCGGCTTAAAGGTATCTAGAAGAGCCATTCTCAGCCTTGGCTGCAACATTTCAATCACCCGGGGCAATTTACTTGTTTATAACCAGCGTGTGGAAGCTGCATGTGCCAGGGCGTGCAGGGTGATGATTACATCGGAGTAAGGGGTATATCCTTGCCCTTATATCATTTCTCCATGTTTGGAGTCTTTCTCTTTTCTACATCTTTATGAAGTATGGAGCAGGTTGTTGTGAACTGTGCTCATCCCACTGTGCTGTGGAACACCAGAACCTGTTCCTTCTGACTGCTGCTTTGGCACCTGCTGTATCCCCACCCTGCCCACGTTCCCAGGCTGTGCTGATCACTGTTCTGCATTCGGGTCAAAATCACAGTATGACAGAACATGTGGTATTTATCTTTTCTGGCTTTTTTTTTTTACTTGATATAATGTCCTCTAGTTCCTTTCATTTTGCTGTAAATGACAAGATCTCACTATTTTTTTAATGGTTGAATAATATTCCATTGTTTATATAGATGTAGGCACTTTTGAAAAATGGAGATTGTTTTGCCACTGGAGAGTCTAACTATAATTGTCTGAGATAGAGCTTGGGCATCTGTATTTTTCAAATCAACTGTATTGACATATAATTTACATAAAATGCATTCATCTTAATTATAGTTTGATGTAGTTTGATAAGAGCATATATCTATGAAATCTTTTTTTAAATATAAATTTTAATTTTGGAGGTTATGGGGGATTGAACCCAGTGCACATGCCCAGCCCTTTTAATTTTTTAAATTTTTTATTTAGTTACACATGACAGTACAGTGATCTTGACATATCATACATTTGAGTCAGATGGGATGTAATTTCTCATTTTTCTGAGTATACAGGTTGCAGAATCACATTGGTCATGCAGTAATGTATATACCCACAGCAATAATGTCTATTTTATTCTGCTGTCCTTCCTTTTCCCCCTTCCCTCCCCTCCCATCACTTCTATCTACCCAATCTAATGTGACCCACTTCTTCCCCCCCGCATCGTCATACCTGTATTCTGTATAAGGATGAGGGTCTCCTTCCATCTTCCATGCAATTCCCCTTCTCCCTCCCTTTCCCTCCCACCTCTCTTCCCTATCTAGAGGAAATCTTCTTCCCATGCTCTTCCTCCCTACCCCATTTTGAGTCACCCCCTCCTTAGAGAAGACACTCGGCATTTGTTTTTTTGGGATTGGCTAACTTCACTTGGCATAATCTGCTCTAATGCCATCCATTTCCCTGCAAATGCCATGATCTTGTTACTTTTTAGTGCTGAGTAATATTCCATTGTGTACACATGACACATTTCTTTTTATCCATTCATCCATTGAAAGGCATCTAGGTTGGCTATAATTGTGAATTGTGCTGCTATAAACATTGATGTGGCTGTGTCCCTGTAGTATGCTGTTTTTAGGTCCTTTGGGTATACTCTGAGGAGAGGGATAGCAGGGTCAAATGGAAAACTGGTTCCATTTCCAGCTTTCCAAGGAATTTTCATACTGCTTTCCAAATCGGCTGTCCTTTTAATTTTTTAGTCTTAAGATAGTGTCTCCCTTAAATTTCCTAGGCTGGGCTTGAACTTGAGATCCTCCTGCCTTAGCCTCCTGAGTCACTGGATTTCAGGTGTGTGCCACCTACCTTACCTGGCGATTATCTGTGTTATACATACAACAATCAAATTGAAGGTGTTCAAACCCCTCAGATTCCCCTGTGCCCCCTTTGGGCTGGCACCCCATGCTCCAACCTAAATTCAGGCAACTGCTGCTTTCTGACACTGTGACTTAGTTTTATACAGCAGTGAAACTGAGGGTACTTCAGGAAGACGTTTGCAATCCATATAACTGACAGACTGCTGTCTAGAATATGTACGTCTCCCAAAAGTCGATGCGAAAAGGCAAACCAGTCAGTGAACAAGTGAACAAACTATTTGGGAGTTTAAGAGGAGGAAATCCTAAAAGACTAACAGATACATGAAGAGAAGCTCGGCCTTTATTGATCAGGGGATAGCAAATTGAATCATTACCAATCACACTCAACAAAAAAATGAAAAGGGTTGACAGCCCGAGTCACTGACAAGAGGATTTGGGCCAATGGGAATGGGCGTGCCCTGTTGGTGGAAGCACAAATTGATCCGATGAGTTATTTGCTAATACCTAGTAAGATTAATTATGTACATACCTGATGTCCAAGCAATTTCAACTTTGAAATTTGCTGTCTGAATACTCTTGCAGATAATTCACAAGGAGCCACATGTGACAACGTTCACTTCAATATTCCTTGTAATGATCGGAAAAATGGAAACCGATAAAATAGTCATCAGAAAAATGGATAATTGTGTTAAAGTCATAAGATGGCATAGTAAGTTGCAGAATGCTATATAAATATCACTCAACTAAAGTTTGAAGTTATATAAAATAAGATTGCATATTTAGTAGCTTTTTCATTGCTGTGGCCAAAGGACCCGACAAGAGCAATTTTAGAGGAGGATGTTTGTTGGGGGTCCGGGGTTTCAGAGGTCTCAGTCCGTAAGTGGCCAACTCCACTGCTCTGGGACCAAGGTGAGACATAACATCATGGTGGAAAGCTGTGGAGGAGGAAAGCAGCTCAGGACACGGCGCCCGAAAGCAGAGAAAGAGCTCTGCTCAACAAAGACAAAATACATACCCCCAAGGCACACCCCCGCTGACCCACCTCCTCCAGCCACATCTACCTGCTGTCGGCCACTAGCCAGTTAATCCATACCAGGGCGTTAATGCACTGATAAAGTTGAGGCTCTTACAACTCATTTCACCTCTGAAGATTTTTACATTGACTAACACATGAGCTTTTGGGGGACTCTTTATATCCAAACCCTAACACATGTTTACAAACACAAAATGAATCAGCATGGCTCTTACCAGGTACGGATAAGGCTATGAAGGGTGCCCGTGATCTTCTCCAGATATTGAGTATCCAACTGGTGTGGGGTGAGAGAAGCTCACGTTCCTTCTGGAGCATTTTGTGTAGAAACTGTGAACCAAATATGGTAAGAGGTTAAGCTTGATTCAGTCTAGGTGACAGGACCCTGGCTTTCATCTTGTTAGACTGACTGATGTCGGGATGAAGTGGCAGCATTGGATGGTCTGGGGTGCACCTGTGATCCCAGCAAGCTGGGAGGCTGAGGCAGGAGGGCCTCGGGTTCCAGGCCAGCTTCAGGAATTCAGTGAGACCCTGTCTCAAAACAAAATACAAAAAGGGGTAGAGATGTAGCTTAGTGGTGAAGTGCCCCTGGGGTACAATTCCCAGTCCCATAAAACAAAAACATGAAAACAAGAATGGGGGTAGAGAGTGGAGGTGGTGTTGCATGCAATGGTAACAAAACCTCTTTTAGTAATTTGTTCCTGGCTTAGGACAGACCCACAACTTACCCTAAGGGATTGTGTCTATACGGTTTTGTGTCTAAGATCTTGGTGTGAGTATGTGTGCGGGTGTGCTTGTGTTGCTGGTGGGGTGGAGAGGAGGAGGATGAGAAAACCCTGACATGGACAGGAAGTGTCTACCTTGAATATATTCACACAGGTGTTCTCCAACCCTTCTTCCTGTTTTTCTTCTCCTTGGGGGGGGGTGTGTGTGTGTTTGTGACTCCTGTTGGATTTCTAAGTGTGAGAACTCCTGAGGATCAAGGGTTCTGAATTTGGCTCTCCTGGAGTCTGTAACTAGTTGGAAGAATGTGTTCCCAGTTATTGCTAAAGGACTGGGTTGGCTGGAATTTCAGCCTTCCAACTGTGAAGCCAGGAGGAGCGCCCCACCAGTTCAATGCCGTCTTAGCGTGGAGCTTAATGGTTGCTCCTGTGCTGGGAGTAGTGGGAGTGACAGGTGGGGTAGCCACGGCCAGCCACGTCCTCTGCAAGTGTTTTGATAATAACGTACAGCATTATCCCTTACTGGGCTGTGAATTAGGATGACTTCTTGAAAGAGCAATTGACTGACAACAAAAGAAATTACCGGGAGCCTCTTATAAGAGCATTCGTTCCACCCTGGATGGTGGCTACGCCGCAAATAATTAGGTTTTAATAATTCAGTTCTGTCACATGGATGGGCAAAGCCCACCCCTGCGAGAGCCCCCAATGGACCCTCTTCTGCAGTGGCCTGTTCAATTTTCAAGGTGGGAATTTATCACTTTCTCTTAATGATTGCAATATTTCATATCTTGAAACGGTGGAATAAGAAAAATCACTTTCACTGAAGGCCTCCTTGATGCACTACAGGAAGTTCAGATGCTCGACAGATGGTCTTTGTAAGTTAATGAACTTCCTAAAATCCTATTAAAAGGGGGGAAAAAAACCCAAGACACCACTGGATTCTTAATCTGTTTCCTGAAGACAGAGGAACCAAGGCTCTGGTGAGGATGGACTGTGAGTTCCCTCGCGTTACCACGTCAGAAGGCTTGAGCTGCTCCGAGCACGTCGGCGAACCCTGTGCTGTTACCGCAGTTCCACTGTAAGTAAAAGGACAGAGGAAGGGAAGGTTCTAGAGCCTGGAAAGTATGGTTGAACGCAGTCGGCTGGCTCCGAGCTCCAGCTTCAGTGAGAGGCTGAGTGTGTGTTGGCAGGTCAGTTGTTTGGTTCTCTGTGGTGGAAGTGTCAGGTCTTGGCCACCTCGTGTGACCGCTCAGCAGTGTTCAGTGCTCACATCGTCGGTTGATGTGTCTTCACACCTTTTCACCTTGCGAATCTGCAACTGTGCACCCACTGAGCGACTCGCTCCCTTTCTCTCCGCTGCCCCCAGCCCTGGCCACCTCCATTCCGTTTCTGTTTCTATGGATTCGACAGCTGTAGGCCGCTTCTGTGAGCGGAATTGGATGGTCTCCGCCACTTTGCCACTGGCTTCTTTCACTTAGCATGACGTCCTCCGGATTCATCCGTGCTGAAGCGCATGTCAGAATCCCCTTCCTCCTTAAGGCTGAAGAACATCCCCACTATGTATTTATCACTCCCACTAGTACTTTTTTAGCTCCATTCACTCATCGGTAGACATTTGGGTTGTTTCCATCTGCTGAAGGACGGGAATGCTGTTGCTATGAACATAGGTGTGCAAATAGCTCTTTGAAAATCTGCTTTCAGTTCTTCCAGATAAATGCCCAGAAGTGTGATTGCGGGATGGCATGGTAGTGCTATTTTTAACTTTTAAAGGAATCTCCATCCTGCTTTCCAGAGCAGTTGCGTCACTTTGCGATCCCACCACCAGAGTGCTGAAGTTCTGACTTCTCCAAAGCCCAACTCCTGTCATTGTTTTTTGGGGAGCCATGGGGGTGGTGAGGTGAGGCCTTCTGTGGTTTTGATTGGCAGTTCTCTGACTAGTGAGATTGAACATCTTCACATGCCTGTTGGGTCTTTGTATATAGTCTTTGGAGAAATGTCTACTCAAATCCTTTGGCCAATTAGATACAGCGTTGATTTGCTCTGTGTGTGAGAGTGTGAGAGAGACTGTTTTCTTCACCATATTCATCAATAAACTTTACTGCAAGAGGTTATTTCTTTGAAATATGGCATCTCTGTTTTTAAAAATAGAAATCGGTGGCAAAGTAGGATTCTTTTGTTAATTTTCATTGTTTATACATTTAACTACAAAAAGGGCTTTGGTTTCACAAAAGGAAGGACTTCTGTTCTTGCAGAATGAGCACTCCAGCTGTTTGAAAGCAAACACATGGGCCTGGCGATCTTTCCACTTGTTTCAGATCTGCTCAGACAACAGACAAGAAATGGGACAAAGGCTAGTAGCCATTTATGATGTGGATACTTTTCTGGTGTGTACCCTTTCTAAACCATTTACGGCAGATATAGTCCTGTGCTGCATAGCGCCATTCAGGTTAACGCCAGACAGTGATCCCGTAAGACCACGTCACTGGGTGACATTACCTTGTAGCCTGCTTAGTGCGTGTGAGGACACCATGGCAAAGTCTCCTCACGTGGTTCTTGGCATGTACCATGAAGGGGCGTGTGACTATCGTAACGTACAGCAGGCTTGGCTTCTCTGGGACGCAGGACAAGAACGTGGGAAGAAACGGACCCACCTGCTGTTTATTTCAAGAGCTGTCATTTTTGGTTGGGTGGGTGGATGAAGGAGATGGAGCCTGCTTGGCTTTAGAATTTCACCTGTCTCTGCAAATTTCTTGACTTTTCGGGGTGGGGAGGGACTTGGGGTGGACTAGGAAGGGGTCTTCTGATGCAGGATCATCCCTAAGCAGAGAGGACATTGCTTGTTTTCTAGAGACATCCAATGCAATCCACATGTTTTCACAGTGGCATATCTGTTCCTTTTGGGGACATGATGTTTTTAACGTCTTATTTGCTGTGGGAATGCCAGGTCCCTTTCACTGGTTTCTTTAGTGGATTTGGGGGTTAATCACTCATTGCATTGTATTTTTGTCCTAAATCCTAGAGCCTTGTTCTAAATGCCCCATTCAATCAAACTACAATTAACTACAATTAACATGAGTACATTTGGTCACTACCTAATTGAGGCAAATTTAGGTCCTTTGTGGAGCTTGGTCTGAGAGGTATGTTGGGAGGGTATGAACAAAAACATTCTTTCATTATCTCCCTTATTGTATGAAAAACTATAGTTGCCAGGTGTGGTGATGCACACCTGCAATTCCAGCTACTTGGGAGGCTGAGGCAGGAGGATCACAAGTTCAAGGCCTATCTCGGCAACTTGGCGAGACCCTGTCTCAAAAATAAAAGGGCTGGGGATGTGGCTCAATGGTCAAGTGCCTCTAGATTCAATCCCCAGTTACCTGTACCCCCTCCCCCAGCCCCAACAAAAAATGAAAACAAAACTATAGTCTTTGTAGTTGAAGAAAGTGACCAGCTCATTGCTGGATGGCATTATTGAGTGCCAGTATGCATGGGGACTTTCTAAACAGTCCTGCCTGTGTGAGGCTCTCCCATGTTTCATGACCCCACAAGGCAGACTCGGTAGCATCCCTGTTTTGCAGATCAGAGAGCTAAAGCTCAGAGCCTTGACCTGACGGAGTCTAAGTGCAGAGCCCAAGCCATTCATCGCTGCCTCTCCTATGACTCTAATTTACTTATGTTCTTTCCTCAGTCATTTGTCTTACACTGTTGAGCATCTACAAGCATTTTCCTGAGTGCACGATTCCCCTGGGGGTTTCATTAAAGTGCATATTCTGATTGGGCAGGTCTAGAGTGGGGCTGGGATTCTGCAGGCCTCACCAACCCTCAGATGCACCTGGTACCCCTGGCTCCAAGAACCCACTCCTAGCAGCCAGGACATGGTAGCTACGGTGGTTGGAAGGGCCCAGCAATGTTCTGTGAGCTGGTGGCTGCCTGGTGGCAGGTCCAACTCCACCCTGTGATTTTCTGATTTGGGACACTCGGGGTGGAACTCTGATTCCTGTGTTTCTAAAACACATCAGTGCCAGGCTGTGAACCCCGACTTGTCCAGTTCCGCAACCACAGTTGGCGTTACTTTCTCAACATCTCCCTCTAGTGGTTGTGTAGTGACTGGGGTGTCCTGGCTTCCAGTGGGAGCTCCAGGGGTCGTCCTTTTGCAAGGAAACTGGAGTCTCACAGGGACTGTTCTGGTCCCTTGGGCTGCTGTAACAATGCACTACAACTTGTTGGCTGAAACAACAGAAACTTTGATATTGTCTTGGTCTGGATGCTAGAACTTTCTAGAAAGTAGTTCTAGAAGCCCAAGATCAAGGTGTCGCACTCCTTTCTGAAGACCCTGGGGGAAAAAAATCTACCCTCCCTTAGCTTTGGAAGATCCCTGGCCAATTCCTAGGTAGCATACCTAGCCTTCTCACAGTATTTTCTCTCTGTATACAAACTCCCTTGTGTAAAGAACACGGTTACGTTGGGTTGGAGTGGGGCTAGGGCCCATCTTAATGACCATCTCTGAACTCTATCATCTGCAAAGACCCTGTTTCTGAATGTTCTCCTGGGGGTTAGGACTGGGACGTCTTTTGGGGGGATTCATAAGCAAGGAGATAGAGAGCTGGAGGATTAATAAGACAATACTGAAAAGTCAGACGTGGTGTTTTCAGAGGGGAAAATGAAATTGGGAAATTGGGGCCAGTGCAAATAAAAAGGATTTGGATGGAAAGGAATAGCACTAATGAATGCCACCTGACGGAGTGGGCTGTGGGCCATGAGCAACGGCGGGACATGTCCCTCTTCCACAGGCGCCGTCTGCAGGCCTTCTCTTTGCCAGCTCTTTCTGGCCAGGCCCGTGCAGATGTCCCTTGCAGGCAGCTTCAGGTGCTTCCGCACCTGTATGTCGCCACCTGGTGCAGGGGCATCCCCCATGCTGAGCAGCCCCGCTCCTGGCCTAGGGAGCGGCCCCAGACAGACGACTGTGCTTGGACCCTCCACTAGCGCGGGCCGCCTCCTGCGCTCTGAGCTAATCGATGCAGAGCCAATTGTTGCAGGGGAGACTTCTTTGTTCCTAACCAGAGGAAATCGATTCTGTAAGAGGGTTGTTGCTAGCACACACAATTCCCCAGAGTTATTGGTTAGCAGAATCATTAGCTTTAAAAATAAATGAAATACTCGGGACCTTGTTATGTTTCAGATAAACAAAGGGCCTACCTCCTAGTTCACTTAGCATTCGGTTTCTGGGGGAAATAGCGGATGACACTGGGCATGAGGAAGGCAACCAGATACGGTGTGGCTCCTGTAGAAGGCACTGCTTCATGCAGTGGTTCTTACGCAGGAGCACATCAGAGTTACCTGGAGGCCTTGCAAAGGCATCCATTGCTGGGCCTCAGGTCAGGGAGGTGTGGAATGAGGCCTGATGATTTGCACTTGAGAACTGCCACCTTCCTAAATGGGAGTACCTGGGAAGCCTTGAGATTCAGCATACCTGGACCTTGTCCATACGCCACAATGCCCAGGGAAAAGGAACCTTGTTCTTGAGTTTTTAAGAACCACCAACCCAGCTGATTGCGTAATTACCAAGCAATGTTGCAAATGACATGAATTGAAGTTATTTCATGGTGAAGTGTCCCCGATGCACCCAGGTCTTCATATAGGGCCTAATGTGTCTCAGCCTGAGCCAATAAAAAAAACATGCTTTGGGGATCATAACACAATAGTCGGTCCCGTGAGGCTCATGAGTGTGTCCCAGTCTATAATCCAATATAGACTAATATCTTTCTGAGCTCCTGCCCTCATGGGATGGTACAAACCCAATCCTAGTGAATTTTGAGTTTTCCCCAACCCTCTTCTCACTCCCAGACTGGCATGTAATTTCAGGGGAGGGGCCCACAGGCATCCGATGTGGGTCTTCCCTGGCCTGCGCAGCACAATGCTAAGTTGTTCTGTTTGCCTACATCAGAAGCCAGCCGTCAGTCTCTCTCTCTCTCTCTCTCCACCCCCCTTCTTTCTCCTTTTGTAAAGGGTGTGATAGTAAACACTTTTGACCCTGTGGACTCAGTCCTAGACACTATGCAAATGAATGGACATGACTAGATTCCAGTAAAACTTGATTTACAGAAGCAGCCAGTGGGCCTGAGATAGCCCTTGGATAGTGCCAAGCCTCAGGGCTCTTGGCTGCTTCTGTGGGAGATCTGGGTCTGTTCCTCTGCCTGATGTGATGGGGATTTTTTTTTTTGGCTTTTTTTTTGGGGGGGGGGGTGTACTGGGGATTGAACCCAGGGGTACTTAACCGCTGAACCACATCCCAGCCCTTTTTAAATATTTAGAGACAAGGTTTTGCTGAGTTGCTGAGGCTGGCTTTGAACTCAAAATCCTCCTGCCTCAGCCTCCCGGGCCACTGGGATTACAGGTGTGGGCCACTGTGCCTAGCACAGTGCGGATCTTGCCGGAAGCTCTCTGTGGCCTTTCTTCCTCATGGGGGAAGAACAGGGCAAGGACTGGTTTGTTGCTGCTGGAAACTTGTTGAGCTTGCTCCTGGTTCCCTCACCTCAGAGTGGCTTTGAGGCTCCCAGGATTATCCCCACCCTCCTCTGAGCCTTTGGGAACCCTGAGGCTGGCTGGTTCTCTGGGCCTAGTGACCCCCTGCTGCGGCTTCTCTGGACCTTGCTGCCTACCCCAAGCTCAATCCAGGAAAGCAGTCCTGGGGGCCTCTCCATCGGGGGATTCCATGGATCCTGGCCCAGGGAGGGGGCAGGTCCCGGGGTTCCTTGTCTACAGTGACTCAACAGCCATTGGCTCTCCTGCTTCCTCCCCATTGGTGGGAATCCTCAGCAAGCCCAGGCAGTAGTACCCTGGCTGTCATTTGAAAAAATAAATTGATGTGCCCACAGCTCACCTCTCATAAGGTTCAATAGGGACCATAGTGACACTTTCTTTCATATCCTTAGAGCCCACCCCTTTTGACCAGGCTTTCCTCTATCCTCTCGGGGGTGCCCTGAGCCCACGTAGGCATGTTCATATAGATATGTCAGTACTGCTCTGTACTCTAACTTGGTCACCTCTTGGACAAAGTTTCCATATTGGCACATCTGTATGAGCCACTCATTTTTTTTTTTAAGGAACTGCATAGTTCCTTAAATGGAGGGACTGTGACTTGTTTAACTAGTTCCTGTTAAGACATTTAGGTTGTTTTATGTCCTTGGCTCCTAAAACATGATGGAGTGAATATCCTGCTCCATTAAGTCAGCACTTTCTTGGTTGGAGTGGCTTGATGGACAGGCATTCTGGTTTCTGCTGCCTGTAACTCTTGGGACACATGCTGGAGGGACCCTACCCTGTCAGCTTACCCAGAATCGGTCAGTTGTTAATCCAACTATGGATGCCAGTTACACTTTTGTAATCATTGGGTTTTAATCAGATGTTACACAAACTAACAAATTGTGTGGCTGAGAAAGGGAAAAGAAGTTCTGATGCAGGTGTAGCCCCCTGCTTGGGATGGATGGATTAATGTCGGACCACCAGACTTCTGCTAAAAGACTTGGCATTAATCAGAGAGGTAGAGAGGAACAGTTCTTGGGCATCTTTCAGTGTTTGTACCACTTTAAAGAAAGCAGATCAGAACATGTAGGTGAAGTACCATGGGAATGGGTTTGCAGAACAGCCCAAGCAGGACCCGATCAGCTGACTATGTGCCCTCAGAAGGCTTCTGCTTTACGTCACAAGATGTGCAAGTTAATGCACATTCATGTACTTGAAATTATTTTGTGGGGCCGATTCTTTATCTGCTTTTCAAACTAACCTAATAATGACCAGCTGGGCCACATCAGGTAAGGAAGTATCTGCTGCTTCGGGGTGTGAGAATCTTAATAGTAGGTGTCTAAGAGTGAGATGATAACAGTGGTCTGTTTATTTTTATATAAACTTTCAAGTTGTCCTCTGCAGAGCGTCTACTGACGTGCAGTTTCGTGAACAATGTTTAAGAGACTGGCTCTGCCCTCACCTCCACCCTGTGGGGTCTTAGCAAACTTTTTGATTTCTTAATAGGAAGAGGCAAACATGGTACTTGATGCGGTTGTCTTTGAAGTTGAATTGAGCATCTTTCTGCCCATTTCAAAGCTGTTTGTTTCCCTTTCCATGAACAGTCTGTGCCTTTCTCTTATTTTTCTATTAAATTTTTAGTCTGGTCTTAGTGATTATTTTGGAAATAGTCTATTGTTTTTTATCTTTGGGATTTCACTCATGATTTTGGCTATGGTGCCTCTGACTGCATGGATTCTTTAATTTGCACCTACTTGAGTCTTGGTCTTTCTGGAGTGATACTGAGGTCTAGAGAACGTGACTGGGCACTAAGACTTGATGGGTTGGCCTGAGGACCTGGTGTCTAAGTCTGGCTGTGACCCTGAGAGTCCTCCTTGATCTGAGCCTCAGTGTACTCCATTCTCTTTGGTTGGTTTGTTCATTTGTTGGCTTTGAGACAGGGTCTCGCCATGTTGCCCACCCTGGCCTTGAGCTTGTGACCCTCCTGCCTCAGCCTCCCAAGTTGCTGGGCTTACGCACCACACCTAGCTCAAGTAAAACTTAGTTTTCCTTTTCCCAAGATAATTGAAAAAAAGACGTATTTTTACTATGACTTTCTAAATTTTCTGCAAATGATTGGTCTATCCAGAGTCCCTCCTGCTATAAGAAGTGAGGTAGGGATTAAAACGCATGCATTTCCTGATGGCTTCCAGAAGTTCCATTTTAAAAAGATGGGTTTCATAACCCATCTTTTCTCCATTGACATAAAATGCCAACTGTATAATTTAGTAAGTTATAGGATGTATTTTTTTCCTGGGATTTTTGGGGTCTAAGATGATTGTACTAACCAGTAACAGTATGTGTCTCTTGGCGCTCTGGAAATGCAGCTAGTCCAAATTACTATCTGCTGTAAATGTAAAATACACATCAGACTTTGAAGACTTACTAACATATATGTAAAGTAGCTCATTAACACTTTTTACACTGCTTCCTTGTCGGAATGCTAATATTCTGGATGTAGACAACCAAAATTATTTTGATATTTTATCTTTGCTACTAGAAGACTTAAAGTTCTATTTGTGTATATCTTGAGCTGCACTGTGCTCCTCTGATCATTTCTGTCTTTTCAGGTCCTCTAAAGTTTCGATTATTGGAACATTGTTTTATTATCCATCAGTCCCTGTGTTACTTCTCCTTGTCAAAAGCATCTTGCTTATTCATACGAACTTTAGAATCTGCTTTCTAGTTCCGAAAACATCTTCTAAGTATTTGTCACAAGCTGTTTCAGGTTTATAGATGATTGTGACAGCCTGGAGGTGATGGGAGCTTCTCCCTAAGGACAAGGCACGCCACTCCATTCGAGTCACTCACTGTGTCCCTCCATAGCACTTTCTATTCCTTCATAAGGACTTTTCATGCTCCTGGTTGGGTGTGTTCTGGGGGATTTTCATTTACTTTGATCACTGTGAATGGGATTCATAACATAGATCAGCTGACTGTTGATGTCGCCCAGGAAAACTTGATTTTTCCTCACTATTTTTTTTTTTTTTATACTTGGGATGGAACCCAGGGCCTCACACGTGCTGGATAGGTAAGCACTCTGCTACTGAGCTTCCCCTCCAGCTCTTTTTAATTTTTACTTTGAGACAGTCTCTTACTGAATTGCCCAGGCTGACCTCAAGCTTGGGATCCTCCTACCTCAGCCTCCCAGATAGAAGTAGAATATTTCTATTGTTAGTAATTGTTCTTCAGATGGTTCTGAGATTTGTACCTACATAAAAATACCTTCCTGTGTAAGAATGTTTTACTTTCCATGGTTTCTTAACCTCATCTCGCATCACCCTCCCCCTGTCAGTTTTTTGGTCTCATCTCTCTTATCTATAATGTAGCTTTTAATTGTCAGGCATATTCCCTGTTCCCTGGGTTTATTTCTTCCCTCCCTACGAGGCCACTTACTCAGGGACGTCTGCACATTATTCTTGGTGTTCTCTTCTCTTCCTGAAGCATGAATCTGGGTGGTAGGGCTGCCTGGTGGCGGCAAGAGGAAGATGTGGGTACAGTGGACTCGGGGAACACAGCCGTCACAGCCAGGGATTGAAAAGACGTCCCAGCCGTACTCGACACTGAAGTTGGGTGGATGTGGAGGAGTTCACTAGCACATTTTCTTCTTTTCTTGGAGAATGAGATAGGTTCTCTCCTGTGAGTGGCTCTTACCTAAATACTTACACAAGTGTGTTGTTATGTCATTTTAAAGGGTATGCAATCGAGGGGTTTTTAAAGCTGTCTTACCATAAAACCAAGGGTTGATAGGCTGTCCTCTCTGGAGTTACCTTCCTTTAGGGTCCAGGTGAATCCTTTAAGAGCTGGACTAGGAATCTTTTAAGAGCTGCCAGGCATTGTGGCCCAAGGAGTAGTGAGGTAGCCTGTGTCCCTCCAGAAGTGCGCAGACTCTGAGAAAACCCGGGCACCCAGAGGGCTCCGGGGCAGTTCATGATCTTAACCAAGCCTGAGGGATGGGGGAGTGCTCTGAGGGCGGGTATCTGCAGTGAGCAGAGGGTCTAGAAGACCGTCAGCCAGGGCTGGGAGGGGGAGGCGGGCCATCCTCATCTGGCCATCCTCATCTGGCCAACAGCTCTTCTGAGACCGAGGTGGGTCGAGTGTGGGGCTGGCCTCCTGAGGGAGGTTAAGGAGTGAGAGGCAGCCTCTTCCGGTTCTCCCTGTGGCTGGAGGCCAGGGTCGGCTGTTGTGGGGGCGTGATAACCGCCTGGGCTGATGGAGCCAGTCCCCCGCTCCAGCCCCGGTCCATTGTGGGTCGTGCCCGCTCTCTGCTGGAGCAGAGCCATGACGGAGCGTTCACTACGTCACCAGGTAGCCCAGATGGTGCGGCTCCATCTGTTAGAAAAACATGGTGTTTCAAAGCCGAGTTGAGCATCTCGAGAGCCAACAGTTTTAAAATCGGGTGATTTCAGATAGGAGTCCAGATTTCTGATCCCTTGTGTCTTGGTGACTCTGGGGCTGGTGTCCCACCTTGGAATGGTCAGCTGGGGCTGAGTGGCTGCTTCTCCTGGGTGGGGTCTGCCTCCCCTCTCCTCGGTGCTCATGCAGTGAACTCGTGTCTACTCATGTAGGTTTCCTATCTGGGCCTGCCAGGCACTTGATCTTGGGCCTCTTCATTTTGCATTTTGGAGGTTTTTACGGGATGTGTGTAAGTGATTCGTCTTTAGAGCTAACTTACCCGATTTAATCAAAAAGATCAGATGTTCTTCTATTATTTCTGAAAATTCCTGGCTCTTCAATTCAAATTTGCTTTGTGTTTTTCCATTTTCATACCATTATTGGATTTCTCCTGTCCCTGGATCTTGTCTACAGAAGCCCTGTCTGCCTCTAAGGCCCCACTTAAGTGACACGTCTTCTAGAACATCTTCTTGGATGATTTCAACCACCTGCTGACTCTCTGTTGGCATCTTTGCTCCGTCCCCACCACGTGGCACTTTTTAGAGATGACATTTATTGCATTGTCTGCATGTATGAGCTGCAAGCTCCTGGAACTGCAGAGACTGCAGCACATTTATCTCTCCTGCAAATGCTACACGGCCCACATACGAGCTGCTCAACGAATGTTTCAGTGATCGGAAGCTACTGGGTAGAAAGGAAGCTTTGGGGTAGATGTTGAAGTCCTGTCATTGATGGCTGGATGAAGAGTCCCAAACCCGTCAGTTGTCACAGGAGCTCATGAGACCCAGGTCTCTGTGGATATGCTGTTTTGTTCATAAGGAACCTATCAATAGGAAGAGGTGTGAACAAGAGTGGTTGGAGGAGCAGAGTGGAGGGAGAGCCCACAGGCAAAGCACGCCTGTTATGGCCAGGAACCGTGATCAGCCGCACGTAGAGGTGATTCCGCTTAAATGTCCATAACCATATGGGGTAGGCAGAACTCTTCTGTTTTACACACATGATGAAATCTAAATTTAGAGAGGTTGATGTACCTACCCAAGGCTGAATGGCTTAAAAAAAAGTGAAGCTGGCAGTTGAGTCCAGATCTGTGTGAATACAAAGCCCTCGAGACAGGTTTCCTTTTTTTTTTTTTTTTTGGACAGTGGAGACAATTTAGTCTTCACATCTCTTGGGCCAGCTCCGGGGTAGGACAACTGTGAGTTTAGGATAACAGGAGAAGGAACATGAAAGCATCTGCTGTGGCTCCCTGTGTGGGGAGGGAGTTAGTGTAAGTGGTGACACTGACCATAGGAGGAACCTAAAGATGAAGACGAACCCGCCGTGGAGCAGCCGCCTGGTGCAGAATCTCGGCTTCAGCCGTGTCTCCGCGGCCGTCGTCCCGCATGCTGCTTCAGACAGTTCAGTGGACTGCAAACCCGGGGTTTCACGAGACTGCACAATTCTGTTTTCGAACAACTTTTAGAGGAGGGGAGTCTCTATTTCTCTATAAAAACGAGAGCCAGGAGTGAGGCAGAGGAGGTGGTGTGAAAGGAATCCTGGGATTCTCTCTGACGTCGATGAACAGCCTTTTCTCCCAAGACAAGCTACCCAGGAACCCTGCCGCTTCTTCCGGGCACCGAGCTTGCACCAGAGAGCTCTTCGGAGCCGTGTAGCAGCCCCCCGTTTGCAGACAGGGCACTGGCCTTGCTGATTGTGCTGAATGTTCATCTTTGTGGTGGGAACCGGCTTCTGTGGGGGACTGCTTTGGAGGTCAGAGGAAATGGGATGCTGGGGAAAATGATTCTTTTGTTCCCATTTTCAATTCAGGTGGGCTCCGTTTAGAAGAAACACAATTATGGGAGACCCCAGAGGATGACTTCTAGGCATCCTGTTTATCCTTTCTGCTGGATTTAGGCTTTGTGGCTAAAGGAGGGATCTGTGTGCTCACTGAGAAAGGGATGTTTGCGAGGACATTGCTTTGATGTATGTCACCCCCAGGGGTTTTTCTCCACCACAGGATTGCCCGGGGAACAAGCTGTTCAGAGTCCGCTGGTCTTTTAGGATGGCAGTTGCAGGGACCTCAGGATCCCTGGGGTGTGTGCCCCTTCTTTGAGGATCCTGATAGTCGGTGGCCGTCCCTTCTGTTTGGGGTTTGCACCTTCCTGCTTTCACCCCTTCCTGTTCCCTCAAAGCTGGAGTTTAGGGCCATAAATCGGGATGTTCGTGACATGGTGAGAAATGGGTGGTGCGTGCATACCACCTGGATGCGCTGAGGCTGCTTGGATTTTATTTTGCAGCTTCTCCAAGATTTGCCAGTGTCTTTAAGTTAGTTAAGGTCTCTACGTTTACATTTCTCCATTGATAAAAGGAGGATACACATCTCACTTGCCTCCTAGGATTGTTTGAAGAGATTAAATGAAAATGTCCATGTAAAACAAAAATAAACCCAGTGCCTGACGTTCAGAGAATCGTAGCTGTTATTATCTTAAGTGAGACTTTCAGCAAAAAATGGACGGTTTTTTATTCAAACAAGACTTCAAGCCTTGCGGCTTCAGATTGGAAGGAGGCTCCATTGCAGGCTCTGGATGAAGTTCAGTTCTGTCCCTGATCTTCACCTTCGATTGATATTGCTCTTGCTTGAATGCAGAAGTAAGGACTCACATTCCGGGGGTGTCTTGCTCAGAGGCTGACAGTTGCAGAGGTGTCGTCAACTACAGGGCAACAAACAGGAAGTCCAGGCCAACAAGCCTGCAGAGTGCAGGTTCTCCCCACGCTGTGGCAACTTTACTATTCTCGTGACAAGCAATATTCCTAGTCCCCTGCCCCCCACACACTGGGACACAGCCTCGCAGGCCCTCATCTCCATACCTGTCTCCTGCACTCCAATCTTTACGGGGCTGAATCCGGGTGAGGAACCCCAGGCGTGGGGAATTCCCGGAGTTCTGTCCCTGCCTGAAGTTTCTCCTTCAGGTGCCAAACCTCAGAGGGTCTGGATGTGGCTTCCTGGTGGGATGTGCCTTCTCTTACCTCTTCCCCCTTTTCCCTGCCTCCCAAGAGGCCTGGTACCCTTGCAGAGGGGATACTGTGCAGTTCCTGTTTCTCCAGGTCTGCTTTGCACCATGTGCTGATGGTCTGCTTGAGGGCCCCGCATCTGTTCTCTCTGGGTCCCCGGCTGTTGCCAGCGCACCTTTGCTGGGGATCAGTGGGGTGAGAGGCGCCGCAGAGCAGCCGACTGAAGGATGTCCTTGGGCCATTGGCTTCAGGGTAGAAGGGTTGGGTGGACTGTGCGGCCTAGTTCATCTTGAGGCCCAAGAAGGCAGGCAGGCTGGCCACTGTTATTGGAGGGGTAGGAGTGTCTTTGGCTCTCCCCGCTCTCCTGCAGCTGTGATTTGCCGTTCCGACCTGTGTTGCCTAGTGGGTCCTTGGGGTCAGGTCTCTGGGCGGCAGCTTGTGCTCCAGTGATTGGACCATTTCCTTTGGTGAACTCCAGTGCTGACTCCCTCTGTGGCCAGCCTTGGGCCGCCTCCTAGGCTGGCCCTGTTTGAGCTTTGCACGCTGCCTGTGTAGGTCTTGCAGTGATGAAGGAAGCCGTGCAGAGGTGGCCATCCTGCCACCTTGCTGGGCTCTGACCAGAGTTGCTGCACAGAATCTGGGTTTAAGGTCCCCGTGTGATTTGGGTGCATCTCAGAGGTCGAGATGCGAGGCTCCAAGAGTGTTTAGGCAGTGCCTCTTGCTTTTTCTGTCCTGGGGTGGGGGTAGTAAAGAGTTCTGGGACTTGAGAGGAATGGGGCGGTAGTGCGAGGACAGGTGGGGATGGCAGGCATGTCCTTGTCTCTAAGCAGACCTTGAGGAAAGGGCTGAGCCACCATGTCTGAAGGAACATGGGGAAGGAGTCAGGCCAGTGTCGACACCCGCAGCCCCCAGGTTTAGGGGAGGTGGCCCTGGGGGTTTCTGCTCGGTGGAAATGCTCAGATGCAGGTGGGAACTGGGTCTGGTTCTAGCATATTCTTCCAAAGGAGGCTGATGCTCTGGCAGCAGCCGGGCCCAACTTTAGATAGAGGGAGTTACAGATGCCATTGGTCCTGACAAAGGACTGGGAGAAGTTCTGTCCCAGGTAGAGAGCTGTGGCCAGGAGAGCAGGATGGATGTGCCACCCTGAGGAGCAGGACATGCTGCTGTACTTATATATACCTTGGGCAGTAACATTGGGTGGAGAGTCTGCTAGGTGCTTGGTGTGTGCTCTTTGCTTCCCAGGGCTCCATTTGTTCCTGTCCTCTGTTGGGGTGGGGTAGAGGACTGGGCCTCCCTGAAGAGCCCCTTTGCAGCTCAGCTGGGTCGGGGGCAGTGGGCTGCACAGGCTTCCTGGTGCTTCTCGGGGCTGGATGTGTTCCTGCGTTTCTAGCTGCTGTCTCTGCTCTCACCCTTCTGGCAATCTGTGTGAGATTCAGCTCTTCCTCATTTGGCCCTGGGCAAATGTGACTTTTGTTTTAAATGCTCTTTTAAAATTGTTTCCAGCTGGTGGGTCCCTTCACGAAGGCAAGAGCTGGGCCTCACCCCTCTGTACCCCAGGACTGGAGGCAGGGCCTCCCCGCAGTGGTCAGGCAGTCAGCAAAGATGACGAAGCCCATCTGTGACTTCATCTCCTCCTCGCAAGCAAGTGCTGTTGGCTCTTTTCCCAGCAGGTCCCCTAGATCCTTCCCTGCTTTCCACTTCCTCTGCCTAATCCATCTTCAGCCGTTTCCTGAAATTCCCTTGGCAGGAGTTTCCGGGCTGGTTTGCCAGGCTCTGTGCCCGTCTCATCCAGTTCTCTGCACAGGAGTGGGAGGGTCTGTAACACGCCACTCCCCGGCTGGAGCCCTGGGGTGGCTTTCCTTAACCTTGGAATCCAGGCGACCTTCCCCTCCCTGAGCTCCAGCGCCCTGTCCCACCTCCAGGCCTTCTGCACTCTGAGCCCCTAGATGCTTGGCAGGTCTGGGTGCTGCCTGCAGGAGCTCCTCCCCCCTCCGCTCGCCCTCCTCCGCCCGCCTCCTCCCCTCCCCTCCTGCC
>NW_025999894.1:5796430-5856232 GCF_001458135.2 Marmota marmota marmota | reverse complement strand
CCCCCCTCCAGCCTGCCTCCCTGCCCCCTCAGCCTGCCTCCCTCCCTCCTAGTTTATTTTCCAGAACAAATCGTTGTCTTTTGTTACTTAGCTTGTTTCTCCATCATCTGTCTTCCCTATCAGAATGGAGGCTTCTTGAGGACATCGGCTTGTTGGCCATCCAGCTGGCTGCCAGCACAGTGACAGACAGGAGTAAATGCTAAGGACGGGTCTGATGCAGCCAGGGAGGGCGGAGGAGGGAGGGCCGGGCCCCTTAAGGACAGGAAGGTGGGGGTGTTGTGAACCCGGGTTTCAGGTGGGGCCAGATTCTCCAGGTGCTTCTCCTGCATCTGCTGGCTGCAGGTGGCTCTGTGACTCCCAGGGGCCACTCCGACTAGGAAGCCAGCGATGACAAGAGCTTGTTAATTTTCCTCTGGTGACCCGTGACTCCCATGGCTTTGCAGAGGGAGAGGCGCCTAGGAACAGGGGCTCATGTGGTTGGTTTCCAGGCACCTCAGGTCCCAGGGTGGCGGTGGCTGATGGCCTTCTCCAGGCCGTCCCAGCTGCTTCATGACGTGCCGGAGTGAAGGCCCCACTTGCCCGACTCTCACCTCCCCAAACTCTTGCTGTGGGACAGGGTTTGTTAAGGGAGGTCACAGAAGGTGCTAGTGCCTCTGGCTCTTTCTGGCATCTCTTCCTAGTTGTTCTTCTGTTTACTTTTTCTGATGCTCTGGGGAGTGTTTCACCGAATCTCATCCCTGGCTTCTCTCTCCTGGGCAGGGACTGTCCTCCCACTGCTCGGTGAGATCCGAAGGCTTTGCCTGAACTTGGTGGGACCAGGACCCGCCGCCCCCTGCCTGCTGCATACAAATGGCTGCCCAGGCAGCAGCTTTCACAGCACCCATTGAATTCAAAGTTGTGCAGGTCAGGAGCCTGCGAGTAGGTGACTGGGTCCTCTTAGGGTCTCTTCAGGGCTGCAGTCATGAGGTCCGCTGGCAGCACTGACCACCTCCTCCACACCCACTTCCTGCTGGCAGAATGCAATGGCTTGCAGGAGTGGGGCGGTTTCCTGGCCGGCCTCAGCCAGGCCTCTCTCTCCAGGGGTGCCCGCCTTCCTTCCCCTGGCCCCTCTGTCTTTAAGCCAACCACTCTCTCTCTTCCCAGTCTTCCTGACATCTTTGTCTGCTACCACCAGAGAAAGCTTTCTGCTTTTAAGGGCTCTCGTGACAAGATAAGTCTCCCAGGTGGGGTCAGCCTCAGGGACGGGCTCCTCACAGCACCAGGACCCGAGGAGCAGGGAAGGATGGCTTTGGGATGCCAGCTAGGAAATCCTGCCCACCCCACCTGACCTGGGGGTTGAGGGTATCATCCTGAGAACTAGCAGAAAAGCCTCCTTTTCCGCAAATTAAGATCCCCTTAGACTTTGCATTCTCATTTTTGTATGTATATGTATTTTAGTTGTTGATGGATCTTTATTTTATTCATTTATTTTATATGTGGTGCTAAGAATCGAACCCAGTGCCTCTCACACGCTAGGCAGGCACTCTTCCACTGAGCCCCAACCACAGAGACTTTCCTACAATCATATTTGCTCTATTGTGTCAATTACTACTATTTTTTCAAGTAGAAAATTGGGATGGGCTACCAGGCCAGATGACCCCCCCAATGACTGTACCAGGCCAAGAGAGCAAGTTGTTATCTGTGATGTTTAGATACCTTTGTTTATTTAGGAGGGTGTGTGTGTGTGTGTGTGGGGGGGGGGTGGTACTAGGAATTGAACCCAAGGGGCACTCTACCACTGAGCTACATCGCCAGCCCTTTTAAATTTTTTTAAAAATTCGAGACAGGGTGGCCTTGAATTTGCGATCCTCTTGCTTTAGCTGCCTGAATAACTGGGATTACAGGTGTGCTCCGTCATGCCAGGCAAAAGGTGTGATCTTTAAGTGGTCATTCTCAAAGTGGGATATGGGGAACCCCTGGATGGCCCTCAGGATCCTTTCAGGGAAGGGGCAGTTAAAATACTAACAATTAATTGAATAACTAAACAGTAGCTAGTTTTCGTATGAATACTGAGATTTTATTTGCCAGTTCACTCTCCTTCTCTGTTTCAGTCCTTAACTGATACCTGTCCTAGTCGCCACACCCACGACAGACCAACCACCTGGGCTTTTACCTAACAAATTATTGTCCACCACTCTGCAGGCATTGTTTGTGTCCTATTTTTGTTACAGCAGCTGACCTGAAACCTACTGCCTTTGTCTGTTGGGCTGCTATAACAAAATACCATAAACTGGTGGCTTATAAACAACAAAAATGTATTGTTTATAGTTCTAGAAGCTGGGAGGTCCAAATCAGCTTCAGTATCTACTGGGGACCCACTTTCTGGTTCATGAAGGGCACCCTCCCTCTGTGCCCTCATATGATGGAAGGAGGGCAAGGGGTTTCTCTGACATCTTTGATAATGTGCTAACCTGAGACCTCGTCACCCCGTGAAGGCCCTACCTCCTAATACCATCACCTTAGAGTTAGAATTTCACAGTATGAATTCGGGAAGACACATTCAGACATGGCAGCTGCCGTATGTCCACATACCCTTCCTCCTTTCTAACAGAATCGCAGTGTTGCTTATCTGCCATGTAACCCAGCTCTGTCCTCAATCGAGCAGCCTCTGTTGCAGCCAGGGGAAACCAGGTGACAGGGTCAGCAGCAGTCATTGGGGGGGGGGGGTCATCTGTCCTCACTGTTCTCTCCCTTTCCTCCTCCCTGTGTGGCAGCAGAGTGCAGAGGCCATTGGTAAGGTGACAGCAGCAAGCCAGAGGCACCTGGTCCCCTACAGTGCTAGGGGCCACTGGATCATGACACTGGCCTGCCTTCCTGCGGAGCCAGACAAACCCTTCCTGTGTTTTTGCTGTGATGGGCCTTTCTGCTTCTTCCAATCAGTCTAGTTAACCTTTACTAGTATTTGAACCGACTTTTGTGTCAGGAGAGGCTTCTGTGATTTTTTTTTTTTCCATGGTACTGTTATCCAGGTTCCCTGTCAAAAGAGCAAGCGGGGGAGGGCGCGGGGGCTCAGCTGTGTGGCTGAAGGAGCTGGTCCTGGTACCAGGCAACCCGCAGCATCCTCTTCCTGCCCGCGTGGCCTACCACAGAGCTTGGTGTTTGTTTTTTGAGTTCTGGACAAAACAAAAAAATGTCCAACAGGAGGTCTGGCCACAGCTTGACCTTGGCAGAGTGTTTCTCCCACACAGGAGCCATCCAAAGCCTTTTTCTGGTCTGTCGTGGAAAACACTTCTGTATGTTCACATAGAGTAGGATTTTGTTGTAGGCCAGACCGATACCTGTGACCCAGGGAAGCGCTTCTTGGGGCAGAGCAGCGCCCATTTCTGAGGGGAGTCCCAGAGGCCCAGGGAGTCTGCTGGCTGCTGTGGTAGGAAGGGAGCTCCACGGGCCCCGGGGAGCAGTCTGTCTGGTAACGGAGGAGAGCGAGCTTGGAAACCACCACCTTTTCTTTTTGAGCCTCTGAGGGTTGTGAGGATGGAAAATCACCATTAAGTCCTGGTTGTTGTCCCAGGGCCCCTGAATGGGAATGGGAGAGGGTATTGATGAGCTCAATGGCTCTTTAAAGAGCTGCTGTGTTTGCCCTCATGCCTCATAAGCAGCCGCCTCTCTTCTGTCTCGCTTATTGGATTTCAGATGGCAAGGTACACAAACACTGCCTCCGCTGGGTAAATATTGGGCTTATGATTGGATGGGCGGGTGGCGGGGAGGGAGCGCACTGTAACACCCAGCCTGGCCCAGAGCACTGCCCCCGCCCTGCCCACCCTAGCGCTCCTAAAGTCACAGGCCCCATGGCCGCCATCCACGGGAGGGGAGAGGGCCGAAAGCACAGAACATGAGAAGCAAGAGGCCCAGGGGATTTGGAGGCTGGGCTGTCAGTCTGTGGGGTCTGTATGGCACACGGCAGCACAAGGACCATGCTGCAGGTGACCGGCTGGAGAGGGGGCAGAGACCCTCTGAGTCCCACACCTGCAGCAGAGGTTGGTTGAAGGAGACAGACCAAAGACAGAGCTTCCTGTGCTATGAGGCTGGAATAAGTTCCCTCCCACGGGGCGGTCCCTCTGCCACACCGGGGGTCCAACCACACATCTGCTCAGAATTCTCTGTTCTCGCCCTGAAAGGGGGTGTGTCAGGGAAATGTGGCTGGTTTCTGAATGCTGGGGCCTCTGTGGTCCTTGTCACCTGGAACCAGCCCAGATAAACAGTCCTGCAGATGTGGAGGCCTGGGAGTGGCCTCTGCAGGCAGAGACGTGTGCCCTGGTTTGGGGCACAGCTAGTTATTTTGGGGGGTGGGGGGAGGTCAAAGAGGCCTGTGTGTGCTCTGTTGGCCCCTCGTCCAACCTTGCCCGATGACTCTGGATCACTTATTTAGTTTTTTAGCAGTTGGCTTTTGAACTTTGGAAAACTAAAGGGAAATGGTTTGGGGACTTGTAAGAAGTATTTAAGCAGGAAATCAGGGCTCAGTGCAGGGAGCTGGGGCTGCAGCCTCCAGGAGAACACTCCAAGGGCACCATATGTGGGGCCGCCCCCCGCCCCCCCCAGAGGGGCCTCTGTGTGTCACGCAGGCTCTCTGGGCCTCATGATTCTTACACACATTAATGACAAAGCCACTACTCTCCTTGACCCTCTGTTCTCGGGTGTTCAATCCGTTTCCCCAGTAACCAGGGAGATGAGTTTGGCGTCTTCTAGATTGTTCTCTGTGTATTTATGCACATATGTGTTGAAAATTTATGTACATAGGGACAGAAAATACTGAGGGGTGAGAGAAATGGGGAGGAAGAGAGGAGCAGCAAAGGGGAGGGGGGAAAGAACATGGCTGGCAGGTACCTGAGGTCCCTGTAGGTGCCCCAGACGTGACACTTTGGTGGCCTCCTCTGGAGTAGGCTTTTTTGTACCCCCGGGTTTCTCTCGGTGGGTGGATAATCCACAGGAGTCCTGTCTGGTGTTGCCCCTGCCTCCTCCCTGCATCTTGGGAACCTGGCTGCTTCAGGACGGGGCCCCTCTCCCCCGTTTCCTGTCCTTCCTGGTAAGTCCTCCTGCAGGTGGCTCAGCTCCTAGTTGCTGCATCTGAAGGTCTCCACCCTGCCTGGGCCCAGGCCCTTCCCTTGGGCTCAAATTGAAATGTCACTGCAACTTTTTTTCGTTTTTGCTGGGGGTGGAGGGAAGTACAGGGGCTTGGACTCGGGGGGCACTTGACCACTGAGCCACATCCCCAGCCCTATTTTGTATTTGATTTAGAGACGGGATCTCACTGAGTTGCTTAGCTCCTCACTTTTGCGGAGGCTGGCTTTGAACTCGCCTGGCTCTGCAAGTCTCCTGTGGCCACAGTCACATTCCCTGAGGATAGAGCCATGGGAAAAGGCACTGAGCTTCCAAAACACAGGATGCTGTGGCCTGTTGGGTGGCAGTGGCTTCCCCTGGTGACAGAGCCCAAGTGTTTCTGATGGCTAGCCAGAGGCCCCTGGTCGCCAATCACCCACTGGGGCAGGATGTAGTGAGGTCATAGACTCCCTCTCTTGGGAAGTTGGCCAAAGATTAAAAACAGGAGAAAATGAAAATCCTTTCCTTTCAGCCACCTCCCCGGTGGTCCAGGGATCGTGTCCTCGGCCTGTGTGTGGAATATTCCGGGGCCGAGCCTGGTCACGTCTTGCTCTGTGTGAACAGCTCCAGTGTGTGCGGAGCTCTCCTTGCACAGGAGGGTAAACCAGGCTTTCTTCCTCTGCCCTGGGTGTAGGCTTCTGTAGCCTGTGGTTGCCCGTGGGTGGATGGCAGGACTCGGTGGCCCAAAGCCACAAGCCTGTGTGGAAGGTGAGGCCTCTCTGAAGCCCCATGATTCCTTGCTCAGTCCACCACCTGCACAGAAGGCCAGGTGTACCACCCTGGGCTGAGGCATATGGACACAGTCTGGTTAGGTCAGGGGAGCTGAGAGACCTTCGGTCACTTTCTTCCATGTGACCTTAAGCATAACCTATAAACCTTTAGACTCTTCCGTAGTTCTGGCCACATAATTGTGGTCCTAGAAATACAGCGGGGAGACCATCAAGCTGCCAGTTTGCAGTAAGTTGGTCCTGGCCCGGGTAGAATCCGGTGGATTGTTTCCTGCACTGAGCCGAGGAGTCTCTCTCTCTCTCTTCCCTGGGCTCTTCCCTCTACATTCTGGCCCTGCCTCCACCCGCACCTGGGGGGTTTCTTGGTCAACGGCTCATTTTCCTGACTTGTGTCCGCTCCTGCAGCAGACACTGCCTTCTGGGCACCCAGGGGGAACATTCATCTTTCCTCCTCCTCCGGGTTCTGCCTGGGATTCGGGATGCTGCTGTCGGCAGCAGGAAGGAAGCAGGGCGGGTGTGAAGAAGGGGAGAATGATATTAGTCGCCCACGCGGAGGCGGTGGCAGTAGCCAAGGGTGGCAGAGAGCCGGGTGGCAGAGAGGGAGGTGCTCTCAGAGCCCTAGTGAGGGCCGGGACGGATTATTAACCTCTCCAGCTGATGACCCCACAGCCCCAGCACCGGCCACCCCAGGGCCACTCGCCTTAATCCAGGGCTGATTTATTGGCCAGGCGCCTGCACTGAAGGCGGGCAGTGGGAATGCGTGCCGGGTGCTCTGCTGAGATTTCCCGTTGGAGAAGAGCCATCGGGGCCCCTGGCGCCTGAGGGGCTGGGTTCTTTGCTTGGGGCTGTCCCCTCGGGGCTCTCCCTGTCGGCCTGGCCTTCTCCCTGGGGAGGGAACCTGGAGACTTCTCGGGCCAGCCTTCCTGCGCCTGCAGCCTAACTCTCTCACCTGCCTCTGGAAGGACGCTCTGAAGGGGCGCTTTAGGGTGGCTGCCACGGTGCATTCTGTTGTCATCTAGGTCTACACACACACACACACACACACACACACACACACTCACACTCTGCAAGCATATACTTGCAGGTACCTGGGTTCATCTGAGCAGCTGATTTCTCGTGTTGGAAAGGTGCGACACCTCACCCTAGCACATCCACAAATTTCCGGAAATACTGTCCTCTCTATAACATTCTTGTCTTTTCACCTGCGTGGCTTTCTTCGGCTTCCTTGTGTGGCAGATAACCCTATGGGAGAGGTAGGTGCCCAGGCCTGAAAGAGCACGGCTTAGCTCATTGGAGTGTGCTCGAGTCGGGGCAAATGCGCCCCAAGGCCCAGGTGCTGATTGGTCACTAGCCTGTGGTGCCACTGGGAGGTGGAAGAGCCTTTGAGGGGGGCGTCACATCGTGCCCTTGAAGGCATTGTGGGACCCTGGCCTTTCTCTCTCTGCTTCCCAGCCCCAGGACCTGAGCAGACCTCCTCTGCCACGTGCTCCTGCTGTGACCTGCTGTGCTGCCACAGTCCCCAAGCCACAGGGCCGAGTGACCTCAGCCTGAGCCAGGCCGACTCTTTCCTCCTTGTGAGCTACATATCTCGGATATTCCATCAAGTGGTAGAAAGTGGAGTCACACACGGTATCACTCTCTCAGTTGCAACCCTTGCCTCGAAGCCTGGGCGTCCACCCTCCGAAGAGCTGGGCATTCTGCTGTTGAGCTCATGACACGCCATGTTCCTTCCTGGAACCACTAGCTGCAGAGTAGAAGCTTGGGCGCCTGGTGGTTTTGAGTGTCTGTGGTGTTGTCCCCTGGAGGGCCAGTCTCCTGGTCCAGCCAAGGGCTGGACAAGGTGCAGCCAAGGGCTCTTAGGGAGCAGCACATCTAGGCAGTGGCCGGGGAGAGGTGATGGAGGGATTCTCCTCGCGAGGACTGGGAGTTGACATCACTTTCTAGAAATTCATAGGTTCATGGGTGCTGAGGTGTAGAATGGGCCTCGGGGACTATCCAGTCTGCACCCCCGTGTAGAACCGAGAGTTGAAGTGACAAAGCCAGGGATGTTCTGCACACAGCTTCCCTTCTGTTCAGGTTCTCAGCTCTTCGGTTGTTGGGACGCAGAGACCCCTGCCCGCCTCTGCGGCTGGCTCCGGCCGTCCCTCCTGGGCTCTCCCCATGCCTCTCCCATGCCTCTCCCTCCTCCCTGTGTTTCCATCCATCTTCGTATCAGCCCACGGTCACGTCCCCCAGCTCTTGTTGGGATCTCTCTACCCTCTTACATACAAATGGCCAAGCATCTCCCACGGACACCTCTGAATGTCACACTCATGCCTAGTGTACAGTCTTGTCCTTCAACTTCCTCTCTTAAAAAAAAAAAAAGATTATCCAGTTGATATTGCCAATAGCAAATGGTTTTATGCCTGTTTCCTGGCATTTGAGAAGGATTTTAATCGCTTCATTTAAACCCTTATATCCCCCTGGAGGCCATCGGCTGACCGCTAGAGGTGGTTGGTGGAGACTGGGGTCCATGTAACCATGGAGCCACACAAGCTCAGAAGCCCTCCCAGGGACCAGACGTGGCCTCATTAGTTCTGTTCATAACTTCAGGCCAATGTGTTCCCATCAAACTGATTAGCATATTGGCGCTGCCCTGCGGCGGCCCGGTCTGTCACTTGGCATCTTTAACGTGGTGAGTCCAAAGGTTGGCCTTGTAGACCAAGGTCTTGACCCCTTCCCTGGGAGATGACTGGCTATCCTTTAGGATCATCGTGGGATGGATCAGACAAAGAAAATGTGTGTGACCCTGGAGCACCACAGCTCTTGCATGGGCCTTGGGGGCTCTAGTCTTCCTGGGCTCCTTTCTCCACCAAAAAAAAAAAAAAAAAACAACAAACCAAACCAAGAAACCCCTAAAGGTCATATTTTGCAGCCATGTTTTCATAAAGATGAATCTCTTTCAGGCTGGATTTATTATGATGCGTGAATTCTCATTTTCTCTTCCAATGTGAAAAGAAATAAAAGCACTTTTGTGGGACCCCAAGATGGAGTGCTGGTCTCTGCTCAAGGCCTCACTTGATGACAAGTCCCTGAATCTCTTCCCCGTGGTGGATGAGCCAAAGCCTCTGCCTGGCAGAGATTCTGGGACCCTCCAGCTTGCAAGTACCTAGTGGCGGGTCAGGAGACCCGGGATTGTTCTGTGAGGCTGGAGCTCGGCCTGGAAGCCGAGGCCATAAAGATGTGGTGGAACACCGGAGATGCTCTACCAGGGCTCCAGATTGAGGCTCCTAAGGGAGCCTGTGGGCCCTGGAAATCTCCCGGATAGAGACGTCAGAGGGGAGTTTTGTGCTAAGGTATTGTGGTGGATGGGATTCTGAGATGGCCCCAAGTTGCTCCCCCAGTGTGTGGGCCACATGGGGGTTTTACTCCCCACAATGGGGTTCTCCTTGCCTGAGGTTACAGTCAGTTGACTTCAAATCCACCAAAGGGGAGGTTTCCCTGGGTTCACACGACCTCATCAGACAAGTCGTTAAATGAGGGAATGGGCCCTCCTTCAGGTCGGAGATTTTAAGGTGGAAGAATTCTGCTGGCCTTGAAAAAGCAAACAGTCGTGCTGTGTGTTGTCCACGGTGGGGTCCAGTGGCAGGAACCCGAGGGCGGCCTCTAGGGCTGATTGTGGTTACTGGATGTGCAGCTAGCAAGAAAACAGTGACTTTAGTCCCTTTGCAAGAAGCCAAATTCTTCCAGCAGTCAATGCCTGGGAATGAGGTGAGGTCCCAGCCACAGTCTTGATTTCAGCCTGAGAACTGAGCAGAGGGTCCTGCCTAGGCTTCACCTGACTCTGGACCTTTGGAGTCAGAGATGAGGAACAAGGGTGGTTTTAAGACCCTGGATTTGGGTGGTTTGTTTTGCAGCAGTGGGAATGCTGTGCAGGCGTGTTGTCTGTCAGTGTGGGGGTTTGCTTTGAAATTTAGGCTTAGAAGGAAGAGGGGGAAGATGTCAGTCCCCACATAGCCATGGCAGGAAGCAAGCTCCTTCAGTACCGCCTCAGCTACCAAGTCCTCATCACTTCCAGATAAGCTGAATAATTAATTATGCTCCAAGCAGCGAGATGGCATGGATAAAGCCCCATTCAAGGAAAAAAAAAAAAAATCAAGTGTTCTTCAAAGCCACTGCTTTTCTTTTGAAGTAGTTCGCATGCTATTTGCATGCTATTTCCTTAGCATAAAAAAAGCACAGGGATTTCCATTCTCACCAAAAGCTTGTCCCCCACCCCTTTCACCCTCCTTTGTCACTGACTGGTCCACCTTCCCCCAGAGGGCTTGGTTGGGGCTGAATACCCTGGTAAACAGTTCCTGTTATGAAGCGGTCAGCCTCAACCTGGGAGGTAGCAATTATCAGAGGCAGAAAAGCTGGTTTTGGAAAAAGTTTGAGGTTTGGGGCCCTGGTGGTCTAGGTCCCATGGGTGGGGAGGCTGGGAAGGAGGCTGATGCCAGCTATGAAATGGGAGGGAGTGTAGAGCTCCTGCCCCGACCTGGCCTTGCAGAAAGGCTGCCTTACACCCCAGTATCCCCCAACATCCTGACCCCCTCAGCCTATCCGTTAGGCTTCTGCCTGCGGATGTGGGCAGCATTGGGCTAAACCTGAAATGACTTGAGAGAGAAATGCTGTAGCCTGAAAAAAACGTGAGAATGGCTTATCTTTCTCTGGTCCCTTGTTAGTGGCTGTCTTTGAGCCCTCCAACAGGCATCCTTGTCCCTGCAGAGGACTAAGCTCTGTCCATCCCGCTTTTCATGTGAGACTTTTTTTTTAAATTGTTTTGTCACACATGACTTCATTAACAAGACTGCTATAGTGCAAGAAATAAAATCAAGAATCAATAAATGGGATGGATTCAAACTGAAAAGGTTCTTCTCGGCAAATGAAACAATCGGTGAAGTGAAGATAGAGCCTACGGAAATGGGAGCAGATTTTTACCATACACACCTCAGAGCACTAGTCTCTAAGGAGCTCAAACTTGACACCAAAAAAAAAAAAAAATCAATGGGCCAAGGAACTGAACAGACACTTCTCAGAAGATGATACATGATCGATCACAAACATATGAAGAAATGTTCAACATCTAGCAACTAGAGAAATGCAAACCAAAACTACCTTAAGATTTCATCTCACTCCAATCAGAATGGCAGCTATTATGAAGACAAACAAGTGTTGGTGAGGATGTTAGACTGTCTTTAACGGCAGCAATAACATCTGGCAAAAATTTCTCTGGACCCCTGGAGGTCTGGCTTCCAGTTGGGCCCTGATCCCTCAGACTCTTGCTATAGCTCCTCATGTCTGCCCCAGGCAAGGAGCTTGTCAGTGATCCATACAGGCCAAGAAGAGGGTGAGGATCATGGTTCCTATCTGTAGGATCATGCAGGATTAGACAGGCCACACCAAGAAGAGAACTGATTCTGAAGTGTGGCACCAGGCGCTCTCCGCTGAATACAGTGGCTCACAACTTGGCACCTGGTGTGTGTACACACTCGGGCACCTCCCCCTGCCTTGGGCTCATATCTGTGGCCTTACTTGTTGAAGCCTCAGTTGTCTCAGCACATTGCTGTGGCCCACCAGGAATAGCATGGAGCTGGAGGAGTGGTGGGATTCAGATGCAGAAGTTCTGGGTTCACGTCTGGCTTGTGTCTGATTAATGGTATGATGTGAAGTAAGTCCTAAGTTCCTATCCCTCAATTTCTGCAAATGTGAACTGGCGGTTGTATCTGTTTGCTAGGGCCACCATGACAGTGTCATATGCCAGTTCTGTCTGTGGTACTGTCATCATGGCTCAAACAAAGATTTATTTTCTCATAATTCTGGAGGCCAGAAGTCAGGATCAAGGTGCCGTGGTTCCTTCAGAGGGCTGTGAAGTAGGGATCTGTTGCAGGCCCCTCTCTGGCTTGTTGACGGTGTCTTCAGTGTCTTCTACTGTGTGTCTATTCAGATGTCCTGTGAGCACTCCAGTTATACTGGACCAGGGCCCTCCTAATGACCTCATTGTCATGGAATTACCCCTTTAAAGACCTGGGTCCAACTTACTCTGTGTTCTGAGATCCTGAGGGTGAGGGCTGATTGAATTTTGGTGGGGAGAGGCAGAGCTTTGTCCAGAACTGGGGTGAAGGTGCTGCCCGTTTCCCTCACTGGAGGGTGTCAAGGATCCCATGGGATAATGGAAGAAGGCTCACAGAGGCCAGGCGTGTTTTTCACCAGGGAGTCTGCAGGCAGAGGCCAGGCGTGCTGTTCACCATGGAGTCTGTGCAGGCAGAGTTGTTTCCTGTAACCCTGGGGTCAATGCCAAGCGCATTTCCTTCCAGCCCTACCTATCTTCCCTGCTTCTGTCCACCTGGATCTGGCTCCTGGCAGAGGTTGGTGAGAACAGGCCTCCTGGATGCTCAGTTACCATGGGTCGTGACGTGACAGTCGATGGCTGGCTTTTGCATGTGTTCTCAATGCCTCTCTTTCATTCTCTAGGAGTCGAGAAAAATCATTTTATGACTGTCAAAACTATAAAGATTGGGGATAAGCCCAACTTTAGTCTTTTCTCCTGGGCAGTGGGGTAACAGATCTCTTTTTCCAGCATTGGACTAAAAGGGCTGGTTTACTTATTTTTATTTCTTTACATTGTGATAAAGCAAAGAGAAGGACTGGGTTTTCTAGAACGATGGCCTTCTTGATTTTCTAACCTTCAGCTGTTAGGGATAAGGGTGTGTGTGTGTGTGTGTGTGTGTGTGTGTGTGTAAAATGAATTGTATGAATCATCGTTAAGGGTGATAAACACGGAATCTTATTTGTGAAAATAATAGATACTTGAGACCCAGAGCTCCAACCACCTTTTGTACCCCTGGATAGAATATGATCAGACTCCATTGTAAAGAGAAATATTTTGCAGAGTTTTCTGAGGATTGAACCTAGAATAGAATTCTTTGAACACTACTCCCTAAAGCTGAATATTAGTAGGTTTTATATATGGCCAAATAATGTAGGATTTAACCAAACCCATGTTATTCACTGTGAGATTTCTTGGAGTTATGTTCATGTGCAGACTCGACCCAACGCACCAGTCCCTGCAGGTATCCTTTCCCTTGCAGCATCTTGTGTAACAAGGAACTCGGGGAAATTGTGGTTTATGACAAAATGAATCACGAAGGAGATTAGGCAGGCATGGTGTGTTGGTCAGCATGCTACTTTGACTCCAGGAGGGTCCTTAAACCATTTGTGACTTTAGAGCATAGAAAAACAGTTACAGAGAACATTAATAGTCCATAGTGACTTTGTATTAGTCCATCATTTAAAGCAGGGATTTCTATATTTTGAGCTACAGTTGGGAGGAGGAGGATCCCATTGCTCTGAGCTGCAGGCCAGCGTTTTTCCCATTTGGTTAATGTGTGTACTCATTTTGAAGGAAATAAAACTCCTGCATCCTCAAGGCTGACTCGAGCTATCTTTACGGTACTATTGTGCATTTATGGCATCAATGTGCACAAACATAAAATCATATGAATTAGGCCTCACGCTTTGGGCCCTTCAACTGTTGTAAAACCAAAAACTTGTCAGTATAAATCAAAACAGTTGGTAAAACCGAAAGCAACAATATTTTCATAATGTGGCAGGATCTCTTCTGCTAAAAATATCCACCCATCGCTGGCCTCCGTGATCAGTCCCCTTAGGTTCTGACGGCTCTATCCCATGAGACACACCTGCTGGGTGGAGTCGGCTCCTATTGCAGTTCTAGAACTGTTCAGAGAGCTCCGTCATCTTCACGAGGCCCTGGAAGTCATGGAACCTGCCCCTCTCCTCCTCCCACCAGCCTCCACACTTGGGCAGTACAGCTTGGAACCCACTCAATGAGAAACACCGAACGCAGGACAGGCATTGCAAGCCAGCCGCTGGGTGGTTGACATTATTTTTTCTTGAGACTATCATTTAAATAAAAATGTGAAATAAAAAATTTTTCTTATGAAGCTTCAAGACCTCTGAGCATGTTCCTTGGGTCTCTGTTGCAGAGGCCCCTCTTTAGATAAGAGATGGAATCTGAGGGTTTGACACAGCAGCTGTCTGTAGTCTGGGTGTGTGGAGTGCTCTTCGTGTTGCATGTGACATTTTGTAAGTCTGTGTGGAGCACAGTGCTGCAGGAGCTTGTGAGATGCTCATGGATTCTTCCCCGTTGGCATCTGTACCCCGACAGCATGACAGATCCTGCTCACGTGCAGCACTGTCAATTTACCCCTCTCTTAGTCTCGATGGCTACTGACTGGCTTTGGTCAGTGGGAAGGTGGCAAACCAGATACGGGCAGAGACTTGACAAGCACTTGACAATTCATATGAACCAACAGTCAGGAGGTTGGTGGTTGAGTGGCCTCATGGGGGAGGAACGAGTGTTTTCCAGCCAATGGTCAGCCAACCCCAGGACAGCAGCCTGCCAGATCCAGCCAGGTGCTGTATCCTCCTAGACCATGACCTCTGGATGAGCCCCTAGGGACCAGGCCCATGAACAAGGCCAGGCAGTTCAGCAGCAGAGCCCAGTTAGTTGACTGACAAGTAATAATTGGTCATTGTTTTAAGCCACCAAGTTTTGGGTTATTTTATGACCCAACCTAGCAGTAGGTACCTGAAATCTATGCATTTTTATGGGAAGAGAAATATTGACTTTTAGTGAATTTCTGGTGGATTCTGATATCCTCATATCTAAGAGATCAGAAAAGTTGCCCGAGAAGGATGGGACGGAGGTTCTCTGGCTGAGTGGATTGTGTGGGTGTATTTTAATAGTCTTAGACGAGGTCTCGGAGGGGGATGAGAAGCCCCGAGTGATCACTGGGGGTGGATTAGAAAGTGCAAACCTTGTTACACCAAGGCACTTGCATTCCTTGAGAAATTACATTTTGAGCTTCAAGAAAAAAGCCTTGTGGTTTGGAAGACTCTGCCATTGCCCGGTTTCTGTGTCACCCCCGCTAGTGGGACGCCTGGACCTTGAATACAAGCACAGAGTGTGCCTGCCTGGATCAGCTGTCGGAGAGCTACCTGAGCAGATTCTCCTAGAGCTGCATCTCTGCAGAACTGTGTTGTGCTTGGAAATCTGTCTAATGTGATTAAACAGGTTTGATTATGAAGAGTAACTTGGCATCAGAAATAGGGGAAACTTTCATCCCCCCAAAGGGAGTTTGAGTAGTAGCGCCCATAACTAGCTTAGATACAGCTAGGAGTCCGGGTGAATCGTTCCGTCGTGAATCTTCAGGCTGAGGTCACAGAAGAGAGAGGAGGAAGCTGGAGCAAGTGGGCTCAGGGGATCCCGGGGGTTCAGGTGGAAGAGCTTGTCTCAGCAGGGAGTGGGCTGACTGCCAGGAATGGGAGCCGGTACGTCATGTGGTCCCCAGACTGACAGGATGATCTCACACAATCGTTCAGCACGTGGAACCCTGAGATGGGTGGAAAGTCATGCTTTCTGCCACCAGCCGGAGTGTCTTTGGTTGGTTGAGGTCCTTTCTTCCCCGCTCTGCCCCACTTTGCGGTCACCCGGGTCTTTATTCTCCCTTGTGAAATCTCTTCTCATTATTGATCCTGGTAAACCCACTGCGTGATTGGACGCTGACCAGAAGTGGAGCCCTGACCGCAGTGCTGGCGGATGGGTGACAGAAGCTTGCTGGGGACATCAGAGGGGGCTCGTGGGAACCAGAGGAGGCCTGAGTGGAGGAGGGAGCTCAGCTTCTTCAGCCAGGATTTTGAAAACCTCAAGTATGAATAATTCAAAGCTTTAAAACCTGCTTTTCCAAACACTGATTGGGTTTGTAGGGGGGAAGGACCGAAACCAAACTAGATGCAGTCCTGGTGCCCTGCACGAGGGAGGGTGCTCTGAGAGCTGGTAGGAGCCCAGTGCCTTGAGTCGTCATTCTCACTGTTGAGGATCTCGACTGGAGCCCAGGACCCCTGAATGTGTAGCTAAACTGAGGCAAGGGCAGCAGCGACCTGCCAGAAGGACCCGAGGCAGGACTGCACCTTCCGCCTCGGCGTCTGTGCCAGTCAGTGTCCCCAGTTGCTTTGAGGCTGGCCGCTTGTCACCCCGAGTCAGCCTGGACCCGGGTGGCAGGCCGTGCTGGGCTCTCTGTGAGATGAGTTCATCTATTATGTAACTGCCATCCATATTCTAGTGGATGATCCCGGCGACATTTAATTTTTTTTTTTCCATTATGTGGAATAATTTAAGATTGTGTTGCGAGTGTCATTATCACGGCAACTTCTCAGTAATAAAAACAGCATCAATTATTTAACATCACCTCATGTGTCTGGGTTAAGTGGGGATGGAGGGAGCCAGAGGCTGCTGTGGGGGAGGAGGCCAAGCCCTCACAGACCATTCCCATCCACCCTTGGATCCCTGCTTCTGAGGTCCCTCTCCAGGTCCCTGTCCCCTTCTCCCTTGGGTGCAATGCCCTGCCTTCTTTTAGCTGTGGCTGGCAGGTGGGGGGAGGCTGCCAGTTAATTGCCTGACCTTTCTCTTGCTCCTTCCTCAGGAGCTCTGACTTGTTGACAAATCTCACTTACAGAGAGTGCTCCCCCGGGGTTGGGGCTATGGCTCAGCGGTAGAGTGCTAGCCTCACATGTGCGAGGGCCTGGGTTCAATCCTCAGCACCACATTAAAATAAATAAATAAATAAAGGTATGTGTCTGAATTAAAGAAGAATTTGTATATATGCCTATATATTTATAAAAAGACTGCTCCCCAAGAGGCCCAGGGAGCCCAGAGTCTGCATTGGCTGAAACCTGGTGGAGAGGTCAGGGAGACCCCCCACCCCATCAGTTTGGTGGAAGGAGGGTGTGGGTTTGGAAAGGTCAGGCTTCCCTCCTGCAGCTGTGCGAAGCAGAGGTTGGTCCCCTTTACCTTTCCCCAACACAGTGGTTTGTGCCCCTGAGACACCCCAGTGGTGAGAACCCGAGAACAAGTGGGCATGAAACACATTGAGCTCACTATTGGGACCCGGAGCAGACGTGCCAGGCTGCTTACAGGGAGTTGGGTGGCTGTGCCCAGTACCTGCTGATGCTTATCTGGTTGTGCCTGGCTTGGGGTCTTGAGTTCCTGTTACAAACTCCACCTGGACACTCCATTCCTTCAGTGACATTCTAGCTTGTTGCTTTGGTGACTTGTCTCTTGAGGGTTCTAGAGGCCTCAGCACCTGGCAGTGGTCTTCCTCACCGTGGGCAGCAAGCCCCGAGGAGCAGTGTCTGGGGTTTGTTTCTGGAAGGAGATGCTGTTTTTGAAGTCTTCGTTTAGATTTGGGGGGGGGGGTGGGGGTTGCAGGGCTGCCGCCTCCTCCTGCCCGCCCCTCCCGACTGTGTTCCATTTCTTCTCTCCTTCCCCTTCTGTGCACTTCCTCTCTTCCTTCTGGAAAATGCTATTTTCCAGCTCCTGCTTTGCACATCTTTCCAGAGTAGGTGGAAATTGCTGTTTATTCTGAGCCGTGGCTGGCCCCTAACCATGCATCATAATAGTAATAATAATCATCATCATGATCATGGTAATGATCTCACTGGAGGAGGACCGCAGTCTCCAGTGCTGCTGCTCACTGGGTGGGGTGGCCTCCTGCCTCCAGTGGCCTGCACCTGGCTTTCTGTACTGAGTTGGGTTTGGAGAAGGGTGAGGAGGTGGGAGGGAGGCTGGGAAGGGGGACTTGGGCAAGGAGGTGGTGGTGAAGGAAGGAAGCCTGTTTGCACCTTGGGAGGGGCTGGTGTATCTGACACTCTGACATTTGGAAGCTGCAAGGTGACACAGCAAACCTGAATTTTCCAAAGCCTCAGGGGCCCACTCTGGAGGGGACAGGGAGGAAGGTGACTCATTGTTCCTGTGATGAGCAGCCAGGCAGACTCTCAGGGCTGTGGTGGAAAGTCGAGAGCAGCGTGTTCGCCCTGGGATGGAGCACCCTCGCCTTGCTGGCCGTGTGGGGCTGCCAGCGTTGGTCGAGGCAGTGTGAAGGGAGAGGCTTTGCAGGGATGTCAAAAGGGAAAAAAAAGCCCCAGAAATGTACAGAAGAATGTCAACTCAAGGAGAGGAGCGTCAAGGAAGCCTTTCTTCCTGGAGCCTTGGTCCCTCCTGCAAGGCCACGTCTGTTGAAGGCATCCAGGTGGAACTTCAGTGTTCCCTGCACTTGAGTGCCCAGGGTGGGACAGGGCTCCCTGAGAAGCTGCAGTGTCAACCCAGCAGGTAGAGCCACCTTGTCCCAGCAGGTGACTCCCGACTTTCCCCCCCAACTGCCAGGGACATGATGATAAAGCCACCGAGGCACAGTTGGCAGCTCTGTAGGGCTGCCCTCTGGAGCTTGGAGGCATATAGTTCTCTGGTTTCCTTGGCAGCATTTGAGAGTGGCGGGCGAGGCGTGTTGGGAATCGGGTGGTGGGGGGTCTGGGAGGACCCCTGGAGGCCAATGTCTGGATAGGCCAGTGGAGGGCTGGCCAGGTGTGGGGATGGAGGGAGGTGCTGGCCTGGGCTTCCCTCTGAGGTGCTTCTGCCACTTATGTAGCTTGCTTGGCCCTGCCACTTTTTATTAACTCGTATTGTTGGGCACATTAATGGGATTTGGTGTGATATTTGCACACACGTGTAAATCTGTGCCTTGAGGAAACGTGGGCCATATTTTCTTCACCTGCTCATCTGTTGATGGGTTCCGAGGCCCAGTCAGTATCTCGGCTGTTACACACAGTAGCGCGATGCACGTGCAGCGCCACCTTCTGAGGGCTGAATGTTTGGAGCACAGGTCGGAGTGGGTCCTTGGCTAGCCTTACAGAGGGCAGCTTCTAGGTGGAATTTTCTTAGTGCACTTACCCCTGTCCCCCAAAATGCTGATAGAAAGCAACATAACCAACAAAATTTAGGTTGATAAGGTGGCAGAAGGATATGGAGGGGTGGGGGTACCCGTGTTTCTTCTTCCTTTGTCTTCAGGTCTTCGCTCAAACACGGCTTTTTCAGCCTCCTGCTGCTGCGTAACACCACGTCTACGTTTGTGGTAGGCTAGCGTGGGTCAAACGCTGATCCGCTGGGAGGGCGGCCGTAGACTCCGTATGTGAGTCTGTCGGCATCATCACTACCTGGGCCTTTAGCTTGTCATCGATTGGTTATTATGGTCTCGAAGGAGAAGGCGAGATCAGGAGAATGTGGGATGTGGCTGTGTCACGTCCCTGGGGCCTGGGACGACTCCGGCGATGGTTGATGCTTAAGTGAAACTTGAGTGGATACACGAGGGCAGGCAGGCAGCCTTCCTAGAGAGAGTGGCACAGGAGAGAGCAAATGCCCGGCATTGCCGTGTGCCCATGTGGGCAGCCTTGGGGTCCTGCCCATTCGTCGTCCTCAGCAGGTTCTCAGCCTTGGCACTGTGGCATTAGCCAGGGCGAGCCTTGCTGTGGTGGGTCTTGTGCAGCATCCTTGGTCTCTACCCACCTGGGACGCCAGCAGCACCCCCACCCCCACGGTGACATCCCACAAACATCCCTGGTGGCCCAGTGGGACCACGTGAAATCACCTCATTGAAAACCACTGTTCTAGAGTAACCTAGGGTCTCTGAGCTGCCCCTTCCTGAGTGGGCTGTGGTCGAACACGCAGTCCCAGCCCTGTGCGTATGAATGCTGCCGCATGCTCCCGTAATACAGCCGCTCTGTCTGCATCATCCCCCTGGTTATGCATCAATCACTTTGCAAAAAGAAGGAAGACAAAGGAAGCCGAGTCAGCGGTAGGATGCAGTTTCCTAGCAGACTGTCTTTTATGGCTGCAGTGATCCCTCAGATGTCAGAGGGAGGCAGAGAGTTAGAAATAATTAAAGCATGTAAACAGACAGAGAGCTGTGACTCGGTGCCCCAGGCACATCACACAGACACCAGCTGTCACTTGGGGGTGGCCAGAGGGGCTTCTGCAGAGGCAGGGACTGGCCTGCGTGCCCCTCTCCCGTGCTGCAGCCTCCATCCACCTGCAGTGTCGGCCGCCTCCAGGCAGGAGGCTGATTCCAGGGTCATAGCCAGGACCACAAGGGGGAGGCTCCAACGGGGCTTGGAGGCTTCTCTTCTTCCTTTTAAAATAAGGCGAAATGAGGGTTGGCCCCCGCTTTAAGGTACATTATCAGGGATATTGCAAATGAAGGATTAGGATGACATTGATGCATTGGACAAATGGAAAGACGCAGGAGAGGCTTAGGGTCATTTTTTTGTGTGTGTAGTACGAAAAAAAAAAATGAAATGAATCATTAGGCTCTCTTATCCTTGCTCATCATGACCATGAGAAAGCAAGAGGTGTTTGTACATGCACATATATATGCATGTGTGTACGTATGTATGCATGTGTGTGTATAAGTGTGCCTGTGTTTGTGTGTGCATGTGTAGGATACAGCCTGCTACACCTTTCCTGAAATTCCTTCATGAAAGAAACCTAACCAAAAACCCAGTTTTTTTTCTTGGAAGTGGACACATTTCTGCGCTTGGATTACAAGCCATTTCCTCTCCCATGTTAGTGTCACATATTTTAAATGGAAACTTTTATTTGTGTGGAGGAATGGTTGTGTTCCCTCAACATTCATATGTAGAAATCCCCACCTCTAGGGTGGCTTTAGGAATGGACCTCTGGGAGGAGATGGATCATGAGGGTGGAGCCCGCAACCAGTAGAGTCAATGCCCTAAAGGCCCTGGAGGGGGACTCCTAGCCCTTCCCCAGTGACCACACAGCCTGAAGGTCAGCGATAACACATGCCAGACACCGAACCTGTCCCCACCCTGGCAGCCTGACCGTGGACCTCCCCACTTCCACAAGCTACTTAGTTTATGACATTTTGTCACTGCTACCTGGACAGTCGGTGATACCTGGTCTTGAAGAGATTTGCTGTTTTTTGCCCATTGGGGTGATTCTGCTTACTTGCCCTTACCCTTGAGGTCTTTGGATGAAGCGGAGTGTCGTGCAGGGCTGAGCCCCTTGTCTGTCTCTTGCTCCTGGAGATCCTGTGCTTTGTTGATGGCCTGCAGGGTCAGCACTTCCCCAGTGCCTCGGGAGAGATGCTTGTGGTCCGTCCTGGTTTCCTCGTTGGCTCCTAATAGAACAAAGATCTGAAAGAGTGGGACCTCATCTTGTTCACCAAGTGTCCATAAAGTTGGAGGCCACTAAATGTTTGCGGGAGCTGCACACAGGACTTTGCCTCGTTAGTGTGAAATGGTCTATCAACTTGTCAGGACAGCAGAGAGTGGCTTTGGTTGGGCCATCTGGCTGTGACTCCAAACTCCAAGTGCCACCACCTCTCTCAGACAGATGCTTCTGTTTGGATCTCCTCTTATCTCTTGAGAAATACAAAGATGGCGGCTTCCCAGGCACACTGACCTTGGATCCTGGGCCATAGCTGCCATCTGAGTAGACTGGCCACAGGGGCTTCTTTTGATAAGCCTGGAGCTAGGTCCCCTGTGCCCATCACTGGCATTGATGAGGTGCGCAGTGGGATAGGTGTGCAGACCCCAGTCTTGCCAGTTGTACGTGTTTCCCGTCTCTAGGATCAGTACCAACTCCTCGGATCTTGTTTTTGTCCTCTACCCCAGAAGTCTTTCATCTTCCTACCCTCCTTCCTTCCTCCCTGAAAGTCACGTGAGCCCGGGGTCCAGCTCAGCCCTGGTGCTCCTGGCAGACCAGGGCCAGTTGCCTTGGTACCATGGTCCAGAGGGTCTGGGGGCCCCATGGAGATGAGCTGCTGTAATGACACTATGCTTCTTGTTTCAGGGTGCAGCAGAAGACCCTCAGACGGCCCTGGCACTGAACTTCGACGCTGCATTGATGAAGAAGTCTGATCCCACGGGTCCCACGCTGCTCCTTCCTGAGAGTGAACTCTCCATCCGGATAGGTAGCACTGGGCTTCTTCCAGGCAAGCTCCCTGCTGTAGACGGCCAAGCCAGACGTGTAGACTTGGGGTGGGGTAGGAGAACCACGGAGGAGGTGCCAGGGCTCTGTCTGCCCGTCCAGGGACTCGGCCCACTGCTGCCTGAAAGCCAAACTGGCTCTGGCCTGAGACGCCTGTCTCATCTGTTCTCAAACGACCTGCTTGCTGTAAAGATGGCATTGGCACCTTTTGATCCTCTTTGCAAGGTGGACGAACGGACAGGGTCAGGTTGAATGGGTAGAGTGTGGGCATTTGTCCCTCTGTCTACCCCTCTTTGCCCTCCCCTTTTTGATGCTCATCTTTTTGATTCACCTGGGAAACTGGCGGTGTCTCTCGCCGATTCTGTGTGCAGCCAGGAAAACTGACACAGCGAAGCCATGCTGTTGGTTCTGCATTAGAGGCGGGCGTTGCTCAAGAGCCCGGTAGCAATTCCCAAGTCTTGGGGGAGAGGTGCCGGCTGGGCTGCCGCCCTTTGAGCAGCCATGGATGCCAGGAGACTGGTTTTCCAGCCTTGGGGGCAAGATCCTCCCCCACTCCCCCGTGTCATTGTTCAGTGAGGACAAGTGGCTCATTTGAGGGCCAGTTAGCACAAGTTACACACCTGTGTTTTCCTTTGAACTTTTTTAGGAAGTCCTGGTTTGGTGCAGCAAGTCCCTGCTGCTGTGACGTGTCCGCCCCTCACTCTCCTGTGATGTCAGCTAGGCAAAGTCCTGCCCGTAGATGACCCGTGTACCCAGCAAACCATGTTGAGATGGGCACCTACCTCTGTGGCATCTATCTTGTGTGAATTGGGAATGGATGGTCAGTGACTGGTCACGGTCATTCACAGGACTGACTGAAGGGGACAAAGTCCTTTCCCATTTCCATGCTGGCGTTTTAAGTTGGTATTTTCATCATATCTAGCCGAGATGGTCACCAGCCCCCAGTGGGAGGCTGTGGAAAGTTGGAGCCTCACCGTGGCTGGGTCTCAGTGGTCTGGGTTCAGGTCATACCCTGCGTGCATTATTCATGGAGAACAGAATGCCTCTTCCACCCCGCTCACCCCCACTGCCCCCGCCACCTCCCATGTGGGATATATCCAGGAAATAAAAGTCTATCTAGCACGACCTCGAGCAACAGAGGTCAGAATGCCACCTCTGCCCTCTGCCTCCAGCTGCGTAGCTCATTCACGCTCGGATTGGGAGGGCCGGGGTGCTGCCCACTCCTCTCCTTTCCTGGAGAGTGTGGCGGGCTGCCTCTGGAGATGAGGGTGGGCACCGTGTTCCTGTAAAACTTGTCATTTTGGAGGCTGAGTCCAGACACAGGCACATGGGCCTCTCTGGATTCCCACATGCAATCGTATGCTTAGGCTTCGTGTGTCCCTTTGAAGATTTTGCAGTCCTGATTCTGAGCCTTCTGTAGGACGACAAAAGTTGGCCTGAATTTTTTCTATCCCATTGCTTATCTTAGTGGCAATCCTTTTGATAGACCTTTTCCAATGGAGCCACAGCAAGGACCAGACCAGGGGAGCTGGTGGCTCTACAAGACAGCCTGGGGATTACTGGACCTTCTTGGCCAGCGCAGGGTTAGGAGTCGAGGGGGCCCCTGGAGGAGGGTGAGGCAGTCCTCTCCTCCTGCTCCTGAACACGAAGTGCAGCCTGTTGTCAGGTTACCAAGCAACCCTCCTAGCTGTTGCTAACTGTTCTGATACTTAGGCAAATGCAGCTCTTGGGGGTGTGAAGATAGTTTGCTGAGCCCAGACATCCCTCTCACCTGGACACACCTGTGGGTGTCAGGCATCTGGGGACTCTCAGACTACTAATGGTTATTTGATGACTGGCTTCATGCAGATTGAACCTGAATATGCATTGTTTGTACCATCTGGATCTGCCCTTACGCCTGCTGTAGCTGGAGCAAGGAGATCGCTTTAATGGGTAGTTAGTGAGAAACATCAGCCTTTAAAAAATAATATTGGCACTGCTGTTATCATGTCCCGTAATTGGTTCAGCAAGAGGAATAAGCCACACTGTGGGAGGGCAGTTCAGCTGCCCTCAGCCGCAGCAGCAGCAGCAGCAGCCGCCGAGCCTGGGAAAGCATTGATGAGATGCTTTCCTGTTTGTCTTGTGCCAAGATTTTCTATGATACAGCTCTTCTCAGGGCTGGGGATATTTTGGGATTTACCAAGACAGAAATCCTTTTAAAACACTCTTGCCCTTCTCTCTTCTCTCTCTCCCTCACCCACCCACCCATCCTCGATCGATCCCAACTTTCTTTTCATTCCCATTGCAAGAACAAGGATTAAAAAATTTCTAGACTCCAGCTTCAATTCCTTTATCTGAGACACATTGTTTCATTTCTTGTATATCCTTTTAGAAGCGTGATGCTTATGCAATCAAACTTGACTCTTTGTTCTGTACCTTGTGGCTTTGCACTTAACAGTACATTAGGGTATTTGTGTGGGACACTCCTGGATCCATTCCATTTTGGTATTGCTCTGATGTTCCATAATTAATAATCCTTCAGATTAATTCCAGTCTTTTGCTCTTACGAAGGATGTGGTGGGGAGCATTTCAATATGTGCTTCTCTCTAGGTAATGACAACGCTGAGTCAATTCTAGAAACTAGGTCAGGGGTTCTTTACATCTGGGGTTGGTGCATGGGCACCAAAGGGTTCATGAGCCTCTTGAAATTTTATGCAGAATTTTTGTGTGCATAATGCTTTGGGGAAGCAAAAGTTATAGCTTTTTCTAGATGGCTCCTTGACTGTCTTGAGCTTCTCCCATTCAGCTGAGTGGACCCCCCCCACACACACACACAACTAGCACCCTCTTTAGGCCAAAGAGTTGCTTCAGTCCCACCTTTCTGGTCTGGGGCAAGTTACCAGCACGACTTCATTAAAAAGGTGGTGAATGTAGCTATTAAAATGTGCCATAAAAAAAATCTTTTGCAGGATGAAGAACAGAGGACTCAATAATAATAATTTCCAGGAGCTCTTTAGCATCATGGATGTTAAATACAATAAGGGAATAATGTAGACATAACCTCTTGCTCAGGGCTCTGCAGGCAGCATGGCACTGCTGTGTGTCCACTCTCGGGACACACTATGGATTCTCAGGCTTCTGAAGAGCGTTGCGTTAGGCAAGAAAGATGCTCAGCACTTGAATGGAACTTTCTTGATTGTGTGCCTTTTTTTCTTTTTAAAATGTACTTGATGATCTGAGCTAGGCAGTCGGTTTGGAATGTGTTCTCAGGGTATGTTTTGGAGTGTGGCCTGACTCTCAAGGCAATTTGGCATCCATGTGAGTGTGCTCAGGCTGCCACAACCAAGAACCCCACGCCAGGAGGCTTCAGCAGCAGGAAATTTGTTCTCTCTCGACTCTGGAGGGTGGAGTCTGAGATCCAAGTGCCAGTAGGTTGGTTGGTTTCTCTTTGGTCTTAAGATGGCCACCTCCCTGTGAGTTCAGATGTTTGCCCCTGTGTGTATGTGGCCCAGTCTCCTTTTCTTATAAGGACATGGCGGTGTGGGAGTAGGGCCTACTTTAATGATAGCACTTGCTCGCACTCGCTCAGTGCTGTAGATCCACTGTAGAGCCTTCCATGCTAAGCAAGCCCTGTACCACCAAGCTTTGCCCCTAGCCCCTAATGATCTCATCTTAATAAAACTGCCACTCTTAAAGTCTTGCCTCCAAATACATTATATTCTGAGTCTGGGCATTAGGACTGCCACATGTGAATTTGGGCAGTGGGGAGGGGTCAGGTCACAGCACTGCACCATTTTTTTTTTTAAACACTGTCTTCCCCACATGGTATTCAATGTAAAGGAGATCGACATGGCCAGAGAGCCACCTGTGTCTCTCACTTAGATCCTCACTATATTTCTAGCTCCTTGTGTTAGCCTCACACCTGCGAGGGCTGGGAATGCTGAGGGACTGAATGGGAAAGAGCTGAAGGAAGTTCTCCATTACTTGGAGAACCACTAGAGAAGTTAAACACACACACACACACAAGGGATTGAACTCGGGGTGCTTTACCACTGAGCTAAGTCCCCAGCCTGAAGGTATGTATGTATGTATTTAGAGAAGGGTCTCGATGAATTGCTTTAGGGCCTCATTAAGTTGCTGTGGCTGTACTTGAACTTGAGATCCTCCTGCCTCAGCCTCTGGGTCTATTGAGATGACAAGTGTGTGCCACTTCACCCAGCAAATGGTCTTAAGTTTGGTTGAGTAAGAAGGCTGGTAGGTGTGCAGCCTTGGCTAATGAAATGAAAAGGGTGGCCCGGGGCTGTCCTCTCCCACCGTCCCCCGAGACGTGAGCATCTCTCCTGTGGCTGCTGGCACCAAGCATCACCGTTGGAAATCTGTTCTCAGTTCTGTAGGGTGGACGTCTGAGATGAAGGTGGGCCAGGGCCGTTTGTCTACCCAGGGTCTGGAGGAGGTTCCTTCCTGCCTTGCCTCTCTTCTGTGGCTGCAGGGTCCTTGGCTAGTAGCTGTGTCCCTCTGGTCTCCACCCCTGTTGTGATGTGCCATGTTCCCTGTGTCTCTGTGTTTAAGTCCCAAACTCTCTTCCTTCTCTTAGGTTTAGGGCCCGTCCTAATCTAGTATGGCCACTTCTTTTTTAAATTATACAAATACTTAATTTTTTGGTTATTATTTGTCAATTAAACATGAGGGCACAATGTGGTGTTTTGGTATGCATTTGCATGATAGAATGATTAAATCAAGCTGATTAACACATGTAAGACCTTATGTTCTTAACTTTTAGAGTATACAGTGTGAACATTTAGTATTTACTCTAATTTTGAAATATAATTTATCATGAACTGCAGTCGCTGTGCTGTAAAATAGATCTCCATAACTTCTGGCCGAAACCGTCTGCCCTCTGAATCCTGCTTGACTAATTGCATCTGTGAAGACCCAATTTCCAAGGAAGGTCACCTCTGAGGTTCCAGGTAGACATGCCTTTTATGGGACAACCTATTCCACACAGACCAGGGATCAGCCCATTCTCTGATGGCTCCGTGACGGGCTTCGGGCACTTGGTTAGTGTGGAGGGGCGTTCGTCTGGTACAAGTGAGAGGCGGGAGGAAATGAGAGGAAGCCAGGGGAGGTCGATCCTGGCAGTAACAAAAGCCCATTTAATTCATCTGGAGCCTTGGAGCAGCTGCTGCATGCTTCGTTTGAAATATTCATTGTCTACCGAGGAGTTAGGGATACTGTCTCTTTATGCAGAATTTAACATTTGCTTGGTTAGCGGGTTCCGTCGTATTTATAACTGTTCTGACACACTCATTTCAGCTCGTAAGTCTCTTATAAATGGGGAAATGTGTCTTTAACTGCTTTTGGGAAGCAGATGAGGGGCCCCGGTGGCAGCAACAAGTCCGCTAGGCTTTTCCTGCCAAGATTTTATCACTCAAGGACTTAGACTGCTCCTGGGGACAGGCAGCCTGGTCACTTTTGGCACTTTTTGTGTTATTTGGTTTTGCTTTTTGGGTGTGTGTGTGTGTGTGTGTGTGTGTGTCTTCCAGAAGCTCTTTAACCTGGGGAAGCACAGTGTGGCACTTTGGTTTCAAGTGATTAGGGTTTGTAGGTGGCTGTTTTGTATATTGACTCCCCTTCAGTTTTTTTCCTTTCCTTTTGCCTTTTACTGAAAGCTCTTAGTAAAGTCTGGAAGCTGGTTTTGAGCTCCTGGAACTGGGAGAAAACTGATGCCACTTACTGGAATTGGCAGCCTTGGAGCCAGAGGGGCTTGGGAGAAGGTGAGAATCGGGTTTTGAACCTTGTGAAGGACTCGGCTGCCGCAGCATATGGCATAGGTTGGTGCTCTCCTGCGTTGATGAGGAGGGGTCACCATGTGCCCCGCTGGACCTGGGCTGGCTTTGTAGGCAGAAGCTTCCTGGCTGGTACTCTGTCTGCCCTTGGGGCCATGTATTCTTTTTTTATGTGTAGTGCATTTTCCTACTCTGGATCAGAGGAAGAACATAGCTCTAAGTATTTGAGAACTAAACTGGTTGTCTCGGGGAATCCTTATTTCAGGGGTCAGGGGACTCGGTCACTATGGATGTTCACAGTGACTCCCAGTTGGCTGGATGGCTGGCTGCTTGGTTGATTGGCTGGCTGGCTGCTGGGTTGGCTGGCTGGCTGGTTGATTGACTGCCTGGCTGTCTGGTTGTTGATTTGAAACAGAACCAACTCTCAGGACTCGTGACTTCTGCATTACCTCAATCTACTCATGTGTTGGTGGGAATGGCAAGGGTATCTCTTGAAGACAGCAGCCAAGGGGAGTGTGCAAGATAGTCTCTTAAAACTAACCCTCAGACATTGTTATGGTTTACATGTGAGGTGTCCCCCAAGAGCGTGGGTGTAAGACAATGCAAGAATTTTCAGAGGTGAAAAGATTAGATTATGAGAGTTACAACCTAATCAGTGGATTAATCCACTTATGAATTTACTGGGTGGCAACTGTAGGCAGGTAAGTTGTGGCTGAAGGAACTGGGGTTCCTGGGGGTGTGACTGTTGGGTTTATATTTTGTTCCTGGTGAGCAGAGTTCTCTCTGTTGCCATGTCCTGAGCTGCTTTGCTCCACCATGCCCTTCTGCCATGTGTTCTGCCTCACGTTAGGCCCAGAGCTATGGAGTCGGCCAACCATGGACTGAATCTCTGAAACCATGAGCCAAAATAAATATTTACTCTTCTACATTGTTCTTGTCAGGTCTTTCAGTAAGAGTGAGAAAAAGCTAGCTAAAACAGACACAGTGAACTGGAAGTCTCCATTCTCTTCCCCCAAGAGGACCCGGTCACCTGTGGTCTCCCAGCACTAGTCCTCAGCAGGCCACAGGGAGATTTGCTCCTGTCAACCTCAGTGAAGATTGTGTCCTTTCCAGTAAGGAAAACTGTTGTACACATAAAAAACAGGGGACATGTGCTCTCATATGGACCCACTTCTGTTTTGGGAAACAAATGTGGGCTATTGTTTCTGGTTTCACATGGTCTACATAAACCACCAACAGCCCTAGAATGAATCCTGAGCCTTTCTAAGGAGCTCACCATGGAGAACCAGACTCTGGGTCCACTGATGTACCAGCTCACCCTATTTCTCCAGAGGCCACCACTTCCATGCTGGCCTTGCTCTGGCCTGTGCCCATCTGTCAAGACCACTGTCAAGTGAGATTTTATCCTAGTCTTGGGGATAAGCAAAGGAGTACCAAAGAGAGAAGAATATGAGCTGAATGTGGTAAAAGCGCCTGCCCCTGACCCCTTTCTCTTGCCAGCCTTCCGGACCGTTTGTGGGAGACTCCGTCTGGAATGGAGATGGGTGCTTACTGAGGTGCATATCTTTGGTCCTGCCCAGGAGAAGAGTTTGAGGTTTAGTTTTTTCCACATCTTCAGACCTGCACTCCAGAGAGGTTATTTCTACCACCAAGGATGACAAAAGGAAGGCCGAGGCCCATCTTCCAAATCCCATTGCCTGTCCCAGGATCTCCCTTTCTTCCCCAGGGTAACTAATAAGGGATTTTTTTTTTTTTTTTTACTGTTTTTCAGATGGGCTATCACCTGTAGCCTTACCCTATGGCCTCGCCAGAACAAGAGCATGATTTTCATTAGTTCAGCCTTAGAAAGAAGCTGCACAGCATGTCAAGGTCACCTTGGAAAATGTTCTGATGTGCAGCTTGGTCTCAAAAACCCTACAGAATCATATAACTCACGAAATTCCAAACTACGTGGTCATTCAAGAATATCAGTCTAATTGCTTAGGAGATAAGTTCTAAAAAAAAAAAAAAAAAAAAAAAATTCTGTACTCCTTATTTCAAAATTTATAAATGGTAAAGTTTATTCTTTTGTGTACAGTTCTGGGTTATAAGAAATCCAGAGAGGTATGTAAACACCACCACAGTCGGGATATAGAATAGTCCTGTCACCTCCGCAGATCCCTTGTGCCATCCCTGGTGGTCAACCCTACCCTACCTGGTTGTCCGGTCTTCATCTGACCTTGGGCAGCTTCTGAGCTGGTCTCTTCGCCCTGTGGTTTTGCCTCTTCCAGAAGATGGGATCGTACAGCATGGAGCCCTTGAATCTGATTTCTTACATGTGGCAACGTGCATCTGTGCACCCTTCATGATCTTGCAAGTATCGATGTTTCTGTGGCTGAGTAGTATTATGCTATACAAATATACCACTAGCTGTTTACCCAGTGACCAGCTGAGAGAGATCTGATTTGGATCCCAATTTTGGGTGATTATGAATAACATTGCTGTAACTATTCACGTAAATCCTAAGTTTTCATTTCTCCTGGGAAGATACCCAGGAGTGAGGTTGCTGGGTCACTTATATGTTTAGCTTTGTAGGAAATCTCCACACTGTGTTCCAGAGTGGCTGTGTGGTTCATGAGTCCCACCAGAGTCCTAGATGCTCTGTGTCCTCACCAGCCCATGCAATATTAGTGTTTTATTTTGATTTTACATTTGAGCTACTCTAATGAGTGCAGTGGTCTCTTGTGGCTTTAATTTGTATTTCCCTAATGCTTCATGATGTTCAGCATCTTTCATGTGCTCATTTGCCATCTGTACATCTTCATTTCTATCAAAATCCTTTGTCCATTTTTTTAAAATGTTTGTGTTCCTATTGCAGGGATTTGGGGAGGGTTTTGTTGTGTATGCTGGATACAAATCCTTTGTCAGATACATTGTTTTCATTTATTTTCTCCTGTGGCTTTCCTTCTCATGATCTTAATGGTGACTTTGCAAGACAGAAGTTTTAATCTGGATAAAGTCCACTTACTTTACCAGTTTTCATTGACGGATCTAACACCAAAAGTGAAATCTAAGAATTCTTTGCCAAACCCAAGATCACACAGATTTTCTCCTGTTCTATTGTAAGTTTTCTATTTTACACTTAGGTCTGTGATCAACTTTGAGCATATTGATTTCTTTTTTTAAATAATGTGTCAGAGTTCAAGGCTGTTTTTTCATATCATTTTTATATGATCAATTTCCTCAGAACCATTTATCAAAAAGATTATTTTCTCCATTGAATTGCCTTTGCTTTTGAACAATTTAGTTGACCATATTTGTGTGGGTCTATTTTGGAGTTTCCATTCTTTGTTGGTTTATGTGTCTGTCCTTTCACCAAAGTCAACCCCTTTCTGATTACTATAGCTTCATAGAACACAAAATGTCTGACTTCAAAATTTCTGTCTTGATAGTCTTTTAAAAAATTGTATCAGCTTTTTTCTTTCTTTTTCCTTTTTTTTTTTTTGCCTTTACATACAGATAAATGAACTTGGGGGTGTCTATGAAAAATCCTGAAGGGATTTTGATTGGATTGAGTTGATTTGGAGAGAACTCACATCTTAATAATATTGAGTCTCCCATTTTTTTGAATATTGTATTTCTCTTCATTTAAGTCTTTGATCAGTGTTTTATGTGCAGGTATAAATCTAATAAAACATACCCTACCTATGTTTTATTAGATTTATACCTACACATATTTCATGGTGCTATTGAAAATGGTTTAAATTTCAATTTCTTTTTTTAAAAATTTTTAGTTGTTGTTAGACCTAGATTTTCTTTATTCATATATAGTGCTGAGAATTGAACCCAGTGACTCACACATGCCAGGTAAGTGCGCTACCGCTGAGCCCCAGCCCTAAATTTCAATTTCTATTTATTCATTGATAATATATAGAAATAAAATTGGTTTTTGTGTATGTTAGCCTTGTACCTTGCAACCATGCTAAGCTTATTTATTGGTTTTTAAGAGTTTTCAGAATGTTCTTTGGGATTTTCTATGTTATGTCTGTGAATAATGAAAGTTTTATTTCTTCCTTCCATTCTGTATATTGTTTTATTTTTTTTTCTTATTGCTCTGGCTAAGACTTCCAGTATGCTGTGGAATGGTAATGGTGAGAGCAGCCATTCTTGCATTATTTCTGATCTTAGGGGGAAGCGTTCAGTATCTCACTATTATGCGTGATGTTATCTGGGGGTTTTGGTAGATGCGAGGCGTGCATGATTGGAAAATCACTGACAATTCTTGAAAGATGTCACAATGCAGAAATGATAGAGTTGGAGTGGGTCAAAGAATAGGTTTGAGAATCAGACTGTGTTTCAGTTCTGACTTGTCCCCTTAGCAACTGCTAGACCTTGGAGTTTCTGGAAAAATAGTCCAAGTTAATATATGTGAAGTGCATAGATTGGTGTCAACTACATCATAAGTCCTCACTGAATATTAGTTGTTTTTCTGTTTGAACAATATTAAAGATGGCTGAAGGGCCTAGGGAGCCTGGATGTGGGATTTCATTGGCTCACTCTGAGGGGATTTTGCTGCCCATGTTGAAGTATGGAGAGCTTTCTTGGGTTTGGTGTGGATTCTCCAGTCATTGAACACATCCAGGTCTCTGATGCTCTCAGGGTGCTCAGAGATGTGCAGCATTTATATTTGGAACAACTCCAGGGAGGAGTGATCCATACTGAAAAGGAACATTGTTCCTCAGGTAGAAGAAAGGCTTCTCAGCAGAGAAATAAAGGAACCCAAGTGTGTGGTTAAGGAGAGACATACCACAAGATAGACGTGAGTGATCGTAGAGAACTGGGGACAGAACACGTGCCTGTGTTCGGTGACGAGCGGGAGGTAGAGTTGGTGCATGTGCTGGTCACAAGGCCCTGTGGTTCATTAGCATCCGTGTGGACTTTGCCCATCTGGCCCTCTCCTCTGACCTAGAAATAGAGCAAAGCTCTAAGTAAGAGAACTAAAGTTGATCTGAATGATACAGTGGACTAAGCTCCCATCACTGAAAGGATTGAAGTAGAAGCTCAGTGACCCAGAGACGTTATAGTGGCTCTTCCCGTGATGTGTGGAAGTTTGGCTGAGTGTCTTGCTGAGAGTCTCTTCTGCCAAGAGTACCTGGGGGAAGGGCACTGCACCTGAGCCCGTCCTCCCAAGCCACCTCTGTGAGGCCCACGGGGGAAGGGCTCATGTGACCAGGCACACATGATTTAGATGTGGGGCAGGAGAGGAACAGAGCAGGCTATGGTCGGAGGCATTGGAGTTTGGGGGAGGGAGCCTGGGTACAGACTTCAAGGCACCGTCTCCCAGGGGGCCAGTGGCAAGCGTGGCCACTGGGGGCTGCAGGTGCCTTCTCAGGCCTGCCAAGCACCCAGCCTGCACTTCCTGCACGGTGTTGCCATAGTAACCTTTCCGCTTCTCCACGCCGTGAGGAGTGTCTCATCTCCCCCTTTCCTCTCAGCCCCTCCATCTCTCTTGGTGCCCCCCCCCTCCCTCCCTCCCTCTGCACCTCCCTTTTGTGCCACACCCCTCTCCGTCTGTGCTCTCGGGGATCAGCCCCCTTTCTTTCTGACACTGGAGTGATGTCCCTCAGCCTCTCCCTCGCTTCTGAGTCTGAGCTGCTCCTTGGAGGACCTTCTCGGGTGCTGCAGGGGCCCAGTGGGTCCATTCTCGGTCCCAGCGCACTTGCTCTTGGTGGCACCAGTACCTGGGAAAAGTCCTCAGAGGCAGTCTCCTCTCTGTCTGCAGATCCTTGTGGCTGGACTCCACCTGGGGCCCGTCCCCTCTTTCTGGAAATGAGATCTGGGTGGGGTTCTCCTCCAGGCTTGGCACAGCCAGGCCTATTACCCTGCAGTGCTAATCTCATCCGAGTGATGTGTCCTTGGGCCCTGCCACTCATGTGCGGTGGGAGGGGTGTCCATGGGATTTGCTAGGCGGCAGGCGCCTCCCCTTGAAGCCCTCCTTCTCAGTGTCCACAGCAGTCCTCAGCCCAGCCCTCGTCCAGCCCTACTTGATGAGAGTCATCCACCACTCAGTGTCAAACTGCAGGTGCTCCCCGTGTCTGTCCCAGCCGGGATTAAAGCTTTGCCCTATTAATTCCTCTTTGGCGGGGTCTTATGTTCCAACACTCCTTAACTTGGAGAATCTTAATTAGGCCGTGCTGCTTCTCTTTGCCGGCATGTACCTGCCTGGGAAAGGACAGTAGGGCCGAGGATGGTGACACTGCTGGCATATGACGGGATCCTGTTATCTGACCAAGACTTCAGAGCCCAGCTTTGCTGGTGCTTGGATTAAGCAGCTCTTCAGCTGGGCCAATTTTCAGGATCGGGCCGGCTGAGTAAAGCCCCTGCCAGTCCAACAGCCCAGCGACAGCCGGAGTGTAATTGAAACGGCTCTTCCAGAACTAATGAGCTGCCCCTGGCTTCCCTGCCCACATGCTGTTTGGAAGGCTCAGGGCTCCAAAAACCCGTTTAAAATGCTGAGCGCAGAGGGCTACAGAGAGGCAAGCTTCCACCCTACATCTGGTCGGGAAGAACTGGATGTTTCCACTCGGAACCTGTATTCTACAAGTCTGGTCAGGAGAGCTGGAGGAAGGGCTGTGGCAGCTCTGCCCCCGGCCTCTCCTTACTTCCTCCCACCCTTGTCCCCCCCTTGATGTCCCTGCAAAGTCGGGTAGATTCTGATGTCTCATTTGCCGGGTATGTAGAGGGGGACAAACACTCGCTTTCCCGGGCGGGGCCTCTTTAGTAACACACACGAAACACAGAGGCGCGTCTTGTTTTCTTAGCACAGTGTCGTCTTTAAGTCAGTTGGCAGTTATTTCCTCTGATAACTATAGGAAGTTTCTAAGTGTTCTAAGACCCCCGGGTGCCACTGGAAGGGTTAGGAGGAGGGTCATCTGTTACAGTGGTCCAGGGGCTTTGATTCCTCTTTCCCTCTATGAAACAGAAACCCATCTTCAAGCTCAGAATGTGAAATTCTAGTGTTTCAGAAGTTTCAAATGGCAGTTCTCCCTGGACCTCGGGTAGCAGGTCCTCTGAGTTGTGCTAGTGTCTGTGCAGAAGCTCTGAGGTGGCTGCTCGCCTCTCTCTGATTTGGAGACTCATGCGAGCACCCTCAAACATCTACCTTGATTGTGTCGGGGGTGGGGGGGTTAGACCACCAGAGCACCCGATGAAAACTGCCTAGGGTTAGATTATTGATATTTAGGGTGGGACAGTTCTTCGTGGGGGAGCCATGTCCTGTACACTGCAGGTTTCTTAATGGTCCCCAGACACTAAACGTTGGTAGTGCCCCACAGTAAGTGCGACAATGGGCAGAAGGTGCCTGACATTTCTCCCTGGAGGGCTGTCCACAAGGCAGGTTGGATCTTGCCCAGGACTTCAGGCCCAAGGAGCCTGATTCTGCTTGTGGCAAGGTCAGCCTGGGGCCAGGCTGGGTCCGCTCAGAAGGGGCCCTATTGGCATGTTTTCAACAGTCTCCCTGTCACTGCTTTGGCTAAGAACCACACAGGAGACCCTCTCCCCAGAAAACTGTACCCACGTGGGTTCATAAGCGTTTCACTGTTGATTTCTAAGAGCTTCTAGACTGGCCCAGCATGGTGCCTGGCACCATGGGGATTGAAATGAATAACAGTCCCTGTCTGGTCCTGTCTGGGTTCCAGTCACCCTTGGTGACGTCCCCAGAGGCATGTGCTCTTCGCTCTGTCCACATCACCTCCATCTTGAAGGTGTCTCACCTGCTGACGCCCGTGGTGCACCCATACGCTCCCTCCCTCCCTCCCTCGGTGGGACTGGTGCAGACTTGACATGGGGCCTCAGGGAGAAAAGACCTCGGGGCACTGAGCCTGAGGCTGGTCTTGATCCATCAGAACCACAGCTCGACTCCACCTTCCCCACGCACGGCTCTGATTTCCCTTGTCTCATGTCCCTCCTTGTCTCTGGCCTAGCACTCTCCATGTGACATTGTGGAATCGCGTTCTATTCTAAGACCTTAGAAGAGTTCCTATCGTCCCTCCGTCGTCTCCTCTGTGGGTCTCCTGTCCAGTGGGGTGGGATCAGGCTTGGTCTCACCAGGATTCACCCTGCTCTTTGCTCTTCTCTTGCACAGAGCTTTCATGTTGTTCTCTGCACTAACTCATTCAGTCTCTTTCCCATTTCAGTGAGCCACACACTCTGCGTAGCTGAGCCTGGTCAGTGAACTTGGCCCTGCCTCCCCAGAGCTCAGGGAGCATCCAAGATGAGCTGTTACATGTTAACTACAAATCTTCCCACTGCAGCTTTGATGCTTGGTTTCTTTTATAGTCTCCAGAGAATGGTTATAGTTGTCTGGAAAGGAACCTAATCATTAGGGCTGGGATCCTCCTCTTGGCAGGAATTTTATTGTTTTGACACCCAAGTCTCACAGCCAGGTGCTGTGGTGCAGGACTGTACTGGTGCAGACTTGACACGGGGCCTCAGGGAGAAAAGACCTCGGGGCACTTGAGCCTGAGGTTGGTCTTGATCCATCAAAACCACAGCTCGACTCCACCTTCACCACCCACTGAGTGTTATGTGGGCATATCTGATGTGACCTCATTGAAAACCAGGTGTCCCTCTTTATTAACCTGGGTGCTTTGAACTGTGGTGGAAGGCTCAGGAGGGTACTGTGGGGGCTTCCCTTTTGTGGTTACCTCTTAAGTGTTTGAGGAGGGAATGTAGACTCCTGTGTGTGTGTGTGTGTGTGGCCATCATTCCTTCCCACGAGAACTGAGTATTGTGTGCAGGGGTGCAACGGCCAGTTGATTTCACAGACTACCTGGACCCTATTCCTTTCTAAAACCCAGTAGGTAATGGTGCACTGGAATCGCACATTCAACACACTTGTGGCAGGACCACGTGGCTACAGTGTGGGCTCAGCATCCCCGTGGGTCCTTGTTGAGGAACGCTCACTTAGGAAATCTGTGAGCTGCTTTTAAAAATCCCCAGAGTTTTGTTTTTAAACTGAAACAATGTGTTGGAACCCGAGGGGATCGCCTTCCATTCTAGTGACCATCCACAAGTTCCTGCTTAGAATATGCCAGAAATGTGCACACTGAAAACAAGGGTCGGCCTTGGAGTTGCTTCTGTGGACACTGGCTCGAAGCCAAGTGAAAACAGGCCCATCATCTGCAGAGGAGCCTTCATCGCGGCTCCATCTGGACGGTGTATTCACGTCCGTGGTGTCCGGTCCACCAGGCCTTGAGTGAGGTCACGTGAGGCGTTCATCTGTTCCCAGATGTCTGCTGGGTCAGGAGCCAACAGAACTATGAAGACTTCTCAGTGCCCCGAGCTCTACTCTGGGGTGCACAGTAAGACTCTTGGGGAGAACAGTAACAACCAATTATAAAGGGATAAAGCCTCCATGTGACCAGACACAGTGGCACTCCCCTGTACTATGACCTGAGCTTCCTGGAAGGGTCCACTTGAGAAGGCTGCTGTGGTTGGGAAGGCTTGAGAGTTTCCCCCAAGGGCTCACGTGCTGGAAGCTTGGTCCCCAGGGTGGCAGTGTTGAGCTGGTGGAATCGGAGCTGGGGCCCAGTGTGAGGGAATGAAGACATGGGGGGCACTGCCCTTGGAGGGGATTGGTTAGTACTGGTCTTGTGGAGTGAGTTCTCACAAGAGTGGCTTGTTTTAGAGCAAGGCTACCCCATGCACTTGTCCTCTCTTTCATGGGACCATTTTCCTCCAAATATGTGTGGCTGCCCCATCATGGACTTCCAGACTCCAAAACTGTGAGCTAAACAAATCTCTTCTTTCTAAAGCTCACTGACTCAGGTATTTTGCCATAACAGCAGAAAATGCACTAATCAAATGGCATTATTCCAAAGACTTTTGGGAGTCTCTTGGGAGTCTTCTCGGGGTTGACTTATTTTGGGGGGTTGGGCATGACAACATTTCTAACCTTCTTCCCCTAAACATTCAAAATAATTATTCCTAGGCCAGAGAGATCTCCACTTACTTGCTCCTTCTACCCTCAATGGGAGGGAAGTTGAGGCAGAGGACCTCATGTGGCGAACCCACCCCTCGTGCTGTGTGGGGGACATTTTCCACCTCCCTTTGGCCTTTCTGGCTTCTGCTGGTCTCCTGCTCTCGAGCCATCGGGGTTGGTGAAAGGCCACAATAAGGAGCGAGAGGATGTTGTTGGTCCAGTTGTATTTGTTGAAAGCTTGGCTGGTTAAACAGACTGAGGTTTAGATTTGTTTTGTTGTTGTTAACTTTCACTGTTAGATGACTCATAGAGATGATGGAATTCACTCAAAATATCAAGACGCTTTCTTATAGAGAAATTGTGCTCAGAGGCTCCTTGCCAGGAAAGAGCAGGATTGAAAGGCCTGGGGGCTGACATGGGATTTCAGGGAAATTCCTTCCATTAGAGTGTGTGAAAGACTCTGGGCACAGAATTTCAGCACTGATTCCCTTGATCTGAGTGTAACAGGCTGTATGAGTCAGCTTTGCCTTGTAACAAGCAACTCTCAGTGGTTTGCAATATTTTATCTTCAAATAACATGCAAGCAAAAGGCTGTGTCTCTGCTTCATTTGTTCATCCCTTTCTGGATCCGAGGCTGAAGTAGCAGCCCCTATGAAGGACATGCCCAGTGTAGAAAGGGAAAGAATAAAGGCACTGGTAGAAACTTGTTATATACACCCTTTAAAAATTCTACTTGGGGCCAGGCATGGGGGGGCCACGCCTGTAATCACAGCGACTTGGGAGGCTGAAGTAGTAGGGTCACAAGTGCAAGGCCAGCCTCAGCAACCTGGTGAGACCTTGTCTCAAAATTTTAAAAAGGGCTAGGGATATAGCTTAGTGGTAGAGCACCCCTGGGTTCAATCCCTAGCCCCCCCCTCATACAAGTTCTTCTTGGATTTGGTATGTTCAGATCCACTGATGTTCTCTTGCTCAACATATCTTGCGGTACAGTGTGAGGGTGTGCGGGAAAGTATGCTTGGCTGATGGGAGGTGCTGCCAGCCCAGGTGGGGATATAAAAATCTTCTGCAGGGAAGGGAGGCATGAATAGTTAAGGATATAATTCAATCTGGTACACGTTTCCCTCGTAGTCATAAATAATCCCTTTTGTTCTAGCCTGCACAAAATGTCGCTCACATTCCACTGATGCTGGGCAATCACAGGGCCAAACTTGATGGTGGGTAGGGAGGTGAAGGTGGCCTTTGCCCCAGGTGACATGACACCTCGCAGGGAAATATGGTGCATGTGACTACTGAAGAGAAATCATTGGAGGCCGTTGGTTAAAACTGAGCTCCTGCTCTGCACCCTAGCAGATCCGGCTGAGTCAAAATGAAGTCAGTCTCTAAAGGTCCATGTCACCAAGCTGAAACTGAGCTGTTTTCTGACCTTTTTAGAAGTCAGGATTAAATAGAAAACGGTTGAATTTCCCAAATGGGCCAGTTTTCATTGGCACGGTTGTAAAGTTCCCGCTGCCTTAATCCTTACACAGACACACAAAAGGTAATACAATTTACTCTGCTGTTAACCAATCTGTTATCTTCCTGTCATTCTGTCTTCCTGTCCCTGCCTTACAAGGAAGTAACTTTGAAAGGATCAATCCAGTTTTTGCTTTTCCTTTCTTGCGTGGGCGCGCTCTCGTCCAGCCAGGAGGTCCACGGAACAGGGTAGAGGAGTGTGGGGCTGTGGAGTCATGAATCAAGACCTCCGGGACCAAGCTGGAAGCGGTTCTGATTTTATTGCGTAGTTGCCACGTACATACTCAGGTGGTAGCTGGGCAGAGTACAGGCAACCACCAGTACAATTCTTTGCCATCTGTCCTTGCCGCAACCAATCAAGGAGCAGCCATGGAGCAAGTGCTGTGACTGCAACACGTAGTCTTAGGCCCAGGGCTGTGCCTATGGGGTCAGCGGTTTGCCGCTCACGCACCTAGCACGAGGGAGGCGGTTTACCACTCGGGTGCCATTTAGGTATGCCATCTATGCAGTCCTGCATGCACTTGTCCCCACACTTTCTGTTCTCTTCAGCTGTTTTCTATGTGCAAATCCTGCCGCCTCGGCTTAGCTCACTGGAACGCTTTTCCTGTTCATGGAAGGAAGTGTGGCCCTTTCTAGAATTGCAAATTGGGCACCGTGCGGGCTCCTTTATAGAGCCTACCCGAGTCCCAGAGCCTTAAATATTATACCAGGTATGCAATTGTAATTACAACTGAGGACACAGACCGAATTCCAAGGAGAGATCAAGGCCAGGTCTGTCTGAACCCTTCCCTGTCTGCACACCGTCTCCTAAGCAAGACGCGGCTCGGCTCCTGCAGATCTCAAAGCCAGGTGCAGGACAAGACCCATCAGCTACCCTGAGACAGATGAGTAATTAGAGCCGGATATCAATAATCACAGCCGTGCCCACGTCTACCTGGAGCAATACTTCAAACAGACTTCCACACGGGCCCCGAGGAGAGGTTCGCGGTTATTATTCTGAGGAGCATCTGGTTTTTCATCAACTGTACACACAGCCCTCTCGCACCTCAATAAACAACTGCTTAAGTGGAATTTAACGCTCCAGGGCAGACGGCGCTCCCTGTTCCAGAGGGGATTTGGAACGAAAGGTGAGCGAATCCCTGTCAATCTAAAGTGCACCCTTCTTACCAAAGATGTAACCGAAGGCAGTCACAGGGGATTAGAATAGAGCTTGCATGCCACAGAGGAAAGGGGAGGGGCTTGGAGGAAACACCCCCTGCGACAGTCGCCTACACAAGCAGGATTTGCTATCCCTCCTCCGAGAAGTTTCCCAGGAACTGAATGAGCAAGACCACCTGAAAGAACCTCCCCTTGAAGGTACCAAAGCCCCTGGCAGGTGTGCTTGATCGGGTGACCCAGGAATGACTTTGTCACTCCACTCTTACTCCACAGCTGGCACTGAGCAGGCCTGTGGGAAGGGTGCAGTGTCTGTTCACGCTCCTCTTTGCTGTGTCAGACGACAAAACTACAACCCCTGGGTCTTAGGGTCTTCGTTGCAGTTCTAAAAATCATTGGGCACGGTGCCCAGTAATCCTTGGAATTCAGTCTGTCCTCACTTGTAATTACAGTTGCATACCTGGGATAATATCTACGGCTCTGGGGCTCAGGTAGGTTCTGTAAAGGACCCGGCACGGTGCCCAATAACTGCCCATGGTTTAGGAGAAAGGAGGTAGGAAGTCAATTGGGGTCTCCTCACATAAGCCCTTGGAAGTCATGGTAAGAAGGTGGCTTTTGTGCTGAGGGGTCCATATGCCACTGGATGGTTGGATCTCGGCCTCACTGAGGTCTTAAGAGGCTCCCCCCGGCTGTTGCGTTGGGATAGATCATGGACAGGCTGCCGCCTCATATCCCACAAAGTATCTCCCCTGCTGTCTAAAGCGGTTCTGATAATGCCTGTTGTCAAAAGTTTACAAAATGTCTCATGAGAGCATACAGAGAGAAGCCCTTTTAAAAAATTGTCATTAAATTTAAATTTAATGGAACTTCTCTTTGTCCCCAAATAGAAAAGAACCCAGTCTCTAGCTTTCCGTCTGCTTCTCTAACGTCATTGAGAATAGTGAAATTCAGCAGCAACAGAAACATTTGAAGAGGTCCTTGAAATTTATTGTGACTGGCTTGTGTGAACTCTCAGGAACACACTGATAAGTGAGTTTGAGCCGCATCCCTCGTCCCCAGCAGAGTGCCGGGGTCAGCCAGAGTGTCAGATTCAGCTCCGATGGCTCCTGCCTGGTCACCCCGAAGAAGCTCTGTTTCCAACCCACGTCACAGTCGGGGCTCTGAGCGTCTCTGCCTTTGAGTTGCCGACTCTTGACCTTGTCCTTGCTGCTGAGGAAAGATCCACTCGTGGGCTCGCTGCGTTCTGGGCTTCTGTCGGAAGCGTCTCCGGCTGCCCATCCCTGGTGTGGTCCAAGTGCCTCCCTTCCTCTCTGCCCGCCTTCACCGCTATGACCCTGCTCAAGTGGTTTGTTGGGTTTCGGTTTTTCCCAAAGAACTTACCCATTTCTTTTCTTTATCTTATTTTGGTTTAAGATGGAGCTGAGAAGGTCTACCAGCATGCTCACCTCCTCCTCCCCAGTATTTCAAGGGCATCCTGTGTCCAACTGAGAAACAGCCTTGCTCTGGAACAAACCACGTCCAGAGACATGTTCCAGTAAGTCAGGTTTGAGGCACGGATTCCATTTCAAGTATGGTCATAAGGCGGGCAAGGGCTCTCCTTTCCTTGGGCTCAAGGTGCTCTGCAGGCTGACCGCCACTGGGGGTTCAGTGAGCTATCCACCACAGAGCTGTTTGCAGCGCACACTGAGGACAGAGTCGTGGGGGAGCTGGGGCTGGTTGACAGGGACGCCTCTTCCTTGCCGTTACCCTCCTTCTGACGCCAGTTGCCATTGCCTCACGGATTTTCCTTCCCATGCATTTTCTGGACTGAGAACCAAGCCTTGAACATGTGGGCTTTTGGGGGACATTTAAGACTCAAACTACAGCCAGACATTTGTGAGATCTGGTGACTGCGAGGAAGAGAGGGAGCTGGACAAGGCAAGCTCTCCGTGGAGTCTCATCCCACCACTGATGGAACAGAACTCAGTTTTCTATCCCAGGCCCCCAAATTTCCCAGTAGGTTCTTCATAAAAGCCAAAGGTAGACAGTTGTGACCAGTGTGATGGAACATTTGACCACAGTGCACACAGGAATTCTTGGTTTTAATTTAAAAAGGTATTTTGACCACCAAATTAGTGGTTTTCAGTAGACTTCAGATGACTTGGAGTGTCCTGCAAAATCTCACATGTTAGGCACTGTGTCACGGTTCAGAGATGAAACTATCAAATCGGGGTTTAGTGGATTAATCCATTTGGTAATTTGAGAGGACTCCCTGGGAAGTGGTGAAAAGTATAGGCAGATGGATATGGCCAGAGGAAGTAGGTCTCTGGGGGCGTGGCCTTGTGGGCTGTATCTATCCCTGGCCCCTTCCTATCTCTCTTCCCATCTCTGCTGTCTAAGATGGCTCTCTTCCACCACACCCTTCCTCCATGTTTCTGACTTGGAGCCAGTAGACCATGGACTGAATCCTCTGAAATCACAAATTAAAATAAATTGTTCCTCCTCTAAATTGTTCTTGTCAGGTATTTTGGTCAGAGTGATGAAAAGCTGACTAATACGCGGACTTCTGAAATCATTATCTGGTTTTACGCTCTTATGTGATAAGACAGTGAATCTCCCACAGGATAAATCCCCCAAATGATCTGGTACAGCTGTGAGCTTAGAGCTAAGGTTAGGTTGCTGCCTGGTCTTTCTGTTCTGTACCTGGCAGGTGACAGTGCTGATAAGATCAGTTCTTTTGATCCCATTTGCTTTTGGCCACCTATGGTACCTACCTCCTCATCCTGGCCGGAGGCCTTCTTAGTACAGGCAGGTGGTAGTCACAGAGGAGTCGGGGAGGTGGATCAGCTCAAGAATGTCCACTGGGAGAAAATGGTGCGGCTCTTTCACTTGATGCCCCTGGTCTACTGAGGTTGTACCTTGAGTGTGCCACTGATTAGATGGTGATTCATGCACACTTCTATCTTGCACTCAGCCCAATAAAGAGCTTCTGGTGAAATTTAAGGATGTCCACATGCCACCAGAGCCCTTGCAAAACTGTGAGTCCCTTTCCCCATTTCCAAACTCTCCAGAATCCTGCAAACCACCCTCTGGCTGTGCAAGTCTCTGTGCAGTGAGATGCCCCACTGAGAAGCGGGGAAGGTTGCTGTTCCTCACTTACCCCAGGTGCTCCTAAATTAGGCATCACATTTCCTTTCTAGCATCTTCCCCAACTCAGTTTTGTTCCAACTCATTTTAGATGGAAGCATTTCCATGTAGAATAAATTCCAGAAAGGAGAAATCCAGCTTTCCCCGCCTCTGTATCCATAGCCCCAATGCAGTGCTTGGCACCTGACAGATGCTTAGCAAATGTTGGCAAAGTGAATGGTTTGAGGGAAGTGGGAGAAAGGGGGTATCTCATGCATCTGTGGTTGGTGGATTGTGGGAAATGCAAGGATCCACCTGGCCCCTTCTGGCAGCCTTTTTTTTTTTTGTCATGCTCTGCTGGGAGATCACAGAGAACTTGGAGATGCTCTCCCCTTTGGGTGCCATTTTACCAGGGAGCAGACTGCTTTCCATCTGGTCACTGAGGATAGAGTAGACAGCCCTTAGCAAATGACATCATCCTTGTCCCCTTGTTCCTTTGCCCTGTCCAACTTCATCAGACCCCTTTTTAATTTGCAAATGTTCTAGGAAGTGTGTGGATCTCGTGCTGGTATTAACTAAATATAAAATCTCCATGTGTGTGGAGGGGGAGGCGTATGGCCACTCTGCACTTGAGCTAAATGTGTCTGCTAGTGAAACTCGGCACAGTCTGGGTGTGTGTGATGAATAAATTGGGGGGAGGGTGCCATAAGCCTCCTAGAGATTCATGCCTGTTAACCAGAGGCGGGAGGTAGGGCGGGGGGCTGGATTTGGAAGGATGGCTTCAGTGGCTAGAGGGAGTGCTGGAGTCTTTCCCTTTAACTTGGCCTTGGCCCATGTCTGATTGTTGGATTGTTGCCCCAGTGCTGTGGAGGGAGCGGGAAGAGAGGATGTTTGTGAAATAGAAATGGGATGTAGTAGGCCTGATGGCCCAGGATGGTGGCATGCTGGAGAAGCGGTAGCAGTGTCTCATTGCCACGTGGTGACAGCTGCATATGGCCGCCTCCACTTCAGGAGGCCCAGAGAAGGAGACTGGAAGAGAGATGGAAGGAACCATGCGTGATTGAACTCAAGGACCCCCAGAAATACTTGCAGGAAGGACTTTGTAAGAGCCCGGGGTCCTGCCTTGGTTAGTAACCTGTGGCTATATTTATGTTTAAGGTGACCCAGTGGTGATTTAAGTTTTCCTTTTCCTTCCTGACATAAGGCTTTGTGTTTGTGCATATTCACGTGTGTGCATGTGTGTGTAATGGACATGTTTGCACAGGTGCGTCTGCATCTCAGTACTGTGAGCACAGACAGCGTGTCGTATCTTGGAGGTTAAATCTAGGTGGGGTTAAAGGAGCACTCTTCCGTTCATTCCAGGGCTTATGGACGGAGCAGCGGTTCCCGTTGTCCTAAGAGCGAATGGCTCTCACATGACTCCCTCTTGATCAACCAAAGGCCAGGCTCCCTGTGTGCCCCAGAGCTCCTGGGTGAGGCCAGAAGTGGGGCCGTGTGTTGCAGTCGATGGCACCAGACGTTGGCATATGGCTGTGGGGGTGTAGGTGGCTGATTGCCATTTACACCAAGACACAGTGCAGGTTTCCTAAAAATGTCTCCTTAGCAGACGTCTCTTTTGGGTGGATTAGGGGACATTTTGGTTAAAACAGTCAGAGGTGTGAATCCAGGAGCTGCTGGGGTGTGAGCCGCTCCAGGCTGACGTGCTCGGGACCATCTGGGCCCCGTGGGGTGTGGTGTTGTCAGACTCTCAGCTTCCGCCTACTGCAGGGATTAAGGGGGCACTGGCGTGTGAGCGAGTCGGGCCATGACACTGAGCCGGGGACGGCTGGAGAAGGCCTGGTGCGGTGGCAGGGGGTGTCTCACTTGTACCCACAGCATTTAAAATTATGAAGGTGACCGAGTGACAACATGGAGAGGCCAGTGCCATTTAAAGGGCAACTTAAGACTTATTTCTCCCTAAGAAGGTGGCGGTGCTGTGTCTGGCAGGACCAAAGGAAAACCCTGGGAGGCAGGACAGGGCGGGGCCCAGAGAAGCAGGCAGGGCAGGCGGGCGGCAGCCAGGATCGCTGGTGTTAACCCACTTTCCCTCACTTGGCCAAGAGCAACTTAGAAGAGCAAAAGTTCATTTCCACTCAGGGTTTCAAAGCTTTAGTCCCTAGTCAGCCGACGCCATCGCTCTGGGTTTGGGGTGAGGCAGGGCAGCGTGGTGGAAGGGCGTGGTGGGAAAGCTGCGGCCAGAGAAGGGGCCGAGGAAGGTGACCCCTTCCGGGGCAGGTCCCCAGTGACCCGCCACGTCCTGACTGCCTGCACTTACCACCCAGTTGGTCCCTTCAAACTAAGATGGACTGAGGAGGTGACTGCTCACATAACCCCATAACTATCTCACCTTTGAGTATTCCTGCCTTAACAAAAGAGCCTTTGTGGACCCCCCCACCTCCAAACCTTTACAGTTTGGATAATTCTGGTGGGCTGTGGGCTGAACGGCTGTCCCCAGCTGACTGGTGGTCTGCCCTGGGTCGATTGCAGCCAGTCCTGGTGAGTGAGTTTGCAAAGGCGGTGGTGGGCATAGGAGTCACTCTCCGAGAGACTTCTCTCTCCTCACTATCTTTAGGGATTAGCCAGGCCTGGGAGGGGAGCCCCTCCCTGGGTCTACAAGCTCCCGTAAAACATAAGTTAGAGAAGACACTAAACCATGTTTAGTGTACAGGGTTGGAGTGACAAGAGGGTCTCCGGCTTGGGTATGACTAGGCAACCTGGGAGCTCAGATTAGGGCAGCAAAACACCCGTGGATAAAAAGAAAAACCATTTCCCCCCAATTAAGAAAAGCAGAGGGGCTGGGGTTGTGGCTCAGCAGTAGAGTGCTTGCCTAGAATGTGTGAGGGCCCTGGGTTTGATCCTCAGCACCACATAAAAATAAAGATATTGTGTCCAACCACAACTAAAAATATTTAAAAAAAAAAAAAAAGCAGACCCAACTATGCCCCTAGAAAAACTAGTGGAATGACTTGAATAGCCAAAACCAATCCCCAAACGCACCCTGGACAAAAGTCTGATTCACACTTTTATATGTGGATTTCCTTTTCTATAGCAACCCCACGTTTTAACTTTCCAGCGCTGATAGTCAGACATTCTGACATTTCGAAGCTCCCCTTGTCGATGGGAACTGGAAAGGGTGGAAGAACATGGAGCGGAAGACCGGGCTGTGTTCAGGCTGAGCCTTCCCCTCCGTCCCCGTTTCTCTGGTAAGAGAAGTGTCCTGGTTGCTAAGAAGTGGCACACAGCCTCACCACACTGCAGGTGGGCTCCATGTCAAGCCATGGTCCCCAGCCTTGGAGGAGCCATGGTCAAAAGGTCCCAAACCTGTGATGTATACCGGATGGGCTCTCTGGTTTGTTTCCCTGGGGGACTGGGCCAACCTCTACCCACCTTCCCTCTTGTGAGTAGATGAAGCCGTCTCCTATTTCACTGAGCAAACAGAGCCTCCCAAGAGGGCTCCATCCGCCTCCCGCCCTCTTGCCCAAATGAGTGTCTCATCTTTGTCTTCCTCTCTGCTTCCCAACCGCTGCCTTGGAGGGAATTGGGTCTCCTGCCCGACCGGCTTTTTCCTCATTACTTTTATGATGGCAATCCCCCTCCTTGGAAGGATGCTCCTGACTTTCCATTAAAAAGCAATGGCTTGGGGACCCTGTGCCCTCCCATTTCTTTCTTGCTGCTGCCCTCTGACCTCATAGCTGGCTTTCTCCAGCTGAGGGCATTTTTGGCATCGGATTATAAATCAGGGCTTTTTGGAAATGGCTGGAAATATCAGAATGGTTAAATTCCTACTTTGTTCCAAAGGACAAAAAAGCAGATATGGTATGTGTTTCGCTCCCCTCCTGGAACCACAGCTAGGGAGCTCCTGGTGGTCGGCCGCGTCACCAGTCTCCACCTGTGAGCTAATTGCCAGTGTGGTGCTGACATCTCGATCGCAGCCTCTGCTTCTCCGTGTGTGTTGGCCGTGGACGGGACCAGGTCGGCGCTCTGCTCTGGTCGATGCCTGTTGCCCCGTGTTCCCCTCTCAGCCCAGCCCCTCAGGTCCTCCTCCGTGGGTTTGCTGAGCTACTCCCATTATGGACCTCATCTTGCACATGTGGTGGTCTTGTCTTAAATTACCTCTTGGCTGACCGGGATGCTTCCTCTTCCGACTTAAGAATAAGTCTCCTATTTCTTTCATGGCTCTGAGAGTGCAAGGACAAACGTAAAGTGCTGGGCATGGTGGCACACGCCTGTAACCCTAGCAGCTTGGGAGGCTGAGGCAGGAGGACAGCAAATTGAAAGCCAGTCTCAGCAACTTAGGGAGATCCTGCCTCTAAATAAAAAGGGCTGGGGGGGGTGGCTCAGTGGTTAAGCACCTCTGGGAAAAAATGCAAAACATTTCTGCGAAGGACCTATGACAGAACTGTGCTGGCTAGAGGTGAGGACCTTGCTGCTCAGAGAGGCCATTTGCCCGGTTGCTTGCTTGTTAGCTAGAAAAGCCAGAGGATAATCCCAGGTCTGACCGTCTCCAACGCTCCTCCTTTTCCTTGGCTTAGTTACTGCTGTTTGTGTGCTCCGTGGGTAATTTCTTTCTTACCTACGGCACCAATTACCACAGTCTGTGCCTGCGAATCCCAAATCTTATTATATAACAACTCACAAGTCTTTAAGAACCAACCGGCCCTGTATCTTTAACTGCTTCTCAGAAATGTCCAAACTGATAGGAACCCCAGACTCATTCAAAACCAGATTTGTTTCTCACTGTCCACGTGTGTCTTCCTGTATTCCCTTTATTGCTAAATGAAGCCGTCAGCTACCCACATCAGAATCTGAAGGTCCCACGCTTTGGGTCTTTTCAGCCTTCTCGAATGACCTGAAGCCCACTTTCTCCCTGCCGACCTCAGGGAAAGGTCCCCTCTGGGCTGTGCCCACAGGATTTGTTTTATGGCCCTGCAGAAGAACAGCTGTCATCAAATAATGACTGTGTAGAATAGATGCTGAATAATCCAGAGTGGTCCATGGGTCCTGGGTCACCAGGGTAAGGGTGATAGGATGGGGCAGGCCGAGAGGGGAGAAGGGAGCAAGAGGGAAGGCGTTCTGCAGAGGACTCTGGGAACTGCTGAGGTGTGACAGGGAGGGGGCATAAGGGACGTACGTCACAGGAGGGGATTCCAGCTGTAAGTTGTTTTGGTTAATTTCCAAACCTGTCTGGCAGGGTTGGCAATATTACTTTATTTTGTGCATATGTGTGGAAGGACTATTTATAAAGGTGTGATTACTCTTTACCCATTTTATAAATGGATTTTAATATATATTAAGAAACAAGAGTCTGTATTGAGCTGTAAGTACAAGTGTCCCGGAGATGCTGGGTGGGGCGTGGCGCCATGTCTAGTGTTCTCATTGTGCAACGAAATGGGGAGGTGCTGTCCATCCTCTCCTAGCTGCATTTTCTGTGCCCACCTCCTGAGTCCTGAGTAACTGCCGGTGAGGATGGGCGATTCTTTGCCTGGGCAGGTATACCCCGGCTCGTAACCCTGAGAAGCTGAGGGTCCTCTGACCTCCCCAAACAAAAGAAAACTAAAGCAAAACAAACATATACACAAATATACAGTTCTTCTCGTTCTGCTAAACATTTCTGAACATCTGAAGCCCAGTTTAAGACATCTGACTCCATCCTTCCTTTATGATTTTCCAAATTAGTTGCTCCAGAGAGTATTGCATGGAAAGTCTTCTGTTGGATGCTAATAGACGAGAAGTGGAAAAAAGTACTCTCTGGTACTGTGAGCCTGGGAGATGTGATTCAGTGAATGTCTGAAGGCCCAGACCCCTGGGAGGTGAGTCTGATGACCAGAATCGTGACTCCCTGGGGTGGTTTTCCTCATGCCTACCGGACCATAGAACAGTCTTGTTGGAGAAGGGGTTCACAGGACCAGTTAGAATTTTCCAAGAAGTATAGTTTTGGAAACACCTCTATCAGCTTGGAGACTCCACACATGCGGATGTGTGTTGGCTGACCTTTACATGCTGTGCCATGACCAGACTGGTCGACCCTGCCTTGAAGGACAGCAAGGTAGCCATAGTCATAGAGGAGACTGTATATGGGGAGCAGTGATTTGAAGGGGCCACGAAAACTTGACCTGCCCCCAAGATCTCCCTCCCCCTATTCCTCCTCCTCCAGGAGAATAATCCCTATCCCAGGACGAATGGAGTCTCCAAGGCTCATCTTGTTTGACACCTGTTGGTTAACATCCCAGGGGCAGAGAGCAAGCATCCTGGCCACAGGCCTCAGAAGTCCTGGGTTTCTGAGAGCACGGCCCAGAAGGGACAAGCCCTGGATGCCAGGGGACAGCTGGATGTCTCACCTGTGGCAAGTCCAGGAGAAAGGCTCCGTTCAGGGAGGGAGAGAAAGGACAGAAAATTCCCGCACTGTGCTGTTACCAGGGGTCGGGCCTGCCCTGAGGCCCCTCGCTCAGACAGTCAGAATGCTGTGGTGCCCCGGGGAGAAGGCGAGAGGCACAGTGTCAGCTGGCCTTCTGTTCTCCATGCCACCCTGGAGAACCCCACACTTTCCCTCGTCCAGGAGTGGCCTGTGTCTTCCTCCCCGTCTCCCCCTCTCCTTCTCCCTGGGCGTGGGGCGTGTGCACATGGTCCTGCTGGGCAGCACCTTGACTGACACCTCTGGCTCTGCATCTTTATCTGCAATAGGAAGATGTGCTGGACCCGCTGAGGGGTCCACGCTGGAGGGAGGGGGAGGAGGAACGGCTATTTCAGGACGTCCGCAGGGCAGGGAGACCTTTGCCCGTGCCCACTTGGGCTCAGGCAGCTCCACGTGGCAGGGGGTGTCTCACCATCCTCCCGACTCGTTCTCTCCTGGCTACGTTTTCTGTGCCCACCTCCCAGGGACAGGAGAAGTAGCCGGGGAACATGCATTCTCAATGCCAGCCCTCCCTCCCCGTCTCTCCTCTGACGACTGGGGCTTCAGTCAGCCCGTTTGATTTCTCCTGGGGGCTGGTCTCTTCGACGTTTGCTAGAATTGACTGTCAGAGCTCTTCTGGAGGAGAAAGCCTTTGGAGCAGGCAGCCCTGGGCTCTGAGGTGCAGGACTGGCCTCAGAGGCACTGCTGGGGGGACCTGCCACTCACAGGATGCTCTCCTTGACCCATCCTCATGCTCGCAAGGCAGGATACCAGCTGAACTTCTAAGTCCTCTAGCAATCCAGAGAGTTTGCTGTCGAGGGGAAGGAATATCTGAAACCCAAGCGGACTTTGATTTTAGGCCTTTAATGAGATTTTCTTGAGGACACTACACTCTGCCAGGAAGCTCCGTGATTCTGAGTTGTTCGTGCAAGCCATGTCCTGTTAAACAGGGGCCTGTGGCAGACGAGTCACCTCTTCAGCAGCTGGAGTTGGGAGGGTCTACCTTGAGATGCGCAGGGGCCTGCTGGAACATCCTGGCACGGACATGTCCCTGTGGGGCAGGAGTTGCCAGGTGTCCACCTCCAACACCGTCCAGCCGTTGTCTCTCTTCCTGCAGTGTGCTGAGGCCAGCTGGGCCCCTAGCCCACTTCTGGCTCTGGGTAGGAAGGGGACAAAGGAAGGAAGGCCCCTGTGGAGGTCCTGGTGCCATCCACACCTGGAGTGCCCGTGTCTCCATCCTGCCTGTGGAGTCACCCGTGGGCTTCCTGGCCTTTGAGGCTCAGTGTCCTGGCCAGCTCCACCCCTTCCCTGTGGGCCCCTGAGCCAGGTCCGAACACCCTTCTTTAGCCAACTTCCTTTTCCCTCTTGGACTCTTTGGTTCTAACTTCTGTCTCTTTTGACTTACGGGAGGATCCAGGTGTCCTCTAAGTTGGTTCTGGCCCATCTGGTCTACGCTATCCAGTGTGAGCTTTAAAAGCAAGCATGATGTATTAGGGCATTGTCACTCTTCATGCAAAGGGAGGGAGTCACGGGCACTGGGTTCACCCTAGGTATTAGAGCAACATGGAAGTGATGACTTTCGTTCACCATGACATGTGGCCCGAGGGGGCGTAGGAGCACCTTTGCTTGGGGAGTGTCAGGCAGTGTCTCTGGGGATGAGACTAGAGAAGTCCCTCCAAAAGGTAGGACTGAGAGGACTCAGGCCTGGGACTGGCCTCAGCCCATGGGCTACATATTGCGTTTGATTCCTGGGGCATCCCCTGAGAATGGGCGCCTGCCAGACACGTCCCCTTGGCCTGTGATATTTGTCGTTGCTCTTGTTGAGAGCCTTTGGTGAAGCAGAACCTGAGGGTGGTTTTTCAGAAGGCACATGGGGGGTCAGCTTTCCCTTGGTTTAACAAGGTCAGATCATCTTGATTTACAGGCACCAGTGTGGAAAGTGACAGGGACCACAGGGGCAGAGCTGGGACTAGAACCTAGGGTGATCTCGCCCTCAAACATCCCAAGCCAGCTGGACATGGCCTCTCCCTCTGCTGGTTCCTTCCCCAAGGGAGGATGACTTCAGCTGCCCTTTGCCCACCCAGGACGCCATATGAGGGACCTGGACAGACACAGCCTATGGGAGGTTCTCCTGCCTCCAACGCCACCCTCTTATTCCCGGAGGGTCGTTCCCAGGCTCTTGTCACTCGGCTCACCTCTTCTGATGGAGACTTCCCTGTCACCGCTCCTTCTCCCTCCTCTCCTCCTCCTCCTCTGCAGCAGTTTGCTGGTTCACGAAGTGCCTGTCTTCCTCATCTCAGGGTGCCGGGTGCCCATCATGGTGCCTGGCATATGGTGGGCGGTGACCAGCCTCTTCCCACAGCTGGCTCTGTCGAGAGCTAGGCGGGGCCTTTCCCTGCCCAGCAGCTCACCGGCTCCCATTTTGTATGTGGCAGGAGTGAGAGGGAGGCACGGAGTGGCTTTAGGGCCGGGACAGCGAGGGTCCAGGTTCTGGGGGGGAGGCTGGTTGTGATAACCTGGGTTTTTTTTTTTTTTTTTTTTGGTCTCCTAATCATGAAGGCAGACATCTTTTCTGGGCAAATGAAAAGAGCAATCAAGCCCAATTACTTTGAAAAATTCTGATTCTTCCCTCCATTATCTTCCTTCTCTCCCTCCCCCTTCAAATTTAATGGGGATGGAGACAAACAACCTGTGCTCCCTGATGCTGGGAGACCTGTGTCAGCTAATTGCTCTGGAACGTGGTTGCTCTTTGTGCTGCAGGACATGCTGAGACCTCCCACGGCCACGGTCCAGCAAATGCGTCTTTCAGGGAGTCGCCGTGGCTGGGGTCACTGCAAGTGGCCATCCCAGTGCATGAGCAGATGCGGGCGATGTTTTTGGTGTTCAACAAGGGGTGTCTTAGGGACCTGGTGATATCACAGATGGGAATGTGGCCCACAGAAGCCCAGCAACAGGGACTGAAGTGGGCTTTTGCTGTTGGGCATCTGTCCAAAAAGCTGAACTTGCTTTTACATACCTATTCCTCCTGCAGCCTGTCATTCCTATGTGTGTATATGATATATATGTAAATACAGATGTGTATTTTTAATTTTTTTAGTTGATGGATCTTTATTTTATTCATTTATTTATATGTGTTGCTGAGATTCAAACCCGGTGCCTCACAGTGGTAGGCAAGTGCTCTTCCACCGAGCACAACCCCAGCCTGGGTGTGTTTAAAGGGTCTTGTGTTGCCCAGGCTGGCCTAGAACTCCTGGGATTTTTTTTTTTCTTCTCCTAACTGCACTGTATCCTCTTTGATCTAAGAAGCCCTTGGTTTTACTCAGTTTCCATCCTGGATCCAGAAGTGCCTTCTAGAAGGAAGTGTCTTTAATGTGATGTCACATCTTCTGGGAGCTGCATATGAAGCTGCTCCTTCACCTGCTGCTCCACACAGCACACGTCTGATCCTGTCGTGTTTGCTCGGAGCCTGTGCGGTAGGGCTCTAGGGGCCAGCCCCTACCTCTCAACCTCTTAGGCTTCACCCTGAGCCATGCACTGACTGCACGCCAGTGAGCAAAGCTCCTCTGGCACAGAGAGGTCTCATCCCTAACATGCTTCATCTCTGTCCCTTGCATTGGCATTCCAGCCGCAAGGCCACCTCATTGGCTTTCCATCTTCGTTCTCACGAGTCTGCAATGAGAAATCTTTCTCTCCAACTTTGCTTGTGCTGAATTTTTCAAATTTTATCAGCATTGCTGATGTTCTGACGGATTTCTCTGGTGTAATGACCTCCTGCACATAATCCTGTGATGAAGGGCCACGTGTTTTCTTTTTAATAGGTGCAGGTGCACAGGGAATATTCAGAGGCTTGGATTCTCCTGAGGAAAACGGGGGTGTTCAACGTGAGAGCCCCTCTGTACCATTGCTGGTGAGCCGCCAGCCTAATTGCTGCTGTTTAATAATTGGTGTCCACTTCTCCAGCTCGGTGACCCGGGGCTCAGAACACCTGCAGCGTGGGTGTTGACTACTGTTCCATCAACAGTTACAGGTACTGATGAGGCTGTCGCCAAGCAGTTGTTCCCAGCTACTTGCTGCCATCTCCTCTGTCCTGGAGGGTGATGCCTGTCCCTTCATTAATCCCTTTGTCCCATTTTTTTTCCTTTGTGTACTCAGATCCCTTCTCGGCCACCAGAGCGACCCTACAAAAATGCAAACCCGATTGGGTCAGGGCCAGGCCTGAGGACCTAACTGCAGGCTTCTGGGCCTCACAGGGTCAGGCTCCTGGCTGCCTCTCGGCCTGGGTTGCTGTTACTCCTTGTCCCCTCTTCCTCAGCCATCCCCTTGCAGACCCTCAGCCCTTCCTTCTCAAGGTCCCAGTGCCTGCTCTTCCCTCCAGATCCCCACAAGGCCCCACCCTTCCCTGGGACACCCACCCCCGCTGCTGTGACACTGTGGCTATACTGCTCTCACGGCTGCTGTCCCTCTCCCCATGCAGACAGTGTGTGACTGTCCTCGTACGTCCCCCCCCCCCCGGTTCATCTGCTTGGCCATGGCTGCAGTCCAGCTGTGAGGACGGTACGGTACTTCACAAGCAGCCACTGCCACCTGGGGGGGGAGGGCAATGTTCGTGCCAGGAAGGGGAGACCTGGGAGGCCACGTCTGGCAGACCTGCCTCTCTACGATTCCCTCACCCTCCTCAAATTAGAGTTAGACACAAAGAAAATGAGAGTTGAGGTATTAAGTGTAGAGAGCTGTGATTGTTGGCTCCAGGAAGAGAAAGCCCAAGGGGATCCCTGTGCAGCGCAGGAGTGCGGTGGCCTCTGCGGGGCCTGTTGTCGCCCTCTGTCTCTGTCCAGCATGGTACCTGGGCGTGCTCCCGGCACACACTAGGACTTAGGTGTCATGTCCAGGTCGACCTTTTCTCGCACGCCTTCTGTTCAACAGTCAGAACTGAGCACTGTCTCCTCTGCATCTGTTTTCTTCTTTTGGTTATTCCAATTAGCTCTTGTGTCCTAAATACTACTGAAAATAGATCTGCGTGTACCATTCCATGGACCCTGAGGAAGAACAGACCTGGTCTTTCTCCACCTCCCGTGTCCTGCACGGGGTAGAGAATGCTAAATGTTTACCGAGTGAATGAAGGAATTACGAGGATCTTCCCCAAATGGTGTCCCTTCGTCTTCAGATTGTATTATGGGTTAATAATATTTTGTTGTGAAAATCTCATCTGTAAAAATGTCATCTAACCTGAACGCTGAGTTTTCAGAGAACCAGAAAATAAGTTAGGTTCTCTGAAGACTGTTGGGTTTTAAAGTAATGAATCACACACATGCACACTAAAGAAAGATCAAAATATGTCTCACAGGGCTTTGGGATTATGTGCACTTTATTAAACACTAATTCTTTCAAAATTGGCAACTTGTGAATGATCTATATTAGCAGTTTTCATTCAGCTGAGCATTTGGTTAAATAAAATACCCCTTTCCAAACATTTTTCACAGAGAAAGAGTTTATTGAACGTTCTTAACTGGGTTTGCTGAAGGAAATGTTAAAACTCAGTTTTCTTTCCTTGAACCCAGAGTACTCGGCAGCAAAGAGCAGTGGCTCAGAGCAGAAAACAGAAAGGGGAAGAGGGGAGGGGGAACGGAGGCCGCACTGTGACCGGCAGGAGCTGGGCACTCGGGTGTTTGCTCCTGCAGGGAGAGGGCGGGCAGGCCCTGGATGTAAACTGGGTTTGCAAGACTGTTCAGGCCACTTTCAAACCAGGACAGGGATATGCTCTTCCTGCTGTGATCTACCGTTAGGATTGTACTCCCCATCCTGCTGTTCCTGAGGCCTCTCGGCCTTCCTGCCCTCACCCCTTAAAATGCCAAAGAAACAACTTTTTGTGTGTGTGAGCCAGTGAAGCAAGGATGTGGGAATTTGCTCAGCATGGTGCCAGGTCTGGGGACACGGGCGTAGGGTGAGGCATGCCCCGTGGGTCTCCTGCAGCTTCAGGCCTCCTCCTCCCCGCTCACCTGGGCCTCTGGGCTGAACTTGGCCTCTTCACTTGGGACACCTCCCCGGCCTGGCTGTCAAGTCGCTCTTTAGGACCTGGCTTGAGTACTCCCTCCTCTCTGAAGTGCTTCTGACTCACTGTGCCGAAGCAGCGGCTCCTTTTTGGTTCCATCTGCAGGTTTTCCTCTCTGTTCTTGGTGCTGGTCATTTGGCATTAGGCTTCATCCGTCCACGTGTCAGTCTCACTTGCGGCCTGGGTCTTCCAGTTCAGATGTGGTGTCGAACCTTCTCTATCCCTAGTTTTCTCTGGTACTAACAGTGCCTGGGTTTTGGCAGGCCTTTGGGAAATATCTGAAAGGAAAACCGTGCAACAGTGTTTTACGGGGGTAGTCAGTGCTTGGTGGCCTTGGAGACCTCACTAAGTTCCTTTCTCTCCAGCAATGACTTACCCAAACTCATGGTGCTCACTTGGTTCCCTCTTCCTAGCACCCCAGAAGAAGAGTGGCACCATCAGGGTCCAGAACAAGGTCTTGTTTGTTTTCTGGGGACCAAATCTGGGGCCTCACGTATACTGGGCAAGTGCTCTATCATTGACCAATCCCAGCCCCCTGGTCTAGTTTTTTGGCACTGGGGATTGAACCCAGGAATGCTTTACTAATGAGCTGCATCCCCAACTCTTATTTATTTTTTTGTTTTGAGGCAGGGAGTTGCTATGACCTCACTAAATTGCTGTGGCTGGCCTCGAACTTGTGATCCTCCTAGCTTGGCCGCCTGAGTCACAGGGATTATGGGCATGTACCACTGCACTTGGCCCAGGTCTTGTTTTAATCAGCCTCTTTCTAACCATAATTTTTCTGACATGATGGGTTTTGGTTTTCCACAGTAGATTAAAGACCCCTCCCGTATTTTGCCCATTGAGCTTCCAACACGGGATTCTCGGGCAGCGTAGCAGGAATGAGATTTTAACAGACTGTGTAGTCTAGGTGGCCGGGGATCTTGCTGCTGCCCTGAGCTCTGGTTTCCATGTGTTTTCATTCAGTAGTATCACGCTGCTTTTTCCTATTCGTTCTTAGAACTTGGTATAAATGATCAGTTTGACAGGGAACAAAGGCTCTCCTTCTGAACTGCACAATGTTTAAAATCAAAGTCACAATTATCATTACAAGTCCTCGTTTCCTGGTGATTGGTTTAACATAATTGCCTATTGGCGAAGCCGCCTTGGAAAACGCATCCATGTTGGCAAGGGGCAGTAAGTTAGGTTCGCTTGTCCCCTCTCTCCCTTTGGCTTGAATTTTGCATCTAGTGTGTCGGTTAGTTGGAGGGAGGAGCTGAGTGGGCCACGGCCAGGCATTATTCTCAACAGCCTCTCCCCTGTGGAAATTGAGTGTGATCCAGCTGTGGCTGGTTTGTAGACCAATTGTGCTTTGTGTCATCTCACCAGAATTCTTAGAGATAGACGGCATCCTTTAGCCCTGGAATTGGGAGATTCAATTTACTTTGCTCACTTAGAAAAGACAGGGAAAAAATAATCCCAAATCAGTGGGGAAATAGACTTTTCCATCTAGAAAGAACCATACAATATTATTTAATCTATTTCTCTTCGTCCGTTTTCTATTGCAGAAAGATAATTATCTCATTTTTTTTCCTTCAGAGACTCTCAGGAGAAGGAAATTTTGTTTTTCTTCATCTAGTTGGATCCCCAATAACATTCTATGATTAGAAGAGAAAGTAACTCACTCATGCTTTTACTCATACTGCCACGGAAGCTCATTCCACCCTGTGCGTCCTTACACTCAAGATTCTCATCTCTACGTGGGCCCTCTGTAGCATCAGGCAGCAAATTTGAATGGAGCACTTAAGAGTGTTTCAGGCACTGTGCGGGACCCTGGGGATGCAGATGTGCCCAGAACAGCAGCTGTCCAGCTCATGGGCTGGAGGGGAGACAGAGAAAACAACTTAAATAATAACATTTAGAAGTGGTAGTAAAATAATGATATACGCACACACTCACATGTGTTTATACGCATAGTGTGTCTTTAGGTTTAATAATGCCAAGTAGAGATAAAACCAAACAAAGAAATAAAATTAAAGCCAGGTGATGGCCAGAGAGAGTGAGTGACCAGGAGGCTCTGAGCAGAGATTGGAATCGTGACATGATTCCAATCATGACGAAAGGGGGAGAGGATAGAATCTTCCAGAATGAGGAGCAGCAAGTGTGAAGCCCTGAGGACAGGAGGTCCTAGAGGCAGGTGAGACACAGTGAGCTCTTGCCACACTGGTAAAGTGTGGGTCGTGTGTGTAAAAAGTCCAGATCATCTCGCTGTCTGTTCGAAGGTTCGGTTCCCCACGAGTCCGGCCTTTCTGACGGCACTTGTTGCAGTGCCGATGCGTGGAAAGCCCTCAGGGAGCGAGTCTGCTCTTCCTCCCTCCACCTGGCACGCTGCTCTGCATTCCTCTGCATCCCGCGGTCAGCAGGCCCCTGTTCGTCCTGCCCTGCCTTGGTCCTCTTGTTCCTGGACAGCTTCCTTGGCTTGTCCATTCACAGCTGTCTTTCCTTCCAGATCTTTCTGGAAGCCATGTTGTCTCCACAGGCAGAGCCTTTCATAGGGTCCTGGCCCCTCCCTGCCCAAGACACCACTTTGAGGTCTCAGGCGGCTCCTATTCCTGGCGCTCTCTCCTGCCTGGAGCCGGAGGCTCGTCTTGTTTCTCCCTTGGCCTTCAACCCAAAGCCCTTCCTCTTGAGCCTCCTGTTGTTGGGCCAGGGCATCCTTGCTTAGCGAGAGCAGGCTGACTGCCATACCTAACGCCCCTAAAGCCCCAGAGAGGGACTGTTCCCTGTCCAAGGCATCTGGCTGCCCTTCGGGCCCTTGGTCTCCGTGCACCTGTCGACTCCTGGGGTCTTGGAGTTCTTCAGATCTTGTGCGTTTGGCCTGCAGATGGGAAAAGCGCCAGCCAGGAGGGTTTTGTGAGATTCTTCAAGGTGCCAAGTCTAGAAAGGCTGCTTGTCGATGCCTGTCACCTATGCCCACCTTCCATCGGCCAGAACAGAGTCCCGTGGCTCACTCACCGCTGCCAGGGATGCCGGGAAATGTGGGCTGGGGGGAATGTCCCGGAGGAAGAGGAAGCAGACCCCAGTGAACACACAGCACTGCCTGCTTCCCCTGGGGCAGTCCTTGGTGTCCTTGCTGTGGTCACCCCCTGAGCCTTGTTCTCATCTGGCCTCTGACCTTGGCATCCTGTCTTTCCGGATCCTCTCCTGTCTCCCTCCCTCCCTCCCTCCCTCCAGAGACTTTTACGTTGGACATTTTCTCATAGCCATCCCTCCTCCTCTCCCTGGTTCTATTCCTGCCTTTCCCTTGACACTCTGGATTGCTATCTTCCAGAACATTCCCTTCCCTTAGCTCTTCAGCCTCAGCCTTGGATCTGTCCTCTGTCTCTCTACTAGGGCTGCCAAGCACCGCTGAGCAAGATCACAAGTGGTCATGGGGTGAGTGTCGGTATGGGTTCCAGGCTCCCCAGGGCTGGGCTCTTGGTCAGCTTTCTCTCGTGCCCTTGGTGATTATTCAGAGACTCTCCAGACCCCTCGAGACCCTTCTCAACCTTCATCCTCTGCACTCAGCACACCACTCCATTATGGTTTTTTGGCAAGGACCTGCCCAGTGAGGAGGGGACATGCTGGTTCATGCTCCCCTCACTCCAGACCTACCCACTCCCCTCCTTCAGCCCCAGGAGATTTGCACTCTGCTCCCCCAATTCAAGGTCAGTTCTTTGTTCTTCCCACCAGGTCTCCTCCTTGTTCTCCTTCCTCCATCTATGATCCTTGTTTCCTCCATATATCATCCTCGCCTGGTTCTTTGGGTGAGCCCACGCATGCCCAAATGTCTTACCTTTGAAACCGAGGTCTTCATCCCTGCCACCCCTGTCCCCCAACTGCCACTACTTTCTTTTCTTACTCTTTCAACAACTTCTGAAAATAACTGTTTTCATTTCTTCACTTCCATCACCTCCCAACCAGTGGCTTCCTAAACAAGTCCAGTGGAGAACTGTGAGTCACGTCAAGGAAATTCCCAGTGCCTGGCAGCATCGCCCCAGTCTTGGGGGAGCTTCTGTTTTCTTCCTTTCCATCCCATTAGTTCCCCACCCCACCCCACCCC
>NW_025999894.1:5792485-5796405 GCF_001458135.2 Marmota marmota marmota | reverse complement strand
CCCACCCCACCCCAGGAGTCCATGCAGCTTCTTCTCTCTACTTGGTTCTCCCCGGGAGATCTCTCTCAGGGTCACTGTTCTCCTTAAGACTCCCAGGCTAAGGCTTCTAAACTGATGCTCCAGCCAAGCTTTCTTCCTTGAACGTCAGAATCTAATATCCCCCTCTTGCTGGGTATCGTGACTTGGTTGCCTTACAGCACTCACATTCGGTGGCCTTAAAATGGACTGCGTGACCTGATCCCCTTTGCCCTGACTGCAGCCTTCTCATCCCCTTTATTCCTCATCTCAGAAAGAATTTAATGCACCAAATCGACTCATCCTCTCGAGCCAGAAAATTCAGGATTATTTATCTCTTATCCTTTCCTCTAATCCCACAAATCCACTTAGTTACCGAGTCTTGCTGATTTGGCTTCATAAATATTGAATCTCTTTTTACTGTGACCGTTGAATCCCTTCTTGTAACTTACCTGGCTTTTTCCAACCGCCTCCCTCCTGCTTCCTGACTCTGGGTTTGTCTCATCCCTCACCCACCCAACTCTGCTTGCTTGCTTCCGTGACCTTCACTGGATCAAGGTCCATTGTTCCTTGCATGATACCCGAGTCATGCTAATGAAGACAGCCTGTGATTACCTGGTGCAAACAAACCTACTCCCCCAGTGGGAATGAAACAAAATGAGAAACTGTCCTAGTGCATGGAATTGGCTCCCTTTGGCTTGGAATAAAATGGTGACAACATCATATGCGGGTTAGGAAAGAGCCGACTCTGAAATAACCTAGGTGGAAGGAAAAATCACTTGCTGTTGAAAATTGTTTGGTAACTGCAAACTCTTTTTTTGGGAATGCAAGAATACTAGTGTCCCCTGCAGAGACTGAATACAGTTTCATGAGACATGATTATGAGCAAAAGCAGTTCTTCTCATTTCATATGTTTAATATCTTAAATATGCATATGTAATGAAATTAACAATTCAGTATTGTGAAGAGAATATTCAACTATTACATCTCTATCTTTGTATCCAAAAGGTTATATATTCAAGTTGGCGGACTCTCCTTTTTTAAATGGAGATTTACCCTCTATTCAGGGTCAGTGTATGTTTGGGCAATAGAAGAGTTTATTTGAATTTTCTTGGATTATTAGGACTCTTTGTGAGTATGTTTGAGCTCTAGAGTTCAGGTCTCTGAGTAGCTGCTCCCACCAACGCTGACCTTGAACAAAATGAGCTTAGAGCTGATGAAATGGGCAAGGTAATATCTCCACGTGTGACTCTGAAAGGCTCATGCTTATAAAATGCTTAGAAGCTTCTCTCCTTAGGCTAGAAATGAAGCTGGATCTTAAATAATCATTGGCAAACAACCACTAACTTCATCTGCAGGTAACGGGTTTAGCCAAGCCTTGGCTTCATCACATCCATTGAAGGATCCTGGATTGAAAGTAGGTTGAAGATTCTGTACAGGCCTTTTCTGAGCACATACCAAAGATACAGAAGGCCTATCACAGATCTTTGAGTTCCTTATTTTAGTTTAAAATGTAGAAAGAATGACGTTTAGATTCGGCGGTCCTAAAGTGAGCATAAGGTTTCATGTGCAATATTGTCATCCAGTGTCCGTGAACGTTTGGTCCTGACTGACTCGAGAAAGAATTTTCCAGGTCCCTGAGATGTCTCAGATAGCAAACAGAGGAAAAGGCTATTTCTTGTTTAGAAACAGCAACTGGAGCCTTAGAGAAATGGAGTTTCCGAGGCGGGGTGGGAGCAACTGTGGAAAATTTCATTTCTAAACTCCCACTCAAAAACCGAGATGGGGGGAATATTTTCCTCTACCAGCACATTTGCATTCAGTGTTGAGGATGGGGAGGCAGAGATCTGCTGAGGAGAGCTGGTGTTTTTAATGAGCAATTTCCCCCTTTCTATACTTGCTGGAGTCCAGGCAAGCGTGTACACAAATAGGCACAATTTGTAAATTGTCCCTGACACATTTTTTTTTTTGCTCTTTGAATTCCCTGAGTGCTTGCAATATAATTAGAAATAAGCAATCTTTTGCATCAGTAATAGGAAAACGGACACGATTGCAGCATGCAGATAAGATGTTACCTAAACAGAAAATTACAGATGCAGCAGGGGCTTCTGTCGTCATGGAGGAAGGAAAGGGACCATGAAAGGCCGTGGCAGCCGTGTCTAGCTTTGCTCCTCACACTTCCTCTGTGGCTCAGAACCACCCTCTGCGTATGCAGGCACAGGGGATGATGCAGGTGAAGGAGGAGAAAGGCAAACCCCTCAGGAGGAATCTCCTGTCTTCGTGCATGTTTCATTTGGGGGGCGAGGCTGCTGACCTCACAACAGCTTTCTGGGTGCTCCTCTGCCTGCTGCGCAGCCCCTGCGCAGGCAGACTGAGGGGTATGGCCGACCGCCGAGCCTCTAGCTCTTCACTGCCGTGGGCTGACTGTCATTCATCCTCTCACACAATAGCACACTGGCTCCTCTGTGATCCTTAAACCCTTGGGCTGCACCTAGCTACCAAAGACGATAACCCCCGCCATCATGGGACGTCCTAGCCACTGGGAGAGATACATAATAGAAGGAGGTGCCCGATATTCCCTGGTTTCACTCTGGGGAGACTAAGGCAGAGTCTAGCATGAGAGTGGCCGGGTGTTGTTTAACGGAAGGCATCTGGGAAGACCCCTGGATAAAGGTGACTTCTGAGAAGAGCCCCGAGTGATGTGAGGGAGGGGAGAGCAGTGTCTGTGGAGAGCGTGTCCTGGCAGAGGGAGCAGCCCAGTTGGAAGGAGCCTCTGGGTTAGGGGGAACATCACTTAGAAGGCCCTGGAATTGAGGGTGTATGGCATATTTGAGGGGCAGTCAAGAAGCCAGTGAGTTTCGGGGAGGCACGGGGAACAGGTGGCCTCAAGCTGGCTGACTACCAGTCCCTTCAGATTTCACTGTAGCATGGCGGGAAGCCCTGAGGAGGTTGTGGTTAAGGAATTCCATGAGCGGACAATTGAGAAAGTAGTGTTCTGGTGGTGGGTGAAGAAGAGACGCCGGGAGCCGGGGCAAGAGGGGAATCCAGGCCGTTAGTTGGGAGGATCCTCTGAGTGAGGAGGGGACAGCTTGGACTGAATCGGGAGTGCTGGTGTTGTACGTTGGCCCTGGGATTTGCTGCTCAACGAGGACCGTGAGAGGAGGGAGGGGGAAGACTCCTAGGCTTTTGATGGCACAACGGGGTGAAGAGCCACCTGGGAAGGAACAAGTTTGGGAGGGAGAACATGCGAAGTTGTGTATCCGAGGTGCCTGTTCCAGGCAGTGTCGAGGGGCAGGCTGATCCGGGACTCGGGAGTCCACAGATGACGTGTGGGAATGATGAAAGCCGCGGCGTTGGCGGAGGTCGCCTCGGAGTGCGGGTAGGCAGGAGAGAGAACAGGTGTGAGAACTGAGCCCCGGGCTCTTCATTTAGAAATCGGGACACGGAGAATAACTGAGCAGAGGAAACGGAAAAAGGAGCGGCCGGTAAGGACATGGGAGTGCCAGGAGCCAAACAAGGAATGTTCAAAAATTGGAGAACTGGTTACCTACATGCATTGCTGAGAGGAGGAGCAAGATGGGAGCTGAGAAATGACCCTGGCTTGAGACCAGGGGTGGCCCTGGAAGCGCAGTCTCAGTGGCATGGTGGAGGTGAAGGGCTGACTGGGTCAAAGAAGGAACAGGAGATTGGAAAGTGAGACAGTGAGTACAGAAAATTCTGTTGAGTCTTGTGAAGGGTGCAGAAGAAGGGTGCAGCGATGGATGTGACCTGATGGGAGACTGTTTTAATGTTCTCTCTCCCACTAGGGAGAGAGTGATGGCCCAGGAGAGCAGCAGGGGCAGTGCTCTAGTTTAGGTCTGGAGTGTCCCCCAAGACCCGTCTGTAATGCTCTTGGGGGGGGGGGG